>NC_142719.1:31714376-32017407 GCF_055471065.1 Atractosteus spatula
GCCTCTATGCCTGACCCCCCTCCCTCACCACCATCGCCGCCGCCTCCTCCGCCTCTCTCTCCCCCATCTAGGCCGATCTGCCCCCTCGCTACCTCGATCGCGATCCTTCTTCCCTCCGGGACCGGAGCCGTCCCCTTGCTATGCCCACGCCCGTGGGGAGCGGCGCTCTCCCGACCCCACTCACCATCAGCTCCAGGCTCTTGTCCTCCATGTCCGGCTCCATGTTGTTGTTCCCCCGAAACTCGCTGCGAAAATGGAAACCCAGCCCTGCGTCACTGCGCACGCCGCCCCCGCCCGAGGCCCTGACGTCATCAACGTCATTGCGCAGCTGTCGTGGGGGGGGGAGTGGGCGGGGCGGTAGAACCTCTTTCTAAGTCTCTCGCCTCCCCCCTCTTTGGTTCCCCTCTGCGGTAGTGGCCAATCCTGGGCTGGCTTTCGATTGTGCTTTGGGCATCAGTGAAGCCGAGACCCGCCATAGTCAGTTGTGGCAGCCATTGAGTTCAGACAAGTCGACGTGAAAGCTGGAAATTTCTCATAATCGACGTCTTTCACACACACACATCGACGTAGTAGCATTATTCGACGTTACACAGCGTAAAAAGTCGTGACCGGGGCTGGGGGACTGTATTGTAAACCCCAAATGATTGTGGAGGCTCCACTTGGGGTACTGTGAACCCTGAGGGATTGGGGTGACCTCAGCCGGGTTACTGTGCTGTGAATCCTGAGGGATTGGGGTGACAGGAGCTGGGGTACTGTGCTGTGAACCCTGAGGTACTGGGGTACTGTGTTGGGGGGGGGCTCCCTGATTTAGGGCGTGCTACAAGACTAGCCTCACCAGGGCTCTGGAATCATGAAGCTGTCACACCAGACAAAGCAGCTCCCTCCCTGCGCCACTCTTCTTACACCGCTGGCAGAGCCCCAGGGACCCGGGGTACTCCAGCTCTCTACAACCGAGCTTCCCTGCTGCTCTCGGACTGCGGTGGGGGCCCAGTCCCTGCTGTCCTGGCCAGGACTGGCCACGCTGATGACTGTAGCCACGCTTCCCACACGGAAACGAAAAGCAAAGAATTACAGCGATAAGGGGGGTGGAGTAGCAAGAAGGAATATGAAACATGAGCAAAACACAAATTCCAACTAAGCGAGATGTCTTGGAATCAGCTTTGGGGCAGTATGGGTGTGCAGTTGTTAGCACTGAGGTTGTGTGTTCCTCCCACCCTCCCTGTAAGACATGCTGGGAGGCTGACTTCTGGCAAAATTGCCACCGGTGTCAGTGTATCTGTGCCCTGCACTGGCATCCTGGCCAGGGTGTACCTGCCCTGTGCCCACTGCTTGCCAACATGGGTTCCAGTTCCCCTGTGACCCCGCGTTGGAGGAAGTGGTGAGACAATGGAGGGATAGAATCGGCTTTGGTATGACGTGTCGATCCGTGATCAAATCCAGCACCTGCAGTCAAGATCTTCCACAGCTGGAACCGAGTTAAGTAGGAACCTAAATAAGCTCAGTCAGAATACAGCAAAGACACTATTAGTTCATTTCATACAGCAGCATTACAGTGCAGGACAAAACACATCCAGGCACCCAGTTCACCAAAAACCTAAACCTTTCTTTTGTCCCCCTCGTAGCCATTTCTACTCAAAGGACTGTGGTCTAGCAGATCAATTTTACAGAGTAATTGGGAGGAGCCCGAAATATATTCAGCATGAATGTGTATCAGGTGGAGAGTCTCTGAAACTCAGGGTTCATCCCCAAAAAAGTCAAAGACCAGCAAAGCTCCAGGCAAATTGGGATGGTTATGGTGGACGAAGTCTGACAGTTTGAACAGGTAATAACTCAGCGTTCTTGGGCAGGTTTCACCCTTCAGTCGAACACCAGTCCTAACACCTGCATGATCTGTGGTTCTTCTGAAGTGATGAGTGATGAGTGATGAGTGATGAGGCATGCCTGTACCAGCACAGAGACGGCATCCCCACGACCATGAGTTACAAGCAATGAAAAGCACAGGTGTAACCATCAGTACACAGCCCCTTACAGTCTGCCTCCACAATCTGTCACAAACATCAGTACACCTGCCCTCCTTCCTTGTGTAGCACAGACCCACAGTAAACTGTAGTACAGCCCTCAGCGTAGCCCAGACCCTCAGTAAACTGTAGTTCAGTCCCCAGTGAAGCCTAGACCCTCAGTAAACTGTAGTACAGCCCTCAGTGTAGCCCAGACCCACAGTAAACTGTAGTACAGCCCTCAGCGTAGCCCAGATCCTCAGTAAACTGTAGTACAGCCCTCAGCGTAGCCCAGACCTTCAGTAAACTGTAGTTCAGTCCCCAGTGAAGCCTAGACCCTCAGTAAACTGTAGTACAGCCCTCAGCGTAGCCCAGACCTACAGTAAACTGTAGTACAGCCCTCAGTGTAGCCCAGACCCTCAGTAAACTGTAGTACAGCCCTCAGCGTAGCCCAGACCCACAGTAAACTGTAGTTCAGTCCCCAGTGAAGCCTAGACCCTCAGTAAACTGTAGTACAGCCCTCAGCGTAGCCCAGATCTACAGTAAACTGTAGTACAGCCCTCAGCGTAGCCCAGACCCACAGTAAACTGTAGTACAGCCCTCAGCGTAGCCCAGACCCACAGTAAACTGTAGTACACCCCCCAGTGTAGCCCAGACCCACAGTAAACTGTAGTACACCCCCCAGTGTAGCCCAGACCTACAGTAAACTGTAGTACAGCCCTCAGCTCCTCAGTACACTTTCATCAGCCCAGAAAGCCCAGCTTACAGCCCTATCTGCTCCTCTCAATGTGAAGAGCAGGTGGAAAAGAGTTTTGCTGGAAGAGACGTGTCTCCTATTCATCACCAAGGGTCCCTGTACCTCAACACGCCAACTGAGGAAGGGCAGCAGGATCAGTAACCAATCGTCCATCGGGGAAGTCCTGCAGACAACTTCACCCCTCCATCGATCAACATCTGGAGAGCACCCCCAATTCGATGGGTACACACCCATGGCCTGCAGGGATCACCAGCTCTAACTGCGCCCCTGGGCCTGCTGGGCGGACACTGTGGTGCTTACAGGAGCCCCAGAAAAACACAGCAGGAGCCTCAGCCCCACCCTCCCCCCGTGTGACAGGAGACTCTAATGACACAGGAGGAGGACATCAGCCCCCCTCCTAATGGACACGAGCACCTTGGACAGCTGACAGCCAACAGCAACAGGATGAAATGGAAAGCTGGACCATAAAGGGGTTAAATGTTGTTAAGCAGTTTCAAATTTAATACACTTCCGCTCTTCTACAGAACCCAAGGTAAAAAAAAAATTGAACTTCATAAAATACAACAGCAGCTGATGCCTGTAAAAAAAAAAAAAAATGGGGGGAGGGCAGGGAGGGGAGCTCGCTGGCGGGGTGGGAGAGGGAGAAATAAAGAAAAATAGTTCTCTCTATAATTATAAGATTGGGAATCGTGAGTCCGAAGCGCTGTGGGATGAGGGGGCAGCGCTCTGATCTCTCAGGGGCCGGGACACGTTTCCACGACTGCGAAGAGAAACGTCTAGACAAGGGGAGCCCCCCTCGCCCCGGCACGGCCGCTGGGCCAGGGCAGGGGCGCCCCGCAGGCGCGCGCTGTGTTGTGAAGACATTTCTCCTGCCGTCTCCCTCTCCCTCTCTCCGTGTGTGGTCATTCCTCCCTCTCTCACTGAAGGAGGAAGAGAGGTGGTGTTGACGCCCCAGTCTGGACTACCTAGTAGTCATCCAAGTCAAAAAATTCGTCGTCGTCACCCTGGTACTCCATCCCCTGGAAATCCACTCGGTACCGCAGGATCCCTGTGAGGGAGAGATCAGGGTCAGCCACAGGCCAAACAACACTACCTTACCCACTGGGACACAACTGGAACAACTGTTACAGGTGACCACAGCCTGGCCATAGGAACTGGACACAGACAGACCTGACTGTCCAGAGAGGACAGGCTCAGTGACCACAGCCTGGCCATAGAAACTGGACACAGACAGACCTGACTGTCCAGAGAGGACAGGCTCAGTGACCACAGCCTGGCCATAGAAACTGGACACAGACAGACCTGACTGTCCAGAGAGGACAGGCTCAGTGACCACAGCCTGGCTATAGAAACTGGACACAGACAGACCTGACTGTCCAGAGAGGACAGGCTCAGTGACCACAGCCTGGCCATAGAAACTGGACACAGACAGACCTGACTGTCCAGAGAGGACAGGCTCAGTGACCACAGCCTGGCCATAGAAACTGGACACAGACAGACCTGACTGTCCAGAGAGGCCAGGCTCAGTGACCACAGCCTGGCCATAGAAACTGGACACAGACAGACCTGACTGTCCAGAGAGGCCAGGCTTGGTGACCACAGCCTGGCCATAGAAACTGGACACAGACAGACCTGACTGTCCAGAGAGGACAGGCTCAGTGACCACAGCCTGGCCATAGAAACTGGACACAGACAGACCTGACTGTCCAGAGAGGACACGCTGGGCTCCCACTGCCAGCAGGTCTAGAGACGCACTTTCTGCTGCACTATGAGAAATACTCCAGGTTTAGACAAAAATAAATGACAAACGTTAATATCCTGAATTTCTGTCCCCCAATATGCACACTTGCAGCCTCGTGTCCCTTGTTTCCTTCCGCTCAGTTCCTGCAGAGCTTAAGGTGTCTTATTTCTAAGTTGAGTTTCACAAAGGTGCTCATGAGTGCCCCCAACGAGCCCTTTATGTAACCTCCTCTGAAGTCTGCAACACAGCAGACTGAAGGGAAGTCCCCCATATGTGCGATATCATGTGAGGGTGTCCCACTACCCTCTTTATAAGCGAGCATCTCGAATACTCGCACACTTTAAATCCACACTTACTCTACACAGAGGTGTGAACTGAGAGGACACGGCCAATGTTTCCCGATTGTTACTCCTCTGACCGCACTCATTCATCAGCTGTGCCCATTGAGTTCCTCGAACTTGAGAGGGCGCAGGAGAAAAGGGGTTCGAACCCCTTACGGGCCCCGCCACTGCTCACCCCCAATGCCGCCGAACCCCTTGACGAACTGCGAGCCCTCCTGCGACTTGTCCGTGACGATCTCCAGCGTGGCGCCGAACTTCTTGTAGTTGTTGGCGAACCACTCCAGCAGGGGCATGCTCTCGATCAGCTCGTGCTCCTGCCCCGTCTGACAGAGAGAGAGAGAGAGGGGGAACACAATCACTCACAGCACCGTCAGCCCCGACAGCACTGCTCTCCCACTGGACAATCCAGAGGACTTCTTCAGGGTCACTGGTGACGACTGAACCAGAAGACTAAACTACAGGGAAGAGCACTTAAAGTGGAGCACAGGAGAAATGTCTTTACACTAAGAGTAGTGGGAGGGTAGAACAAGCTGCACAGCCATTCTGATGAAACGGATATTTTGCTCTCTTTCAAGAAAAATCCAGATGACATCCTCCAGTCAGGACAGGAGGCACTTCTTTACACAAAGGGTGGTGGGTGTGTAGAACAAGCTGCCCAACCATGTAGTTGAAGCCGATACCCTGGCTTCAACAGCTGGATGATCTTTGATCAATCAGCCAGTAATGACCACACAGGCCAGACAGGCTCAACGGTCCCCTCCTGTTTGTAACCTTTCTGATGTTCTTACAACCTGCTTTGGCAAGAACTTCACAACCTAGTCATGCCGAAACAGAAGATATCAGTATTTTATTGTTCAGCGTGGCTGCAAATGCTTTTCTAATTATTGCTGGTTGTGCCAATACAGGCAGGAGGGAGAACAGACTCTCCTCACCTCTTTGTCTGTGAAGTGGGATTTGTCCTTCTCCTGCTCTGGCGTAAGGTACAAAATCTTCTCTTCTGCAAGACAAACGAGTGTCAGACAACAGGGAGACACACCAAGACACACTCCAGTGTAGAAGAGCCTGCAGCCACACAGCATGTGACATCATGACGGTTGTGACAATGCTAGTGTGCATGTGTGTGTCAGCTTGCGGTGACGGTGCAGGTGGGGTTTGTGTATGTCCAATACCCTGGGGGGGAGGGGGGTGATAGTGTGAGTGTGCGGGAGATAAGGATGGTGGTGACAGTGCGGGTGTGTGGATGGGAGTGTGCGAGAGACCAGGATAGTGGTGACAGTGCGGGTGTGTGGATGCGAGTGTGCGAGAGACCAGGATGGTGGCGACAGTGCGGGTGCGTGGATGTGAGCGTGCGAGAGACCAGGATAGTGGTGACAGTGCGGGTGCGTGGATGCAAGCGTGCGAGAAATCAGGATGGAGGTGACAGGCCCGTACCCTCGGTGCCGTGACATCGCAGGACGTAGCGCATGATGTCGAGGTTTTCGTAGACGATGAGGATCTCCACTGCGCCCATCTCCAGAGCCTTCAGCGTGTCCTCCACCCCGAAGCAGTACTTCCCCGTGTCCTGGCTGATTTCGTCAAAGTACCGGCCTGAGGGGGGACAGGGAGAGGCTGAGCACCCCACAGGCCCACACTACGCGACGCCCCCAGAGCAGCCCAGGCCCAGACGGGAGCGTACCAATGAGCTTCTTCTCCTGGATGAACTTGACGTTGGACAGCACCTCGGCCGACAGCTCGATGGCCTGGTTGAAGCCGTTCTCTCCACCGTACGAGATGTCGACCAGCTTCAGCACCTTCGCCTGCAACCTCTGGTGAAACGGAGAGACACGGAGGTCAAGTTCCTGCTCTACGCTGATGACCTGGTCTTGCTGTCGCCCACATAACAGAGCCTGGCACTGCTGGGGCAGTACTGTCAGACTGTCAATCTGGACAAGACCTGAGTCTTGTTTTTTCACAAGACAGATCCTGGGAAACAGATTATACTAAAACACAACTAGTTACACATAGATTGCACTGACAATCAGTTCATGTGGCAGTGCTGACCTAGTATGGGGCTTTCAATGTCATTTCTATACTCTACAATATCAACCCCACCCACATAAAGATCTGGTTATAATTCGAAAGTGGGTTTGATTACAATGTCCTATATGGTAGTGAAGTATGAGGTCCACTCACAGACCAGGACTGCACTTAATGGGACAAACAGCCCACAGAAGCTCTGTGGGGAACACCGAGTTCTGTAAAAACATACTGGGTTTAGAGAAAAACTCCTCATAGTGTGTGCAAGGTCAAACTAGGCCAATAGCCATTACTAAACAGCACACAGAAGAAAGTAGTAAAGTACAGGGGGGAAGGAAACTCAACAGAGCTGCATCCCAGTGTGTGATCTCCTGTCACAGCCCGAGGAGCAGACAGTGATGCGGTCTCACACTGAAGTCCTGTTTTATTTTTGTTTGTAAAAGTCCAATTATTATGTGTTGGTACTGTAAAAGTTGCTTACCGTGTGTCCTTTGGCAACACTAATTCATCGGTGATGCCAATAAATCTCATTGGATTTGAGAGTCACACACCAGCTCTGAACACACACAGAGCGAGAGTTAAGGCACAACCTCTGGACAGAAAAGAGTATGTTCATCCTGGGACTGCATGACAGGCACAAAGCACAGGCGAGTGCTGTTCTCAAGGGAGTTCTCTGTGGTGCCCCCTAGTGTGCACCCCACCTGCCCCTGCGCAATGTTACACTGAGGACACAACACCCCGCCTGCAAGCTTGACGGTCAGAGCTCCGCGGGCCCTACCGGGTCGAACATGTCGGACTGGCTGAGCTCGGTCTTGAAGTCCGCAGACCCAGCCAGCACCATGCCAGCCACGTTGACCTTGTCGTTGGACACAAAGAGCTGCACCGCTGTCTCCGCCACCTTCCGCACGTAGTTGTGTCTCTTCTCCATCCGCAACCGGGCAAAACGCAGCGCAGACTGACCGCCCCTGCCTGCAGAGACAGAGGAGAGAGGACATCAGGGCAGGACAGACTGACCGCCCCTGCCTGCAGAGACAGAGGAGAGAGGACATCAGGGCAGGACAGACTGACCGCCCCTGCCTGCAGAGACAGAGGAGAGAGGACATCAGGGCAGGACAGACTGACCGCCCCTGCCTGCAGAGACAGAGGAGAGAGGACATCAGGGCAGGACAGTCTGACCGCCCCTGCCTGCAGAGACAGAGGAGAGAGGACATCAGGGCAGGACAGACTGACCGCCCCTGCCTGCACAGACAGAGGAGAGAGGACATCAGGGCAGGACAGACTGACCGCCCCTGCCTGCAGAGACAGAGGAGAGAGGACATCAGGGCAGGACAGTCTGACCGCCCCTGCCTGCAGAGACAGAAGAGAGAGGACATCAGGGCAGGACAGACTGACCGCCCCTGCCTGCAGAGACAGAAGAGAGAGGACATCAGGGCAGGACAGACTGACCGCCCCTGCCTGCAGAGACAGAAGAGAGAGGACATCAGGGCAGGACAGACTGACCGCCCCTGCCTGCAGAGACAGAAGAGAGAGGACATCAGGCAGTGCTGGAAGAGAGCCATACCGTGTTTCTTGGGCAGGTCCACAGTGAACTTGTGCAGCACCTCTCTGGTGTTCCCTTGCAGTGTCCCGAACAGAGCGCCACTCCCGTCGATCACAATGAAGCCGAACTTACTGTCATCTGACAAGAGCGCTGTGAGAGCCTGCAGAGAGGGGGAACAGAGGAGAGCCATCAGTCGTGCCGGGGTAGGGTTAGGGGAGAGGAGTGAGGCAGCAGAGGCCCAGAGTGTGCGAGTGTGTGTGAGGGGAGTGGGAGAGGAGTGAGGCAGCAGAGGCCCAGAGTGTGCGAGTGTGTGTGAGGGGAGGGGGAGAGGAGTGAGGCAGCAGAGGCCCAGAGTGTGCGAGTGTGTGTGAGGGGAGTGGGAGAGGAGTGAGGCAGCAGAGGCCCAGAGTGTGCGAGTGTGTGTGAGGGGAGGGGGAGAGGAGTGAGGCAGCAGAGGCCCAGAGTGTGCGAGTGTGTGTGAGGGGAGGGGGAGAGGAGTGAGGCAGCAGAGGCCCAGAGTGTGCGAGTGTGTGTGAGGGGAGGGGGAGAGGAGTGAGGCAGCAGAGGCCCAGAGTGTGCGAGTGTGTGTGAGGGGAGGGGGAGAGGAGTGAGGCAGCAGAGGCCCAGAGTGTGCGAGTGTGTGTGAGGGGAGGGGGAGAGGAGTGAGGCAGCAGAGGCCCAGAGTGTGCGAGTGTGTGTGAGGGGAGTGGGAGAGGAGTGAGGCAGCAGAGGCCCAGAGTGTGCGAGTGTGTGTGAGGGGAGTGGGAGAGGAGTGAGGCAGCAGAGGCCCAGAGTGTGCGAGTGTGTGTGAGGGGAGGGGGAGAGGAGTGAGGCAGCAGAGGCCCAGAGTGTGCGAGTGTGTGTGAGGGGAGTGGGAGAGGAGTGAGGCAGCAGAGGCCCAGAGTGTGCGAGTGTGTGTGAGGGGAGGGGGAGAGGAGTGAGGCAGCAGAGGCCCAGAGTGTGCGAGTGTGTGTGAGGGGAGGGGGAGAGGAGTGAGGCAGCAGAGGCCAAGGGTGCGAGGGGGTAAAGAAGGAGGCAGCACTCACCTCGGTGTGGAACTTGTTGTCACACAGGTACAGGGAGGTGTTGATGGGCTTGAACGGCTCGAAGTCGATATTGACCTTCTTCTCCTTCCCCTCCTCTGTAACTATGGTGCCGCAGTACACCACCAGGCCATTGGGGGGCACTGCAAACCCACGAGGGACAAGATCAGACACAGCAGGTCGAGAGCTAGCAACAGCTAGTGGTTCCCAGTCCCGGTCCTGCACGTTCTTGTTCCAGACCAGCCCTCGGCTACACAATCAAACCATTCATGGACTTAAGACTCATTTTAACTATTTCCAGCTCTTTAACAAGTTGGAGCTGGATTTTGTAAGTGGGGAAAAAAAACCCTCAACTTGTGACTAGAAACAAATGCAAGTATTTAAGTGAAGCAGCTTCTTGGATCATAGGTCAGGGGACCAGGACTGGGAACCACAGACAGTGCTGATGAAGCAGCATCATAAGACATGTAATAACACTTACACTGCTGCACTGCGTGAAACTGCTGTCATAAACCTGAAAATCTTCAAATACAAGCAGTTCCCCATACACGTTTGTGTTAGGAACCAGAAAGTCAGGGACAGAATAGCAAAGCGACATGTAACAGTGAATTTTCCCTCCATCAGAACAAAGAAAATATGAGGTTTGGGACCGTAAGAGTGTAAACTTTGAACTAAACTTTTTTTAAAACTTTTGAATTGAAAGCAGGAGACCTTTCCTATATGGATTAATGGAAGTGTCAAGTTAGGGATCCTAAATTAGACTGAGAGCATTTTATACTTGTAGCTAACCAAATATAGTACACATAATTCCAGATTGAATTCCTAAATAATGCAACTTAGTGAAATGGCTTATAACGTTCATTAGAAATAATGTAATTAGCCTCAGATGTTCCCAATTCCCAGCTCAGACGTGTTTATGTACATTTAATGAACCTATACAAAAGAATAAACAAAAATAAATAAATAGTATCACCAACTTCTTTCAAATTGCGATCTCATCAAAAGCAACAAAGCCATTCTCTGCTCCAGGGCAGACTTTTCCACTGGCTGGATCAGGGAAGTAGTGCGGGGTGGCAGGAACCCAACTTGAATATTGGGATTTCAGGATTCATAATCTAAGTAGCACTGGCTACAGGAAGAAGAAATTTAAAATGTTGGGTTTTGCTCTTCACTGTATGTTTTTCAATTCTGGACCAAAATAATCCATAAAGCACCTATGTTGCTGGATTTTGGTGCTTAGAACAATTTGTACTCCTGTGTCACCAATGGCATAATAATCTCTTCAGATCAGGAGTAAAATCTATTTTACAGTGTGATTTTGTGTGCAATCTGCATCTTGGTCTCCCCAGATCAGATCAGGAGTGAGATCTAGCCTGCAGTGTGACTGTGTGCACAGTCTGTATCTCAGCGTCCCCAGATCAGGAGTGAGATCTAGCCTGCAGTGTGACTGTGTGCACAGTCTGTATCTCAGCGTCCCCAGACCAGGAGTGAGATCTAGCCTGCGGTGTGACTGTGTGCACAGTCTGTATCTCAGCGTCCCCAGATCAGGAGTGAGATCTAACCTGCAGTTTGACTGTGTGCACAGTCTGTATCTCAGCGTCCCCAGACCAGGAGTGAGATCTAGCCTACAGGTGTGACTGTGTGCACAGTCTGAATCTCAGCGTCCCCAGACCAGGAGTGAGATCTAGCCCGCAGTTTGACTGTGTGCACAGTCCGTTATCTCAGTAAAGTGTAGCCTGCAGTGTGATTTTGTGGACAATCTATATCTCAATATCTCCAGATCAGGAGTAAGAATCAGTCTGTGGAGCGACTGTGTCGGTTTGTCTAAACCCCACCAGAACCACACTGCAAACTGCTTCACAGAAACAGGTCTTTCATCCTCAATATGCCCTCAGTTACCAAAAGAGGCAAACTGTAACCCCGAGCGCTGGTGCACAGGCCGAGCCATGCAGCAGCGTCTGGGCTGAGGACCGAACTGCCACACCTTTGTTGTAGAGCTTGAGTCTCTGCTGCACAGAGGTGATGGCTCCCAGCACAGACAGCCGGTTGACTCGGCTCTTGATGTTGGAGGCAGTGCCAAACTCGTCCGCCAGCATCTTGGCCACTCGGGAGATCTGGTCCTTCGGGGGGATGATGAGGGAGATCATACTGGTGCCATTGCTGGGGACATGGGGAGAGGCAGGAGTCAGACAGGCAGGGGGTCACGGGCACTACACTGAAGCAATATCTGTAGTGACGCCATCAGACAGGTACAGACACAGGAGCAGGGAGTCAGAGAGAGAGGTACAAATACAGACACAGGACCAGGGAGAGTCAGAGAGAGTACAAAATCCCCAAATTTACACATCTAATCCCAGAGTTCCCACACCTGCCAGAATCACAACTCCCAATCCTACTGGGAGAGGGAGGAGGGAAGTCAGCTGAACTGGAAGCCCAGTATGTGATCTCCTGTCACAGCCTGAGGAACAGTGAGTCTGTCTCCCAGTAATGCCCTATATGTTTATATGTAAATACCTTATGACGTTCTTTATTGTAAATGTCTGTAGGATTTTGTTTTATGTTAATTGTATTTGTTTTGCTTTGGCAACAATGATTTTACTCATTGGTCATGCCAATAAAGCACCTTGGATTGAACTGAATTGAGAGTACACACAGACAGGATCAGGTTGTTTTACCCCTGTATGAAGTGGCTGTGGGCTCTCAAGCTCAGTGAACAACACTGGCCTGTTGATAAAACAGTGGTAGACACCGGGCCACTGGGACAGAGCCAGAGGGCAAACCCAGAGCAGACTCCAGATCTCACTCCCTCCTCTCCACTGAACACACACACCTCACTCCCTCCTCTCCACTGACCGCACACACACACACCTCACTCCCTCCTCTCCACTGACCGCACACACACACACCTCACTCCCTCCTCTCCACTGACCACACACACACCTCACTCCCTCCTCTCCACTGACCGCACACACACCTCACTCCCTCCTCTCCACTGACCGCACACACACACCTCACTCCCTCCTCTCCACTGACCACACACACACACACACCTCACTCCCTCCTCTCCACTGACCGCACACACACACACCTCACTCCCTCCTCTCCACTGACCACACACACACACCTCACTCCCTCCTCTCCACTGACCACACACACACACCTCACTCCCTCCTCTCCACTGACCGCACACACACCTCACTCCCTCCTCTCCACTGACCGCACACACACACCTCACTCCCTCCTCTCCACTGACCACACCCACCTCACTCCCTCCTCTCCAATGAACACACCCAGACACCTCACTCCCTCCTCTCCACTGACCGCACACACACACACCTCACTCCCTCCTCTCCACTGACCACACACACACACACACACACCTCACTCCCTCCTCTCCACTGACCACACACACACACACACCTCACTCCCTCCTCTCCACTGACCACACACACACACCTCACTCCCTCCTCTCCACTGACCACACACACACACCTCACTCCCTCCTCTCCAATGAACACACCCAGACACCTCACTCGCTCCTCTCCACTGACCGCACACACACACCTCACTCCCTCCTCTCCAATGAACACACCCAGACACCTCACTCCCTCCTCTCCACTGACCGCACACACACACACCTCACTCCCTCCTCTCCACTGACCGCACACACACACCTCACTCCCTCCTCTCCACTGACCGCACACACACACCTCACTCCCTCCTCTCCACTGACCGCACACACACACCTCACTCCCTCCTCTCCACTGACCACACACACACACACACACCTCACTCCCTCCTCTCCACTGACCGCACACACACACACACACCTCACTCCCTCCTCTCCACTGACCGCACACACACACACACACCTCACTCCCTCCTCTCCACTGACCGCACACACACACACACACCTCACTCCCTCCTCTCCACTGACCGCACACACACACACCTCACTCCCTCCTCTCCACTGACCACACACACACACCTCACTCCCTCCTCTCCACTGACCACACACACACACCTCACTCCCTCCTCTCCACTGACCACACACACACACCTCACTCCCTCCTCTCCACTGACCACACACACCTCACTCCCTCCTCTCCACTGACCACACACACCTCACTCCCTCCTCTCCAATGAACACACCCAGACACCTCACTCCCTCCTCTCCACTGACCGCACACACACACACCTCACTCCCTCCTCTCCACTGACCGCACACACACACACCTCACTCCCTCCTCTCCACTGACCACACACACACCTCACTCCCTCCTCTCCACTGACCACACACACACACCTCACTCCCTCCTCTCCACTGACCACACACACACACCTCACTCCCTCCTCTCCACTGACCACACCCAGACACCTCACTCGCTCCTCTCCAATGAACACACCCAGACACCTCACTCGCTCCTCTCCACTGACCACACACACACACCTCACTCCCTCCTCTCCACTGACCGCACACACACACCTCACTCCCTCCTCTCCACTGACCGCACACACACACACCTCACTCCCTCCTCTCCACTGACCGCACACACACCTCACTCCCTCCTCTCCACTGACCACACACACACACCTCACTCCCTCCTCTCCACTGACCGCACACACACACCTCACTCCCTCCTCTCCACTGACCGCACACACACACACACACCTCACTCCCTCCTCTCCACTGACCGCACACACACACACACCTCACTCCCTCCTCTCCACTGACCGCACACACACACACACCTCACTCCCTCCTCTCCACTGACCGCACACACACACCTCACTCCCTCCTCTCCACTGACCGCACACACCCTGGAGCCCAGCTCCTCACCCCTCTAGCCCAGCTGGGTATTTAATCAGCCCCTGAGCCCTGGCTGCTCCGCCGCTATCCAGCTCCGGGGAGAAGGGCCCCCCACACCCCTCCTGCCGGTCCGGCGGCTCAGGGGGGAGACCCTTGCCCCTGCCCTGCGCCAGTACAGCGGTGGACAATCGCGCTGGCCGCGGGAACAGCGACGCGCAGTCCGCCGTCATCCTGCGTAACGAGATCCGGCCGAGACCAGCAGCTGCGGGCTCCCGCCGTCCTCTACCCCCGTACCCCCCTGCCCCCGGCTTCGAGTGAGTCACCCTGCCGCAGCCCAGACACGACAGCCGCGGTGCCGGGCTCGGCTGCGCGTCGTGTCGCTAACGCGCAGCCCGGCTCCCCAGCCCGGCCGCGGCGGCGTGGAGCTTCCTCCGCCAACAGCTGGCGAGGGCGACCGCTCACCCCCGGCCGCCCCGGCGCCTCCCTTCCCCGACCTCGCCCTCCCCACTCCCCCCGGGGCCCCTTCTCACCCTCGGGCCGCTTCCAGGCTCTTGATCAGCTTCTTGATCTTCCAGATCTCCACGTTCCTGTCCGCTGCGCTCGGGTCGTCCGCCATCTTCCCTGTGATCGCTTCGGCACCTAACAGGCAGGCCGGGAGAGAGAGGGGCAGACACGGGTGAGCAGAGAGACGCAAGCACACCGGCAGGGCTACTGCCAGCCAGCAGAGGAACAGCGCCGGCTCCTTCCCGCCCGGCTCACCCGATGTAGCCCAGTCTGAAGGCCCTATACCCGGCAGCGCTTCACAGGAAAGGACGAGGCTCGGCCTGGCCCTCCGATTCCTCCCAGGCCATAAAGCCCACCACTTTCCCTGCTCAACCCTGCCCAGCCCGCTTCCCTCCCCCTACAAGGGAACTGGGATCTGTAAAGCCCCCGAAAACCCGGGCCCCAGCCCCTGTCAGTGCCCTGGTGCGACTGGCCGCGCTCCGCGGGCCCCGCCGTCCCCGCCGGGTACCTGCCTCTGGCTCCGCCGCTCCGCTCGGGCTCTGCGATTCAGCCGCTTCTCGTGCGAGTTCCTCCGGCGCTCTGTGACGTCGCCTCTAGACTCGAGCCGGCTTGCTCTCCCCTGCGCGTGGTGAGAACAGGGCTCACGTGGGAGAGGAAGATAGCTGGGTGGACTCGGTTGGAATTCCGGTTAAACTCACTTCCTGGAAACCGCATGGATACAGCCGACTCAGAGCTCCCTGATTGGAAGGTTTATACCGGAGAGGGGAAGTGGTCAGGAAATGAAGCCACCCTATGAATTGTGGGAGTTGTAGGCACTTACTGTTCTCTTTTGCAGTAGCGGGGTCGACTGTAGCTGTTCAGTTACCCTTATTTTGCGTTTCTGTTGGAAAGGACTTGACCTTACTAGTCCGGTATTTTAACAGTTGAACAGTAAACCATGTGCAGAATGTTTAAGGGCAGTAAGACATACTTTAGTTCGATTGTTTGGCTGAAATGAACTCTCACGCTTCATACGCTGAAACGCCGTGTCAGCAGTTTGCTGGAGTACTAAAGCTTATCTTTCCTCAGCCGGCACTGCCCTCCCGCCCTCATGTTCAGAGCCGGCCCCGGTCGGTGTTTCAGAATCTTTTCTGCGGTGTGGTTGATGTAGAGCAGATCACGGAGGACCCTGTGCTCAGCAGCCCAAGGACCAGAGCTTTCTCAACTGATCAGATCACTTGCTTGATTCAGTAATAATTTATAGGTGTCGCCAGTTTTTCGGAACAGGTTCCAAGACCGGGGTTCAAGCTTTTTTATTTTAGAGACCCTTTTTTCATTTTAATATTTGAATATTGAATATGGCAGAGAATGCCATTCCTCCGGGAGCCCCCCTGTCTCTTCGTCTTTGTCTTTCCACTACAGAGGAAAATCAGCTGGTCCACAAACCCTCTCCATGCCCTGTACAGACCATGGGACCCAACATTCGGATAGGCTCTGCGAAAACAGCCTCCACCTTATATCATAAGTGGCGTGGCGTTCACTCTGTGCCAGCGGGGTTAATGGGATGGAGGTTATAACCTGAAAGTATCTGGTACTAGTGGAGTGTTCCGAGTTGGATATTGTATGTTTGTTTAAACACTGAAGCTGCAATGTCAGTAATGTCAAACGGTTCTTTAAGTCAATCCATCTTGGACACAGAGGGGTTTCTGGGACTTCTGAGTTACAGGAAGGGAGGGAGAAGGGTGATCTGAGGCATTATCATGATATCAAAAAGCAGGAACACCATCTTGTCATCTTCAAACTGCTTCATTACTTCTTTTGACCGAGCTTCACACTCGTGCTGCTGTTTGATATAGTAATAATAATTGCTTACACACCTGTATAGCGCTTTTCTGGACACTCCACACAAAGCGCTTTACAGGTAATGGGGACTCCCCTCCACCAGTGTGCAGCCCCACCTGGATGATGCGATGGCAGCCACAGTGCACCAGTGCTCTCCCCACACACCAGAGGAGAACAGAGTGATGAAGCCAGTTCATAAAAGGGGAATATTAGGAGGCCATGATTGGTAAGGGTCAATGGAAAATTTGGCCAGGACGCCAGGGTTACACCCTTACTCTTTTCGACAAACGCCCTGGGATTTTTAATGAGCACAGACTCAGGACCTCGGTTTTACGTCTCATCCGAAGGACGGCGCCTTCATATGTACCTGTGCCAGGCGCTGCAGCTTGGTGGCGTGGTCAGGGCCAGCTTTGAAGAGACTGCTCGCCAGCGCCAGGAGTGCCTCCTCTGCCAGTAATCAGTTCCAGTTTCATGGTACTGGCAGTTTTCTCAGTGAACTGGGGATCCCGGTATTCCATCAGGTCCTCAGTCTTCTCGTGTGGGATCTTCACTCCCTCCCTCTTGTGGGACGTGTTCGCCAGGGAGGCCCGGATCTTTCCCAGCACGTCAGCACACCTCACACCTGTCCCCATACACCTGTCTCTAATATCATTCCCACCCTCCATCACTTGTAAACAGCAAAGCAGAAAGACTGGCTGGGTTGGGGCTGATTTAGAGTGTCCTGTAAGACTGGCTGTGTTTGGGCTCTCTGATTTAGGGTGACCTGTAAGACTGGCTGGGTT
This sequence comes from Atractosteus spatula, assembly GCF_055471065.1. NCBI lineage: Eukaryota > Metazoa > Chordata > Actinopteri > Semionotiformes > Lepisosteidae > Atractosteus > Atractosteus spatula. Next base: position 31,731,729 of record NC_142719.1, read on the forward strand.
GGGGATCTCAGAGTTAGGGTGACCTGTAAGACTGGCTGGGTTGGGGCTCTCTGAGTTAGGGTGTCTTGTAAGACTGGCTGGGTTGGGGCTCTCTGATTTAGGGTGTCCTGTAAGACTGGGTTGGGGCTCTCTGATTTAGGGTGTCCTGTAAGTAGGGCTGGGTTGGAGCTCTCTGATTAAGGGTGACCTGTAAGACTGGGTTGGGGCTCTCTGATTTAGGGTGTCCTGTAAGTAGGGCTGGGTTGGAGCTCTCTGATTAAGGGTGACCTATAAGATTAGCTGGGTTGGGGCTCTCTGATTTAGGGTGACCTGTAAGACTGGCTGGGTTGGGGCTCTCTGATTTAGGGTGTCCTGTAAGTAGGGCTGGGTTGGAGCTCTCTGATTAAGGGTGACCTATAAGATTAGCTGGGTTGGGGCTCTCTGATTTAGGGTGACCTGTAAGACTGGCTGGGTTGGGGCTCTCTGATTTAGGGTGTCCTGTAAGTAGGGCTGGGTTGGAGCTCTCTGATTAAGGGTGACCTATAAGATTAGCTGGGTTGGGGCTCTCTGATTTAGGGTGACCTGTAAGACTGGCTGGGTCGGGGCTCTCAGAGTTAGGGTGTCCTATAAGACTGGCTGGGTTGGGGCTCTCTGAGTTAGGGTGTCCTAGCTACAGACTTGCTGGGGTCTGTAAGACACAACAGAGTCACGTGGCTCAGAGAGACAATATCAGTACAAAAGCAGAACCCTGCTCTTGCTCAGCTCAGTCCTATCACCACATGCTAGATAAGGTCAAGGGCGCAGTTTATCTCAGGACTCCGCCTTCACAGTCGAAGCCCGCCCGCTCGCAGGAGGCAGGGGCAGTACTGTAGCCTAAGTGCAGTTTAGCCATGACCTGCAGGACACTGTGACAGAGCACAGCGCAGTTGAGCCCATGGCGCAGGCCCGACAAATCCTACCGAGGCTCATGGCAGTGTGAGCTGCTGCCTGTGCATCACTGGGGTCCTGGGCTCAGTTACAGCCTGGGCTCCTTTCGTGTGGAGTTTGCATGTTTCTTTGGGTTTCCTCTGAGCGCCCCGGTTTCCTCCCGCCTGTGTCCCTGTGAGTGTGGATGTGGGAGTGCTGGTATTGGGGTGTCCGGGGTGTCCAGGGTCCCCAGGAAGCAGCAGAGGAGCTGACGGGGGATGGTGATCGCCTGGGATCGTCCTGGTGAACCGGTGTGGGCACGACAGCCCTCCAGAAGGGCAGTGACACCACCAGGGCTGTACTGGACTCCCCGTGAGGGTCTGCTGCGCGCCCCCAGAGGCTGGCGCGCGAACGCGCGAGTGACCCGCTCGTCAGACCAGGCTGTGCAGCAAAGCCATCTCTTTATTTGAGCAAGCGTCGGCTTCGCCAACCGCAGACCGATGGAAACGACGTCAGGTCACCGAACAGATGACGTCAGAGACGGGAGAAGTAGATATAAAACAGCACATGAGAAACAATATAACCGTACAGGAAGAAAGCCTCTCTCTGGCCTCTTCAGTGCCTCCTCAAGTTCCAGTGGTCCGCAGCACATTCCACAGCTCACTGCACGGCCCTCCAGCCTCCTTGCAAAGTTCTAAATGTGCTGTGTGGTCACTGCCATGTATTGTGCTGTGTTGTCACTGCCTTGAATTGTGCTGTGTTGTCACTGCCTTGAATTGTGCTGTGTTGTCACTGCCTTGAATTGTGCTGTGTGGTCATTACCCTGTATTGTCATTACTCTGTATCACCAGCTCTGTACTGTCATAGCCCTGTGGTGTGCTGTGTTGTTACAGCCCTGTGTTGTCGCAGTCCTGTGGTGTGCTGTGTTGTAACAGCTCTGTGTTGTCACAGCCCTGTGGTGTGCTGTGTTGTCACAGCTCGGTGTTGTCGCAGTCCTGTGGTGTGCTGTGTTGTCACAGCTCGGTGTTGTCGCAGTCCTGTGGTGTGCTGTGTTGTAACAGCCCTGTGTTGTCACAGCCCTGTGGTGTGCTGTATTGTGACAGCTCGGTGTTGTCGCAGTCCTGTGGTGTGCTGTGTTGTGACAGCTCTGGGTTGTCACAGCCCTGTGGTGTGCTGTGTTGTTACAGCTCTGTGTTGTATTAGCTCTGTGGTGTGCTGTGTTGTCACAGCCCTGTGGTGTGCTGTGTTGTTACAGCTCTGTGCTGTATTAGCTCTGTGGTGTGCTGTGTTGTCACAGCCCTGTGGTGTGCTGTGTTGTTACAGCTCTGTGTTGTATTAGCTCTGTGGCGTGCTGTGTTGTTACAGCTCTGTGGTGTGCTGTGTTGTTACAGCTCTGCGTTGTATAAGCTCTGTGGTGTGCTGTGTTGTCTGAGACTTGGGACTGGAGGGCTGGAATGATGGAGGGATTAGAAGTGAGTAGACGAGCCACTACTGGTCTGGTCAGGCGCTGGCTTCCCCTCCTCTGAGGACTTGCCACTCAGCTGTGGGTGAACAGACACACAGACAGGGCCAGAGAGGAGTTTACTCAGCGAGCGAGGGTGCTGAGGCAGAGAGAGAAAGAGAACGACACACACTGTGTCTCACCTTGGTCTTGAACAGCAGGTTGATGACGCCTTTCGACCTGCGGTCAGCAGTGCGGTCAGACAGACACACCGAGAGAGACTTGCCGTCCCGCCGGGAACGCTGGGACACCTCGCCCTCCTGCTCCGCCCCGTTGGCCACGGACAGGGGGAGGCCTGGGGGGCGGAGGGAGAGGGGTATAGAGGGAGTAAGAGGGGTAGAGGAGAAGGTTATTGTAGTGTGAGTACTTTGCAAGTAAAGTATGAGCACACTGTGAGTAATGCATGAGCACACTGTGAGTAGAGTATGAGCACAGAGAGCACACTGTGAGTAGAGTATGAGCACAGAGAGAGCACACTGTGAGTAACGTAAGAGCACACTGTGAGTGAAGTATGAGCACTACCTGTGATGGTGGGCAGGGAGCGTGAGTTGATGCTGTACAGGCCACTGCTCGTCTTGCTGTGCTCTGATAAGTTGGTGTCACTGCGAAACTCCTGCTTCTTTGACAGCTAGAGGGCGACACCGAGCACAGCCACACTGTTAGCCCCCTGTGCAACGTGTGTCCCCTCTCCATTACCCTCCCTCCCACCCCCGGGCCTCAGCTTGCAAAGTAACTGATAGACTTCATTACCTAAAGCACAGAGAGCTCTCTTCTTTCTTCTGAGAGCCTACAAGTGGGAAAAACTGTGGGTGCCTGCCTCTCCTTCTCTCTCTCTCCCTTCCTACTCCCTCCTTCTCTCTCTCCCTCAAACCCCCACTCCTTCCTTCTCTCTCTCTCCCTTCCTACTCCTTCCTTCTCTCTCTCTCCCTTCCTACTCCCTCCTTCTCTCTCTCTCCCTTCCTACTCCCTCCTTCTCTCTCTCCCTCAAACCCCCACTCCTTCCTTCTCTCTCTCTCCCTTCCTACTCCTTCCTTCTCTCTCTCTCCCTTCCTACTCCCTCCTTCTCTCTCTCTCCCTTCCTACTCCCTCCTTCTCTCTCTCCCTCAAACCCCTACTCCCTCCTTCTCTCTCTCTCCCTTCCTACTCCCTCCTTCTCTCTCTCCCTCAAACCCCCACTCCCTCCTTCTCTCTCTCTCCCTTCCTACTCCCTCCTTCTCTCTCTCTCCCTTCCTACTCCCTCCTTCTCTCTCTCCCTCAAACCCCCACTCCTTCCTTCTCTCTCTCTCCCTTCCTACTCCCTCCTTCTCTCTCTCCCTTCCTACTCCCTCCTTCTCTCTCTCCCTCAAACCCCCACTCCCTCCTTCTCTCTCTCCCTCAAACCCCCACTCCCTCCTTCTCTCTCTCTCCCTCAAACCCCCACTCCCTCCTTCTCTCTCTCTCCTTCAAACCCCCACTCCCTCCTTCTCTCTCTCTCCCTCAAACCCCCACTCCCTCCTTCTCTCTCTCTCCCTCAAACCCCCACTCCTTCCTTCTCTCTCTCTCCCTCAAACCCCCACTCCCTCCTTCTCTCTCTCTCCCTCAAACCCCCACTCCCTCCTTCTCTCTCTCTCCCTCAAACCCCCACTCCCTCCTTCTCTCTCTCTCCCTCAAACCCCCACTCCCTCCTTCTCTCTCTCTCCCTCAAACCCCCACTCCCTCCTTCTCTCTCTCTCCCTCAAACCCCCACTCCTTCCTTCTCTCTCTCTCCCTCAAACCCCCACTCCCTCCTTCTCTCTCTCTCCCTCAAACCCCCACTCCCTCCTTCTCTCTCTCTCCTTCAAACCCCCACTCCTTCCTTCTCTCTCTCTCCCTCAAACCCCCACTCCCTCCTTCTCTCTCTCTCCCTCAAACCCCCACTCCTTCCTTCTCTCTCTCTCCCTCACTCTCTCTTTCTCTCTCTCCCTTCCTACTCCCTCCTTCTCTCTCTCCCTCAAACCCCCACTCCCTCCTTCTCTCTCTCTCCCTCAAACCCCCACTCCTTCCTTCTCTCTCTCCCTCAAACCCCCACTCCTTCCTTCTCTCTCTCTCCCTCAAACCCCCACTCCCTCCTTCTCTCTCTCTCCCTCAAACCCCCACTCCTTCCTTCTCTCTCTCTCCCTCAAACCCCCACTCCCTCCTTCTCTCTCTCCCTCAAACCCCCACTCCTTCCTTCTCTCTCTCTCCCTCAAACCCCCACTCCTTCCTTCTCTCTCTCTCCCTCAAACCCTCATTCCCCCCTTCTCTCTCTCACTCCCTCACTCTCTCTTTCTCTCTCTCCCTTCCTCACTCCCCCCTTCTCTCTCTCTTTCTCCCCCACTCTCTCTCTTACTCTTCTGGTGTCCAGAGTGCTCTGTCTCTCTCTCTCTTCACTGATGAAGATCATGCTGCTCCTCTTCCTCTTCTTCTTGGACTTTCGGAGCCTCACCTCCCCCTCCACTGGTTCCTCTGCCACCATCCCCCCATCCTCTGGCCGGGGCGGGGCACGGGAAGATGGGGACTCAGGGACCCCAAAACTGACAGGGGTTAGAAGAGCGAGAGACATTCTCTAGTGTCACTGTTTCCAGTTCAGCGCAAACACAGAGTTCCTGCATCCTGTCAGAAGACATCTGTCCTGCTGAGGACTGAGACAGGCTGTCCCAGGAGTACTGCACACACGCACACACACTGCACACACTCACACACACTGCACACACTGCACACACTAACACACACGCACACACACTGGACACACTCACACACACTCCACACACTAACACACACTCACACACACTGGACACACTCACACACACTCCACACACTGCACACACTGCACACACACTGGACACACTCACACACACTCCACACACTGCACACACTCACACACACTCCACACACTAACACACACTCACACACACTGGACACACTCACACACACTCACACACACTGCACACACTGCACACACTAACACACACTCACACACACTGGACACACTCACACACACTCCACACACTAACACACACTCACACACACTGGACACACTCACACACACTCCACACACTGTACATACTCACACACACTGGACACATTCACACACACTCCACACACTAACACACACTCACACACTGTACACACTCACACACACTCTACACACTCACACACACTCCACACACTGTACACACTCACACACACTGGACACATTCACACACACTCCACACACTAACACACACTCACACACTGTACACACTCACACACACTCTACACACTCACACACACTGCACACACTCACACTCACACACACTGCACACACTACACACTCACACACACTGCACACACTCACACACACTCACACACACACACACTGCACACACTCACACTCACACTCACACACTACACTACACACACCCACACTGCACTTACACACACTACACACACACTAAACTACACTTACACTACACACACTACACTTACACACACTCACACACTCAGCAGGTACACTAGGCACACACACTCTCACACACTCACACTCCCAGCAGTGTGCAGCTGTCCCTGCAGGTACACTAGGCACACACATTCACACACTCTCACACACACACTCACACACTACACACTCACACACACTGCACACACTCACACTCACACACACTGCACACACTACACACTCACACACACTGCACACACTCACACACACACACACACTGCACACACTCACACTCACACACTACACTACACACACCCACACTGCACTTACACACACTACACACACACTAAACTACACTTACACTACACACACTACACTTACACACACTCACACACTCAGCAGGTACACTAGGCACACACACTCTCACACACTCACACTCCCAGCAGTGTGCAGCTGTCCCTGCAGGTACACTAGGCACACACATTCACACACTCTCACACACACACTCACACACTCACACACACACACACACACACACTACACTACACTTACACTACACACACTACACTACACTTACACACTCTCACACACACTCACACTCTCACACTCTCACACTCACACACACACTCACACTCGGAGCAGTGTGCAGCTGTCTCAGCAGGTACACTAGGCACACACACTCACACTCCCAGCGGAGACAGGGCAGAGGCGCAGTGAGTACCTCTCGGGGTGCAGCTTGGTGGGAGTACCGCACTCGGAGCCCAGGGAGGAGATGGAGATCAGCGACTGGCGATAGGAGCGCAGCATGGAGCGCGGCCGGCTGGAGCGCCGGTCATCCATCTCTGGCTGCAGAGAGGAACAGGTCCTGGTCAGTGACCGCGGCCATACCAGCCACAGACAGCAGGTGGCAGCACAGGGCAGCCCCAACCACAGACGGCGGAGAGGAGGGCACGACGGATGCCCGTCTGTCTTCATCTTTCCCTGCTCCTCCGTCTCTCACCAGCTCTCGCGCTCCGTATTCCTTCTCCACTTTCTTCTTCAGCTGCTTGAAGCAGTCCTCCATACGGTCATGGAAAGGTCGGAGGTCATCCGTCACCCGTTTCCCATGGAGACGGATTCCCGCCCGCAGGAGGGGAGTCTAGGGCAGAGAAGGTGGGAGAGTCGAGTCACCGTCCAATCAGAGCAGGAATCCAGAAATACCCCCTGGCCAATCAGGGCTCAGTGTGATGGTTTGGCCACTGTACCTGCCAGGCGATGAGGTCCTTCAGGCGGCTCAGCTTGTCTCTGTCCTCAGGGTGCTGCTGGACATATTCATCCGTAAAAAATGCCTGGGGAGCAGCAAGGGAGAGGTTATGAGTTAGGGACAGGGGGATTGTGGGAGATTGAGGCAGCAGCAGGAGTAATGAGAGACAGAGGGAGGGATGGGGGATTGTGGGAGATTGAGGTAGCAGCGGCAGTAATGAGAGACAGAGGGAGGGACGGGGGATTGTGGGAGATTGAGGTAGCAGCGGCAGTAATGAGAGACAGAGGGAGGGACGGGGGATTGTGGGAGATTGAAATAGCAGCGGCAGTAATGAGAGACAGAGGGAGGGACGGGGGATTGTGGGAGATTGAGGCAGCAGTGGCAGTAATGAGAGACAGAGGGAGGGACGGGGGATTGTGGGAGATTGAGGCAGCAGCGGCAGTAATGAGAGACAGAGGGAGGGACCGGGGATTGTGGGAGATTGAGGCAGCAGCGGGAGCAATGAGAGACAGAGGGATTGTGAGAGAGACTTATGGACAGGCAGAAAGAGAAACACAGAGAGAGATCCAGGACCACGCCCACCTTCTCGTACTTGGCGAATCCGCCCATGACAGCAGGGTCCACGATGCCATTGAGCAGCATGGAGAGGGGGTTGATGGGAAGGCTGTCGTCACCCTGGTACTGGTTGATCATGGTGAGGATCTTCTCATTGGTGGTCTCCATCGTCTCGATGGCATTCTCCAGTGGGCTGATTGTGGTCTGCTCACACAGACAGAAGAGCACACAGCGAGAGAGTCATGCATACTGACCACTAGGACCCTCTCTGCCAGCTGGACATTCCCACTCAATTGAGTTAATATGGTGCCTTTCAGCCCCTAAAAGCCCAAAGTACTTCACACTGGAGGGGACCCTCACTGAAGTACAGCCTCACCTGGGTGACTCTATTCTGTACCTGCAGCCCCACGACACACAGATCAGGGGAGGAGAGAGAAACTGTAAAAGACCAGAGTGGGGTTCAGCCTGGACACCAGGGTGACACCCCTACTCTTACAATCAGCCCTGGGATCTGTAATAAAGAACCAGGCGGGACCTGTTTAACATCCAATACAGAGGATGACACCTCTTCCAGTGGTGTCCTCATACTGGAAAAGCGCCACCTACTGGTCCACCAGCACCACTTACAGCAGGGCCCTGGTATTTCTCAGTGGTCTACTGGTGCAGTATGGAGCAGGCCCAGTCCAAATCCAAATGTATACAACATCTCCCAGTGCAAACTGTACTGTACTAGCTTTTTACTGAATTTACTATGCTGAAAGGTTAGTCTTTTTCTCAAACATACATAAAATGTAATTATTTGTCTCTCCATCGGCACTGTTTATTTTGGACAGCGGGGCTCAGTCTGTGCCCCCTTACTTGTGTGAGTACACAGGGAGAAAAGGATTTAATTACATAAGCTTTATGTTGTAAAGAAGGAATGGCCAAGTGGGAATAGTTGTGGAGAACAAAGACTTGTTCAGAACCAACAAAGAACACAAGAAGTAACTACATGGAAAAGCATTTAACACCCAGAACAGGAGGCACTTCTTTACACAAAGGGTGGTGGGAGTGTGGAACAAGCTTCCCAGCCATGATGTTGAAGCAGATACCCTTGATTCCTTCAGGAAGCAGCTGGATGAGATCCTGGGATCAATGAGTTAATAATGACTAAATCACTCCAAGAGGCAGACAGCGAGACACCAGATCATACAGGCAGGGACAGGCTGCGACACAGGTACTCACGTGGGTCATTTCTTTAACGTCGAACCACCGCAGGATGCCAGGGAGCTTGTAGCTCGTGAAGAAGGTGGTTCGCTCAATCCACATGGACTGAGAGAGAGGGAGAGAGACAGGAAGAGAGCAAGTGTCAGTGTGTGTCTGTACACACATGTGCTCATACACTGTCCAGACACGCACACTGAGACACTTTCTGGACACACACATTGAGACATGTCCAGACACACATACTCAGACACTATCCAGACACACACATACTCAGACACTGTCCAGACACACACACACTAAGACACTGTCCAGACACACACATACTCAGACACTGTCCAGACACACACACTAAGACACTGTCCAGACACACACATACTCAGACACTGTCCAGACACACACACTAAGACACTGTCCAGACACACACATACTCAGACACTGTCCAGACACACACACTAAGACACTATCCAGACACACACATACTCAGACACTGTCCAGACACACACACTAAGACACTGTCCAGACACACACATACTCAGACACTGTCCAGACACACACACACACTGAGACATGTCCAGACACATACATACTCAGACACTGTCCAGACACACACACACTGAGAAATTGTCCAGACACACACACATACTCAGACTGTCCAGACACACACACTGAGAATCACTCACACTGAGACACTGCCTGGACACACACACTGAGAAATGTCCAGACACACACACATGCTCAGACTGTCCAGACACACACACTGAGAAATTGTCCAGACACACACACTGAGAGTCACTTTCCAGACACACACACTGAGACACTGTCTGGACACACACGCTGAGAAATGTCCAGACACACACACATGCTCAGACTGTCCAGACACACACACTGAGAAATTGTCCAGACACACACACTGAGAGTCACTTTCCAGACACACACACTGAGACACTGTCTGGACACACACGCTGAGAAATGTCCAGACACACACACATGCTCAGACTGTCCAGACACACACACTGAGAGACACTGTCCAGACACGCACACACTGAGACACTGTCCAGACACGCACACTGAGAGATGCTCAGACACTGAGGCACAGATGCTCAGACACACATGTGCTCAGATGCTGCCCAGCGTCTACTCACTGCGAACTCGTTGTTGGGGTCCACAGAGCCCTTGCGCACCGGGCGGGAGTAATGGAATCGCTGCACGTAGCTGGACTTGTAGAAGCTGCAGGAGTGAGAGAGACAGGGAGTGAGAAGAGTGGACAGAGAGTGTGCACACCGCTGTGACTGGTGGGGCTGGTGCCGAGCTCCATGCCTTCGCTCACTTCTGTACGCAGGGTCTGAGTACACTTGAGTACTGAGCACACGAGAGTACACCTCTACTGTAATAATGTGCTCAGTGTGTGGTTCTGTGCCCTTGATGATCTGCTTGGGTCAGTGTGGTCAGTATGGTCAGTGTGAGTGATTCTGTGCCCTTGATGATCTGGTCTGGTCAGTGTGGTCAGTGTGTGGTCAGTGTGAGTGGCTCTGCGTACTTGATGATCTGGTCTGGTCAGTTTGGTCAGTATGGTCAGTGTGAGTGATTCTGTGCCCTGGATGATCTGGTCTGTTCAGTGTGTGGTCAGTGTGAGTGATTCTGTGCCCTTGATCTGGTCTGGTCAGTGTGATCAGTGTGAGTGATTCTGTGCCCTTGATGATCTGCTTGGGTCAGTTTGGTCAATATGGTTAGTGTGAGTGGTTCTGTGCCCTTGATGATCTGCTTGGGTCAGTGTGGTCAGTGTGTGGTCAGTGTGAGTGATTCTGTGCCCTGGATGATCTGGTCTGGTCAGTATGGTCAGTGTGAGTGATTCTGTGCCCTTGATGATCTGGTCTGGTCAGTGTGGTCAGTGTGAGTGATTCTGTGCCCTGGATGATCTGGTCTGGTCAGTGTGGTCAGTGTGAGTGATTCTATGCCCTTGATGATCTGCTTGGGTCAGTTTGGTCAATATGGTTAGTGTGAGTGATTCTGTGCCCTTGATGATCTGGTCTGGTCAGTGTGGTCAGTGTGTGGTCAGTGTGAGTGGCTCTGCGTACTTGATGATCTGGTCTGGTCAGTGTGGTCAGTGTGTGGTCAGTGTGAGTGGCTCTGCGTACTTGATGATCTGGTCTGGTCAGTTTGGTCAGTATGGTCAGTGTGAGTGATTCTGTGCCCTTGATGATCTGGTCTGGTCAGTGTGTGGTCAGTGTGAGTGATTCTGTGCCCTTGATCTGGTCTGGTCAGTGTGATCAGTGTGAGTGATTCTGTGCCCTTGATGATCTGCTTGGGTCAGTTTGGTCAATATGGTCAGTGTGAGTGATTCTGTGCCCTTGATGATCTGGTCTGGTCAGTGTGTGGTCAGTGTGAGTGATTCTGTGCCCTTGATGATTTGGTCTGGTAAGTGTGATCAGTGTGAGTGATTCTGTGCCCTTGATGATCTGGTCTGGTCAGTGTGGTCAGTGTGTGGTCAGTGTGAGTGGCTCTGCGTACTTGATGATCTGGTCTGGTCAGTATGGTCAGTGTGAGTGATTCTGTGCCCTTGATGATCTGGTCTGGTCAGTGTGGTCAGTGTGAGTGATTCTGTGCCCTTGATGATCTGGTCTGGTCAGTGTGTGGTCAGTGTGAGTGGCTCTGCGTATTTGATGATCTGGTCTGGTCAGTGTGGTCAGTGTGAGTGATTCTGTGCCCTTGATGATCTGGTCTGGTCAGTGTGGTCAGTGTGAGTGATTCTGTGCCCTTGATGATCTGGTCTGGTCAGTGTGTGGTCAGTGTGAGTGGCTCTGCGTACTTGATGATCTGGTCTGGAACTGGCTTGTTCTTCAGACGGGGTGGGATCTCCAGGACAGGCTGGACTGTGAAGCACTGGATATCTGAGTGAACTGAGTCAAGTCAGACACACGACTCCCCTCCCCCTCTCTCACGCTGTTTCCTCTTCCTTCTCTCCACTCTCTCTCATATTCTTTCCCTCCTCTCTTCCCTCTGTCCCATCCCTCTCCCCCCTCTGTCCCATCCCTCTCTCTCCCCTCTGCCCTGTTCCTCTCTCTCCCCCCTGCCCTATTCCTCTCTTCCCCCTCTGCCTTGTTCCTCTCTCTCTCCCCTCTGCCCTATTCCTCTCTTCCCCCTCTGCCCTGTTCCTCTCTCTCTCCCCTCTGCCCTGTTCCTCTCTCTCCCCTCTGCCCTGTTCCTCTCTTCCCCCTCTGCCCTGTTCCTCTCTCCCCTCTGCCTGCCGCTCTGTGTCCCAGGATACACTGCAGGGGGGAGTTCTTGATGTCGTCCCCAGGCAGGGTGGTGGTGTTCAGTCTCCTGGCGCTGGGGAACTGGCTCATCAGCTGGCTCTGGAAGTCCTCTCTGCGCTCGTACTCCTTCCCGCGGTGGATGAACACCTTGTTCTGGAAGAGCAGGGGAGGGAGGGCTAAAGACAGCAGGGTGATGGAGCAGTCTCATGTCATTTCACTGTCAGCGTCTCCGTGTGTCAGTGTGTCATTGTCTCAGTGTGTCAGTGTCTCAGAGCGTCAGTGTGTCAGTGTCTCACTGTGTCATTGAATGTCGGGGTATCAGAGAGTGTCAGTGTCTCAGTGCGTCAGTGATTGTCAGGGTGTCAGTGAGTGACAGAGTGTTGGGGTGCACGGTGACTCTTACCCTGAGAAAGGTGGGGTACCCCTGCCCATAATAGCCAACAGCAAAATAGTCTGGCTTCGGGCGCAGGATCTGCATGATGTTCTCGTAAAACTTCGCCTGCTGGCGCTGTGGAGAGACAGCAGTGAGAGGACAATGTGTTCATGGTGCAGTCATGTAGGGGTACAGCAGGGCTGTGATTGGGGTGCAGTCATGTAGGGGTACAGCAGGGCTGGGGACTGTGATTGGGGTTCAGTCATGTAGGGGTACAGCAGGGCTGGGGACTGTGATTGGGGTGCAGTCATGTAGGGGTACAGCAGGGTTGGTGGTGGTGATTGGGGTGCAGTCATGTAGGGGTACAGCAGGGCTGGGGGCTGTGATTGGGGTGCAGTCATATAGGGGTACAGCAGGGTTGGGGGTGTTGATTGGGGTGCAGTCATGTAGGGTTACAGCAGGGCTGGGGGCTGTGATTGGGGTGCAGTCATGTAGGGGTACAGCACGGTTGGTGGTGTTGATTGGGGTGCAGTCATTTAGGGGTACAACAGGGTTGGGGGTGTTGATTGGGGTGCAGTCATGTAGGGGTACAACAGGGTTGGGGGTGTTGATTGGGGTGCAGTCATGTAGGGGTACAGCAGGGCTGAGGGCTGTGATTGGGGTGCAGCCATGTAGGGTTACAGCAGGGTTGGGGGCTGTGATTGGGGTGCAGTCATGTACTGTAGGGGTATAGCTGGGCTGGGAGTTGTGATTGGGGTGCAGTCATTTAGGGTTACAGCAGTGATTGGGGTGCAGTAATTCAGGGTTACAACAGGGTTAGGGGCTGTTACTGGGGTGCAGTAATTTTGGGTTACAGCAGGATTGGGGGCTATGATTGGGGTACAGTGATTTGGGGTTACAGCACGGTTGGGGGCACAGTGTGTTTAGGGGTGATTTTATTACCAGGCTCTGACTCAACAGTTCATAGTCAAAGACTTCCAGCTCATATTGTTCTGCCAGTTCCTTGCACAGAGAGATGGCCTCTTCCCACATCTGAGGAGAGAGAGGAGCAGGGAGAGGGAGAGAGGAAGGGGATTAAGGGTGTGGAGAGAAGGGTAAGTCATTATATTCCGCTTACTGGAGTGATGTGATCAGTGGAGTACCACAGGTATCTGTACTAGGACCAATGCTCTCTCTACGTTAGTTAATGATCGTGACTCTGGTTAAATTAACAAACTAGTGAACGTAGCAACCAACAGACTCCAGTTGTGTGAATTCTTGATCACCATCTGAACTCATGCTGGATTGCAAGAAGCACAGGACACAAGACTTTAGATTTGGTGAAGTAGACAAAAGTAGAGATTTGCATAGTTTAAAGTAAAAACCTCAAATATAAATAAGAACTGGGAAATGCCGTGCCAGAAGAGGTGACTTATGAAAATGACTTGGTGTTTATATTGACACATTTACATCTTCTGGAGTCTGACAATGTGGCGTAGCAGTGTAAAATGCAAACTTTTAGGATATATAGTTAAAAGTGTGGACTTGAAATCAGGGGATCTTATATTAAAATCTGTATTATGCACTAATAAGACATCATTTACAGTAGTGTTCAAACTGGGGGAGGCACACTGGTGCTGGGGTTTGTTTTGCCACCTGGTAGAGCTGGGGCCCTGGGTTCAATTTTGGCGCACAGGTGCTGTCTGTGTGGAGTTTGCATGGATTTTCTCCCGGTGCTCCGGTTCCTTCCCACAGTCTAAAGACATTCTTGTAGGTTAATCGGCTTCTGGGAAAATGGACCCGGGTGTGAGTCTGTGTGTCTCTCCTGTGATGGACTGATGTCCAGGTCAGGGTGTGTCCTGCCTTGTGCCCATTGCTTGCTGGGATAGGCTCCTGCTCCCCTGGGACCCCATATTAGATAAAGTGGTCAGAAAATGGAAAAGACAAATAAGTCTGATAAATATACTACTACTTGTTTTATGAATCTCTGTGATTCCCTGGTAAAAGGAAATGACCGAGAAGACTATGAGGGGACCTGATACGAGTATTCAAAATCCCCAAATTTACTGATAGAGTCAGCCCAGAGGATTTCTTCAGAACCAACAGGTTGTGAACATGAGACTGATGGGACACCTGGGGAAACTATAAGGAAGAGCTTATAAAACTGAGGACGAGAGACACTGCTTTACAGCAAGAGCTGTGGGAGCGTGGAACGAGCTGTCCAGCTGTGTTGCTGAAGCCTATGCCCTGGTTTCTTTTGAGAAACAGCTGGATAATGGCCTCCTCCCGTTTGGGACCTTGTGCTCACAGGCGTAGGTTGGTACCGTTCCTGCTGTCTGGGTCCGTGCTCTGAGCCTGCAGGGCTGAGTATGCCATGAGGGCCTGTAGTGCCCTACTGCCTGTGTGTTGTCGTCTCAGATACTGGGCCAGTGCAGGCATTGACTACTCCATGTACTGGTTCTGACGAAGACCGCTGTGTCTGTATGCACTGGGGGAGAGCAGAGGGAGAGTGTGCTGCTCCTCCCAGCCTGTGGGTGCGCTGTGCTGACCTTGCCCTTGTCGAAGTAGTCAATGATGGTGGCATACAGACTCTCCTTGAGCTGCCGCTGGGTCTGGGAGCTGTGGTAGTCACTGACCATGAGCTGGGGGCTGCACTGCTCCTCTGACCACTGCAGACAGACACAGAGACACACCGTCAGACACACAGAGCAAACACAGAGGGGGACAGACACAGAGACACACCGTCAGACACACAGAGCAAACACAGAGGGGGACAGACACAGAGACACACCGTCAGACACACAGAGCAAACACAGAGGGGGACAGACACAGAGACACACCATCAGACACACAGAGCAAACACAGAGGGGGACAGACACAGAGACACACCGTCAGACACACAGAGCAAACACAGAGGGGGACAGACACAGAGACACACCGTCAGACACACAGAGCAAACACAGAGGGGTACAGACACAGAGACACACCGTCAGACACACAGAGCAAACACAGAGGGGGACAGACACAGAGACACACCGTCAGAAACACAGAGCAAACACAGAGGGGGACAGACACAGAGACACACCGTGAGACACACAGAGTAAACACAGAGGGGGACAGACACAGAGACACACCGTGAGACACACAGAGTAAACACAGAGGGGGACAGACACAGAGACACACCGTCAGACACACAGAGCAAACACAGAGGGGGACAGACACAGAGACACACCGTCAGAAACACAGAGCAAACACAGAGGGGTACAGACACAGAGACACACCGTCAGACACACAGAGCAAACACAGAGGGGGACAGACACAGAGACACACCGTCAGAAACACAGAGCAAACACAGAGGGGTACAGACACAGAGACACACCGTGAGACACACAGAGTAAACACAGAGGGGGACAGACACAGAGACACACAGGGACCGGAGAGAAAGAGAAAGTGAGACAGGCACAGGGACAAAGAGAGAAAGACCAAGAGACAAACACAGGGACACAGAATCAGAGAGCTAAAGAGACACAGAGATGAAGACAAGGACACAGAAACAGACTCAGAGAGACAGACACAGGAACACAGAGAGACACAGGGAGACAGAGACAGACTCAGAAAGACAAACGCAGAGACACAGAAAGAGATCCAGAGACAAGATGCTGGAACCCAGAGACAGAATCAGACAGACCCAGAGCGAGTGAGGGAGGGAGACAGACCATGTGGGGACACAAGATTTACACTCTCCCTCTCCCTTCCTCCTTTGCAATCATCTTTCTGTCTCTCTTTCCCTTCAGTTTCACAGCTGGAGCGAAGGTCAGTGCTTCTGCCAGCGCATTGGCCCGGGAGCCACTGTCTGGTACCTTCAGCAGGCGGGTGTGCAGGAGCAGGGTGTAGGCTGCCTCAGTGTAGTTCTCGCAGTCCAGGTGTAGGTCCCTCAGCTTGTACAGGTACCTGGCAGGCAGACAGACTAGTGGTCAGTGAGAGGGCTACACCACCGGCGCAGGGCCGGGGTGCCAGTCTCTGCAGAGCCACAGTGTGCAGGGCCAGCCAGCAGGTGGCACCCTGCTGTAAGAGAAGCCTCTTCCTCCCTCTCCTTCTCTCTCCACCTGGTTCTCTGTCCCCCCTCTCCTTCTGAAATCTGGGCACATCTTTATTTCAACGTACCGACTGATCCTCGGCTTTAAGGCTTAATCCCTGATGAGACACAATCCCCAGCGATATTAAACACGTAACCACACACTGTGTGTGCCAGAGCCAAGCTACAGGGGCAAATGACAGAAACAGCAATCCTGCTGCTACTACAGCAGCTACTCCTGCCACTCATACTACTACTGGCACTACTACTAAACATAATACTACTCCTGCCACTACAACTACTACTGGCACTACTACTAAAGATAATACTGCTACTGCCACTCCTACTACTACTGGCACTATTACTAAAGATAATACTACTCCTGCTACTGGCACTACTACTAAAGATAATACTACTCCTGCTACTGGCACTACTACTAAAGATAATACTACTCCTACCATTACTACTACTACTACTGGCACTACTACTAAAGATAATACTACTCCTGCTACTGGCACTACTACTAAAGATAATACTACTCCTACCATTACTACTACTACTACTGGCACTACTACTAAAGATAATACTACTCCTGCCACTCCTACTACTACTGGCACTACTACTGTAATACTATTATTGTAATAATTATACTACAATAATAATAATAATAATAATAATAATAATAATAAAAATAATAATAATACCTGATGTACATGCCTTCCCGGTTGTTGTCTTTGTAAAAATTCTGAAAAAATTAATCAGAGAATGAAATTGTGGTCTAATTCTCTCTATGCTCAGTGTGTGTGTACAGTGACAGTGTACAGTACTGTGTGAGTGATGTGTGCCAGTGCTCAGTGTGTGTGTACAGTGACAGTGTACAGTACAGTGTGAGTGATGTGTGTCTGTGCTCAGTGTGTGTGTACAGTGACAGTGTACAGTACTGTGTGAGTGATGTGTGTCTGTGCTCAGTGACAGTGTACAGTACTGTGTGAGTGATGTGTGTCTGTGCTCAGTGTGTGTGCACAATGTCAGTGTACAGTACTATGTGCACAGTGAACTGTACAGATTTCATACCAACAGGTTGACAGTGCAGCTCATGCGGTTGTTTCTACTCTCGTCGCCCATCACTGCCCTGTAGTCCAGGAGTCGTGCCAGCAGGTTCTTCACCAGCTCCACAAACTTGTCTACCAGCTTGGCCATCTGGGAGTGCTGTGAAGCACAATCCTGCAGACTGAGGAGACAGGACAAGAGACTGAAACACTGACACTCCTGCACACTGAGGAGACAGGACAAGAGACTGACACACTGACACTCCTGCTCACTGAGGAGAGAGGACAAGAGACTGACACACTGACACTCCTGCTCACTGAGGAGAGAGGACAAGAGACTGACACTCACACTGAAATTAACACACTGACACACACTAACACACAGGTCCAAACACACTCACATGGTCTCCAGTAGTCTCATGTACTGGTCATCCCCACCACCACCCTCTACCTCATGGTCCAGTTTCAGGATGATCTCATTCTCAAACTGAAATGAAATACAATTCTATTGTATACCATACGATACTATTCAGCAGTGTCACACTCACTCAGACATACAGAATCAGCAGTGTCACACTCAGACACTGATTCTGCAGTGTCACACTCAGACACTGATTCCGCAGTGTCACACTCAGACACACTGATTCCGCAGTGTCACACTCAGACACTGATTCCGCAGTGTCTCACACTCAGACACACTGATTCCACAGTATCACACTCAGACACACTGATTCCGCAGTGTCACACTCAGACACCGATTCTGCAGTGTCTCACACTCAGACACACTGATTCCCCAGTGTCACACTCAGACACTGATTCCGCAGTGTCTCACACTCAGACACACTGATTCCACAGTATCACACTCAGACACACTGATTCCGCAGTGTCACACTCAGAAACACTGATTCAGCAGTGTCTCACACTCAGACACACTGACAGTGGGACACAGTGGGCAGTGGCAGTGACTCGCCTTGCGGAAGTGGCCTGTGTTGGTGTGCTCACACAGCATCATGTCGAAGAAGATGGGAATGGTGGCCCGGCGCAGCTCCTCCTCTGGAATCAAGGTCATCTCCAGGATGGGACCCACCATTCCAGGGATAAAACAGATCTTATTGGCTCCTGCAACACACAGAGTCTCATTGAGTCAGGCTCAGTGACCACAGTCTGGCCATGGAGAAGGTCACAGGTAAACCTGACCATCCAGAGAAGACAGGGTTAGTGACCAACGCCCAGCTATAGAAACTGGACACAGACAGACCTGACTGTCCAGAGAGGACAGGCTCAGTGACCACAGCCTGGCCATAGAAACTGGACACAGACAGACCTGACTACTCAGAGAGGACAGGCTGTACTCAATGCCAGCAGGGAGAAGCAGAGACAGACATGGACTTTCTGCTCGCACCAGGAGCACATCAGCACTGCTGATAAAACTGAGACCCCGACAGACTCACCCAGTTTGTACCACATGTCCCGGATAGCGAAGCCTATCAGCCTCCTCATGTCGCTGAACCTGGGCAGAACAAAGGAGAAACACAGAAAAGATCTGAGGAGCACATCAGCACTGCTGATAACCTCCATCCTCCTCGCACCAGGAGCACATCAGCACTGCTGATAACCTCCATCCTCCTCGCACCAGGAGCACATCAGCACTGCTGATAACCTCCATCCTCCTCGCACCAGGAGCACATCAGCACTGCTGATAACCTCCATCCTCCTCGCACCAGGAGCACATCAGCACTGCTGATAACTCCATCCTCCTCGCACCAGGAGCACATTAGCACTGCTGATAACCTCCATCCTCCTCGCACCAAGAGCACATCAGCACTGCTGATAACCTCCATCCTCCTCGCACCAGGAGCACATCAGCAGTGCTGATAACCTCCATCCTCCTCGCACCAGGAGCACATCAGCACTGCTGATAACCTCCATCCTCCTCGAACCAGGAGCACATCAGCAGTGCTGATAACCTCCATCCTCCTCGCACCAGGAGCACATCAGCACTGCTGATAACCTCCATCCTCCTTGCACCAAGAGCACATCAGCACTGCTGATAACTTCCATCCTCCTCGAACCAGGAGCACATCAGCAGTGCTGATAACCTCCATCCTCCTCGCACCAGGAGCACATCAGCACTGCTGACTCCCTCCATCCTCCTCGCACCAGAAGCACACAGCCAGCGTCCATGGGGACCAGCGACAGCGACCAGCGACGGGGGCCTCACTTGCTCAGGATCTTGCTCCTCTTCGTGGGGGAGAAGTGCTCTAGCTGCAAGGACTCCTGGGTAATGAAGGCCACTGCCAGGTGGAAGTAATTATTCCAGAGCTGAGAGAGAGAGGAGAGGGGCAGAGACAGCATGAGACACTGCAGAGAGACAGGGAGGAGAGAGGGAGAGAGTGACAGAGAGAGAGAGAGAGGCAGAGAAGAGAGCCTGACAGATCGAGCTGTTGTTCAGACTGCACAGTCTCACCTGCACCTCGAAATTATTGTTGTCCAGGAATTTGCGGTTCATGGTGTCGGCGAAGGTGTTGATAGCTCTGAGGAAAACTCTGCAGAGACAGAGAAGAGGAGAGAGTCACCACCCTGTCTGTCTCCCTCTCTCTCCCCCTGCTCTCTCCTCTCCCCTCCTCCCTCTCCCTCCACTCCTGCCCCCTCTATCTCCTCTCCTCTCTTCCTTCTCTCCTGTCCTTCTTTTCTCTCCTTCCCCTCTCTCCATCCTCTCCTCCTCTCCCCCACCTCTGTCTTCTCCTTCATCTCCTCCTGTCCTTCGTCTCCCCCTACCTCTCTCTCCTCTCCCTCTCCTCCTCCCTCTCCCTCCCTCTTGCTCTCTCACCTGTTCTGCACCATGATCATGCCCACCCAGTCAGAGGGGTAGACGTGTTTGCCAATCAGGTCCTTGAACACCATGAAGGTCTCCATCAGGAAGTCCTGGAAGAGTCAGAGGACCTCATTGTGTCTCTTTGTCTGTCCGGGAGCTCGTATCTCTCTGGGACTTCCCTTCACTGTCCCCGGAGTGCACAGTGAAGATCCTCACACCTGTTCACTACGCCTCCTGAAGTCAGCACAGGGGGGCTCTAGACCGAGGGGAGGGGGCCTCGTGAACGGAGGGACTCTAGACCGAGGGGAGGGGTCCTCGTGAACGGGGGGACTCTGAGGGGAGGGGTCCTCGTGAACGGGGTGACTCTAGACTCTGAGGGGAGGGGTCCTCGGGAACGGGGTGACTCTAGACTCTGAGGGGAGGGGTCCTCGTGAACGGGGGGACTCTGAGGGGAGGGGTCCTCGTGAACGGGGTGACTCTAGACTCTGAGGGGAGGGGTCCTCGTGAACGGGGGGACTCTAGACTCTGAGGGGAGGGGTCCTCGTGAACGGGGTGACTCTAGACTCTGAGGGAGGGAGCCTCGTGAACGGGGGGACTCTAGACTCTGAGGGGAGGGGTCCTCGTGAACGGGGTGACTCTAGACTCTGAGGGAGGGGTCCTCGTGAACGGGGGGACTCTAGACTCTGAAGGGAGGGATCCTCGGGAACGGGGGGACTCTAGACTCTGAGGGGAGGGGGTCCTCAGGAACGGGGGGACTCTAGACTCTGAGGGGAGGGGGTCCTCGGGAACGGGGTGACTCTAGACCGAGGGGAGGGGGTCTTCAGGAACAAGGTATTAGTATCTACTCGATACATTCTGGTCTTTAGTGACTTCAGTGTCATCGGTGTATGGATCAATGCAGTGGTCAGTATATTTCTCAATATGGTGGTCAATGCTGGAACAGTGTTCTAACTCGTATGTGTCCCTCACCACCAGGTCCGTCATGCTGGAGAAGGTCTCAATGTAGCAGGAGTAGTGCCGGTCATCCATCTGACTAAGAATTGCTGTCATACAGGCCACCACTCGACTCTGAGGGAGAAAGAGGGTTGGACACACTGACTGGGGTTGAGGAACACACACAAGACTGCTGATCAAGTATTCATGCTTGAGAAAGAGAAGTGAGTTTTTGTCATTGCTCTACACAGTACTATACCACACTATAGTGCACTGTATGCATATCACTCCTGTTTACTATACTGCAGTATAACCCCTCTCCCCTGTTTACTGTACTGCAGTATTGCCCCTCTCCTGCTGTTTACTGTACTGCAGTATTGCCCCTCTCCTGCTGTTTACTGTACTGCAGTATTGCCCCTCTCCCCTGTTTACTGTTCTGCAGTATTGCCCCTCTCCTGCTGTTTACTGTACTGCAGTATTGCCCCTCTCCCTCATTCCTCCTCCCCCAGTGTGCCAGTCATGCAGGAGCTGGATGACACTGCCTGACACAGGGCTGATGGATGAGAGTCAGGGTACGGAGGGGAGTGATAGATGAGTAGCAGATGAGTGCAGACAGGTTTTCACACAGAGCGGGGGAGAGAGAGAGGAGGAGAGATGGAGAGCGAGGGGGAGAGAGAGGAGGAGAGATGGAGAGTGAGGGGGAGAGAGAGAGGAGGAGAGATGGAGAGTGAGGGGGAGAGAGAGAGGAGGAGAGATGGAGAGCGAGGGGGAGAGAGAGAGGAGGAGAGATGGAGAGTGAGGGGGAGAGAGAAAGGAGGAGAACAGGAGAGTGAGGGGAGATGGCCCGTCTTTGAGGGACATACAGGCTGACTCAGACATTGTGACCCCAATTCAGGTCCACAGCACTCCTTACTGGTGTTAATAGTGCTGATGGACAGCGTTATTGATCAACAGCATTGATCGGTGCTATTGGTGCTTTTTGCTCTGGTCCACCACTGAAAGACTGAGGGAGTCTCAGCTCTGCGTGTGTGTGGAGCCCTTCATTGCCCTACTTTCCTCTAATTGGTTTTCTCCGGAATTAAGGAATTACCGCTGAATCCTCAGCCATTAAAGTCGGACCTCCTGGAACAGATTAATAGTGATTCCCGATCCTTGGCAGATGGTAATCTTGTTAATTCTCCCCCCTCCCTCGGCACACGCAGATACAAACGCCCTCTCCCTGCGCGTCTGTCAGCGTCCAGGCCCGTGTGGGCTGTATGGTTCTGGAACGCGAGATCAGCTGATCGACACTGACGCGTCCCCTCCTCGACCCGTCCGGGGGTTGAGACCAGTACGCCCTGTCTCTCCGTGCGACCCCACACGTCCTCTCCGACGCCACCGTCCAGAACACACAGGTTCAGTCTCCTGTCCCTCCTGCTCCTTCTGCCTGTGTCCCCCTTCTCCCTCCTTTCTCTGTCTCTGTCCCACCCCCTTTCCCTCACTCCTCTCTCTATCTCCTCTCCTTCCTCAGTCCCCTCTCTCCCCCTCTCCATCAGTAATTTCTCTCTGTCTGCCCTCTCCCTCACTCCTCTCAAAATCCAATTCAAATACACTCTGAATTACAGTGTTGCCAAAGCAGATACAATAAACATATAATTCACAGACATTTACAGTACAAACATATACACATTTACACACAATTACACATTTACACACAAAAGAATATGAAGCATTATTGTGAGACAGGCTCACTGCTCCTCAGGCTGTGCCAGGAGATCACACACTGGGCTGCAGCTCTATTGAGTTTCCTCTCCCAGTAGGAATCGGAAGGTGTTCTGATTCTAACAGGTGTGGGAATTCTGGGATTGGCTATTTTAGAGAAGAATGACTGTCTGATCCCAGAGTATTTCTCACAGTGCAGCAGAAAATATATCTCTGTCTCTGTTTCTCCCTGCTGGCAGTGGGAGTACAGCCTGTCCTGTCTGGGTAGCCAGTGTTGTTTGGCTTGTCTTATGCTTTGATTGACTTTGATCCATGATGTTCTAGCTGTGCTGTCCTGAGGTTGGTTGGTGTCAGTGAGCTTCAGGACCAGCTGTCTGAGGGGGCTCTTCTCTGGGCTCAGCAGGGCCTTGTAGTGGTTGGAGCTCTGGTCAGTGTGTTTCAGGTGTAACCAATATTTGATTGCTCTCTTATGAAAGTTGATTAACAGTGGGTATTGATCTAATTCGGCTCTATACACATTCTTATGGGTTTTGGAGGATGTTTTTACAGAACGCAGTGTGCAGGACTTCTGTGGGATGTTTGTCCCATTGAGTGTACTCCTGGTCTGTGGGGGGACCCCACACTTCACTGCCATATAGGGCAATGGGTTGGATCACACTCAAATATTTTCAGGCATATTTTTATGGGAGGTTGATGTTGTAGAGCCTCCTTCTAATGGTGTAGAAAGTCCTGCTCTCTGTCTCCTTTATTGGCATGACTGATGAATTACAGTGTTGTAGCAGAAAGAACTAACATAACATTTACAGACGTGTAAATACAGAACATCACGAGAGACAGGCTCACTGTCTGCTCCTCAGTCTGTGAGAGGAAATCACACACTGGGATGAGTTTTGTTATCTTAGGGAAAAATGTTTGCCGTTCTTGTAATCCATTAATACACCTGAGAGTGCAATTTTCACCCAGCCAATACACCAATGAGCTTCCCCACTAATGAAGTCCCAATTAGTATTGATCTGCTTCCTGCTCACAGCTCCGTCCATCTCCATCAGACTGCGAGTGTCTGAGAGAGAGAGTCGCAGACAGATCGACCTCTCAGTCTCTTCTCTCACTGAAATGTCCCGAAAATTCCTTGACATCATATCGTATAACAGACCAGCAAAGCCTAATTGAGAATACTGTGTACAATTTTGGACACCACGTTATTGAAAAGATTCTTCACCACGTTATTGAAAAGATTCTGTCCAGAGAAAAGCAACTAAATACATTCTGCGGCTCAAAGGAAAGTTCAACGCTGACTGGCTGAAGGAATTCAACCTCTTTAGTCACTGAGAACAGGGAGGACTATGAGGGGAGCTGGCAGTAGTATTCAAAATCCTCACAGAGCCTTCTTCAGAGCCAACAGTGAAACATGAACCAGAGGACACAGCTGGAACTACAGGGAAGAGCTTTTAACACTGAGAACAGGAGGCACGTCTTTACACAAAGGGTGGTGGGTGTGTGGAACAAGCTGCCAAGCCATCTAGTTCAAACCAGGAAACTGGCTTTTTACAACAAACAGCTGGATGAGATGCTCCACCCAGGACAAGAGTCACTTCTTCAAACTAAGGCAGGTGGGAGTGTAGGACGTGCTGTCCAGTCATGGTGTTGAAGGCGTAACTGGATGATCTTCAGATCAATTAACCACTAACAACCAAACAGACTAGATGGGTTGAAGGCCTCCTCTTGCCTGAGACCTTTCTGATCCAACACAAGCAGAGTCTTCCTTTTTAACAAGTGCCAGTTCCTGCCCCCTGGGGGCGCTAGAAAATGACTCTTGTTTTCCTGCGGCTCCGCACCCGTGACCCTTACACCCACTCCTGCTCCGAGTGGAGAACGGGGAGACGGTGCTGAAAGCTCACTGGGAAGTGGTCAACTCTCTTATTAACAGTTGCAGACAAGAGCAATGATTACCCATCAGCCGGCACAGTCTGGAACAAACCTCAGAGACTGCTATCTGGGTCTCTGCACTGCGCTCGGGTTCGAATGGCCTGAGCCTTGATTGTTCTGGTCAGCCCAGCTGTATAAATGTGCACCAGCAGAATGTAACTGGGGATCGAGGGCTTTAACCTGAGATGAACTAAAGCTGTTGTCCTTGAGTTCTGATTAATTTAGGAAAAACAAACAGCACTGGCACTGCAGTGGCACTATATTGACACATCTGTGACACAGCAATGTTGCGTCAGTGACACCACAGTAAACCACCATACTGACACCATACTGACACATCAGAGACACCATACTGACACATCAGTGACACCATAGTGACACCATACTGACACATCAGTGACACCATAGTGACACCATACTGACACAGCAGTGACACAGAGATACAACACTTTCATAGAGAATCATAGCTAAGCCATCTAACTCTCACATTGACTGACTGGCACACTCACCGAATGGCACACTGACACACTGTCTCTCACACTGACCAACTGACACACTGGCACAATGATTCTCACACTAGCACACTGACCGACTGGCACACTGACTCACTCTCACACTAACCGACTGGCATACTGGCACACAGACCACTGACTGCCAAGTTGACTGACTCTCATACTTAGCATACTGGCACAGTAATATGACGTCTGACTCTCACCCTGACTGACTGGCACAATGGCACACTGATGAGCTGCAGTTAAGATAATGAGAACAGCCCCTGACCCCCCAGGCTGGTTGTCAAGAGGAATAATTAGTCTTTGATCGTCTCGCTCGCTTGACATTTAATAAGGAGGAATGGAGCGCTGAAGAACTGGGGCTGAATAACGAGGGGATTATTAACGAGAGCGCCCCGAGGGGGCCTGACGTCAACACCGTGCATCCCTCCTGCCACACGCGCGCACACCCACTCAGGCAACGCACACACTTGCACTCAGACATGGGGCTGGTACATCCCTGAACAAACAGGAGTCCATTAACTTGGGCATCTGTCTGCCCAGGTCTCGCCTCCCTCTCTCTCTTCTCAGCTGCTCTGGGTTTGACCCAGCTAAGGGACCGTGGAGACATATCACTCATCGCATCTTAACAGTCAGATCGCTAATCTCTACTGGCCGTGCACCTCCTGTCAGCAGCTCTGATCGCTCCTGGCACTTTCGAGACGCTCCCTTCAATTAAGTCCGAGTCACCTCCTCCTCCCTCTGTCACTCTCCCTCCCTCTCTCTTTCTGTTTGCGCTCCTCTCTCTCTTCACTCTCCCTCCCGATCCCTGCCTTGCTCTCTCTCAGTCTCCTCTCCAGCTGATCCGGGAGTGGGTCGGACTGTCTCCCGCAGAGAGGAGAGGGACTGGGAGAGGGGCAGGAGACCCTGCGCAGGGCACAAGGGACGTGTGCGTGTGCCAGAGAGAGGGAGATCCAGGGACTGACGGCCAGCCTCTCGCACCCGGGTCCAGCCGCTGACCTGGGGCTCCAGACCCAGCCTGTCCGGAGGGGTGATTACAGACGGGGAGGGGGGCTGCTGGGGGAGACGGCGAGTGCAGCCAAGGAGGCAGAGGGAGACTGAAGAAGACTGAGGAAGGCAGGACACCTGACACCTGGGCCCTTGGGGTGAGTGTGGAGGGCTCTGCCACTGGGGTGAGTGCTCTGTCATTGGGGGGCATGTGCTGGAGTGTGCTGCCACTTGGGTGAGTGCTCTGCCATTGGGGGGCATGCTCTGTCATTGGGGGGAGTGTGCTGCCACTGAGGGGCGTGCTCTGTAATTGGGGGGAGTGTGCTGCCACTGGGGGGAGTGCTCTGCCACTGAGGTGAGTGTGGAGTATGCTGCCATTGGGGGAAGCTCCTCTATTGGTCTGTACTGGACAGCACTGAGATGTACTGGTCTGTACAAGACCATACTCGTCCGTACTGGACAGCACTGAAATATACTGGTCTGTACTGGACAGCACTGAGATGTACTGTTTGTACTGATACAGTATATAGTGATCTGTACTGGACTGCACTGAGATATACTAGTCTGTACTGATATGTACTGGTCTGCACAGGACCATATTGAGATGTGCTATTCAGTACTGATAAGTAATGGTCTGTACTGGTGTCTGGAGTGGTTTGTACTGTTGTGTGTACTGGTCTGCACTGGTGTATGTACTGGTGTCTAATGGTCTGTACTAGTATTGGTGTGTTCTGGTTTGTATTAGTGTGTCATGGTCTGTACAATACCTGGTCTTTACAAGTATGTACTGGTGTGTATTGGTGTGTACTAACAGGCTGATGTATACTGGTTTATACTGGTGTACAATGGTCCTTTACTGGTGTTTTCTAACTGTACTGGTGTGTAATGGTCTGCAATGCTATGTACTGATCTGTACTGGAGTGTACTGGTCTGTACTGGTGTGTAGTGGTCTGCAATGCTATGTACTGATCTGTACTGCTGTGTAGTGATCTGTACTGGTGTGAGCACACCTTGTGCTGTTCCACTGTGTCCTGCACGACACACAACAACATGCCGTCACAACCCCAGGCCAGTCTCACGAGCAAGCCTGCCGCCGGTGCCTGTGTGATTGATTGTGCGCTGTGGAGAGCAGCGGCTCTTTCAGGAGCGCGGCGGGCGGACCGCTGTTCTTCATTAGCGGGACAGTCGGCCAGCGCTCACACGCTGCTCTTACTGCCGGCTGTTTGTTGTTTCTATGTGAACGGCGGGTCTGTCAGCGGGGGGGGGGTTATTACAGCGGAGAGGGTTATGAGACAGTGATGACATCTGGGGCAGCGAGAGAGGGAGGGAGGAGGGACAGGGACAGGTAGAAAGGAACTATATATAGAGCAAGAGACAGACTGACCTCACAGAGCTCCAGCGCTCCATAATTCCGGTTTAACCCTCCAGGACAGGGGAAAGGGGGGAGGGGGATTGTGGGTTGGAGCACTGATGTGTCAGAGAGTGTCCCACACTGAAGAGCACCAGACTGGCTGGAGATACAGGCTGTGAGTGTGAACAGGGGTGTGTCACAGTATCTCACACTGAAGAACTCCAGACTGGCTGGATACAGGCTTCGAGTGTGCGCAGGGGTGTGTCAGAGAGTGTCCCACACTGCAGTGCACCAGACACACACACACACTGGCCCAGTAAGACCACAGAAGCTCAAACCCACTGACACACTCAGACACCAGAGCTGATGGATCTGTGCATGTGTGCACTCACCATGCTGTGTATCGCTTCAGTCTGCAGCTGGGACTGCCGTCTGGCAGCTCTCACAGCTAATGAGTTAACGAGCGCCCCCCTAATCATCTGAACGATTTCCTGTTCATTAACTACCCCTCCTTAATAACAACAATCCATCTCTCTTGAATCCCTCCGTCTGGAGTCAAAGCTGTTGTTGAAATCATCACTGATTTCAGTTAATAAATTACAGCTGAGAACAAATCCAATCAGGGAGTTTTGGAACAGACAGGATGGCGTCTGTAGAGGCTCTCGTCGTCTCATTCATGAAACAGCTGAGCCATGAGCTACTGATACTGGTACCTGTTACAGTTACCTGTGTTACAGCATCCTGACAATTGGCTATTAACAACCAAAGACAACCAAAACCTACGCTGACACATCAACCAGCCTCAGGATAGCACATCTAAAATAAAAGTTACCTTACAACACAAACTGGAATGCAACCCCAAAGAGACCATACACACTAGCCAAGAATCTGACCAGGGTACGAAACAGCAAAGAGAAACAGACCCTGATGAAGTACAGGCTCAGTGACCACAGCCTGGACATAGAAACTGGACACAGACAGACCTGACTGCCCAGAGAGGACAGGCTCGGTGACCACAGCCTGGACAGAGAAACTGGACACAGACAGACCTGACTGTCCAGAGAGGACAGGTTCAGTGACCACAGCCTGGACAGAGAAACTGGACCCAGACAGACCTGACTGTCCAGAGAGGACAGGCTCAGTGACCACAGGCTGGCCATAGAAACTGAACAAAGACAGACCTGACCGTCCAGAGAGGACAGGCTCAGTGACCACAGCCTGGCCATAGAACCTGGACACAGACAGACCTGACTGTCCAGAGAGGACAGGCTCAGTGACCACAGCCTGGCCATAGAAACTGGACACAGACAGACCTGACTGTCCAGAGAGGACAGGCTCAGTGACCACAGGCTGGCCATAGAAACTGGACACAGACATACCTGACTGTCCAGGGAGGACAGGCTCAGTGACCACAGGCTGGCCATAGAAACTGGACACAGACAGACCTGACTGTCCAGAGAGGACAGGCTCAGTGACCACAGCCTGGCCATAGAAACTGGACACAGACAGACCTGACTACACAGAGAAGACAGGCTGTACTCCCACTGCCAGGAGGGCGAAGCAGAGACAGAGATGCACTTTCTGCTGCACTGTGAGAAATACTCTGGGATCAGACAAACATTCTTCCCTAAAATCTAATCCCAGAGTTCCCACACCTGCCAGAATCAGATCCTACTGGGAGAGGAAACTCAACAGAGCAGCTCCCTAGTCTGTGATCTCCTGTCACAGCCTGAGGAGCAGACAGTGAGCCAGTCACACAATGTTTTATATTGTAAATATCTAGTAATGATGTTTTTACATCATGTCGGGTTAATTGTTACTGCTTTGGCAGCACTGTAATTAATCAGTCATGCCAATGGAGCTCTTGAATTACAGTTTAGAGCGACGGAGGAGAGAGAGGAGATGGAGAGAGGGATCGCTGTGACTCTCCAGTGAAGGAGGAGATCGGTCACTGGGCCTATGTAGGCGCCCCGGCTGTGTCTTCTCGCTTTGACACGGGCAACGTGGAGAACGACCAGCCCAAACCTCTGATCTCACAGCCTCCTCGCCCGAGCAGGAGCTCTGACTCATCAGGAACTGATGAAGGAGGCCCTAGAGGGGCTGGATGAATTAACGCCAGCACCGTCCCCCGCCGTCCAGGATCCCGGTGGGACGCTGCTGGAGTGGGCGGTCAGGCGCCTGGGGGGCAGACCCCGAGTCCAGCTGCCACGCAGACTTTAGGGTGCTGCTGGGAGGGCCGGCAGCACCCCACTCCTCTTCCCAATCCGCTTGAGTGATCCGAGGTGTGAATGCGACTTGGCTGACCTCCTGTCTCTCCCACTCCATCTGTTCCAGTTCCAGTTTCCCGTCACAGACCCGGGCGACGTGAGCCCCCCAGCCTCGATTCAACAGTGGGACCCCCTTCCTGCAGCTGCTCACTCAGAATGCGCCCCTCTATCTGCTGAGCCTGAGGCTGTGTCCCCTGTCTGCCCCCCCCTGCTGTCGTCCCGCTGGCCCTCCCACCTGGGTGATGTCACCATGCGCACCCCCCCCACCCTCCCCCATCTCCCCGGGGGGCTGAGCGCTGACAGCTAGTCTGAGGCGCGATGGGGCGGCGAGCAGCCGAGCCCACCCATCCTGTGCCAGTGCTGGGCCTCCCATTGGCACCTGGGAGGGGCTGGAATGCTGGGAGTGAGGTGAAAGGTCAGACAGGCCAGGTGTGTGCAGAGGAGCGGCAGCAGAGCCTCGCGCTGTCTCCACGGCGATGGGGCTCCCTGACGTTCCCGGGGCTGTGCAGCGTGGCCGTGCAGACGTCGCCCGGCCTCCGGGGGCAGCTGCCCACCTCCAAGAGGGCGAGATGCCCCAACACAGGAAGTGCATCCCAGCCAGCCAGTCACAGTGCTCAAAGGAGAAAAGGGGGAGCTACCAGGGCCAGAGAGGGAGGAGTGACCTTGAGTGACTCAGGAAGAGGCACTGATTATGATGTCAAAGGCAGAGGGGTTTCCCGCAATGGTGGGGGCGGGGCTTTGAATGACATCATTGAGCACTCAGACTACATGGAGACGGTGGGAGGAGCCCACAGAAATAGCAATACTCCCGGAGTTTCTCAGCAACCAGAGAGAGGGGCTTCCAGGGAAGTGGGCGTGGCCTCGCGGGAGAAAGGGAGGCGGTGCTCCAGGTATGCCAATGGGAGTGTGGTTGCCCCAGAGACAGTGGGAGGGGTCTGTAGAGATGGCAGTGACGAGGCTGTAGATAAAGTGGGTGTGGCCGATTCCAGCAAAGAGAACCAGACGGGGAAGCTGAGAACAGGGTGCAATAAAAGTGGACATCACAGCGTCACAGTCTCGAGGAGCAAAGAGCCAGAGCTCCCCAAGAAAGAACCCTCCACTCACCCTGCAGACTGCCCCCTCAGACGCCCCCCCGCTGTACCCCCCCGCTGCTGCGCACAGTGTGGCAGGCGAAAGTCTGTGGCTCCCCCCTGCCTGGCCACACACTGCCGAAGGAGGCGTGGCAGGGGGAATCAGAGTGCCCCTTCAGCCCCTACATGCAACGCAGACTGTCCCCCTAAAGACACCCCCTCCAGGGAATCGGGGACCTCCCCCCAAACACATCCTGTCCCCCCACCGCCAGCCCCCCATCCCCTACACTCCGGCTCCAGCCACAGGATCCACAGTGCCAAAGGTTCCCAGGGCGACCCACTCCGAGCCAGCTCTGCTCCCCCAAAGCCCACAAGCACAGGGTCCCCAGCCCCAGATGCCCACCCTACCCACGCTGGGCCTCCCCAGCCCCCCTCGCCTCTGCGGAACGGGGCCCCTGCGGGCCTGTCGGGGCGCCTGCTGCGAGTGGAGGAGAGCCTGCTGTCCAACCAGGAGAAGATCAGAGTGCTGCTCAACGTCATCCAGGACCTGGAGAGGAGCAAGGCCCTGAGCGAGGGGTGAGTGAGAGTGAGTGTGAGAGTGAGAGTGTGACTCTGAGTGAGAGTTAGTAAGAGTGAGAGTGAGAGTGTGAGAGTGTGAATCTGAGTGAGAGTTAGTGAGAGTGAGAGTGTGAGTGAGTGTGACTCTGAGTGAGAGTTAGTAAGAGTGAGAGTGTGAGTGTGAGAGTGTGACTCTGAGTGAGAGTTAGTAAGAGTGAGAGTGTGAGTGTGAGAGTGTGACTCTGAGTGAGAGTGAGAGAGTTAGTGAGAGTGTGAGTGAGTGTGACTCTGAGTGAGAGTTAGTGAGTGTGAGTGTGAGAGTGTGACTGAGTGAGAGTTAGTGAGAGTGAGTGTGAGAGTGAGTGTGACTCTGAGTGAGAGTGAGAGTGAGTGTGAGTGAGTGTGACTCTGAGTGAGAGTTAGTGAGAGTGAGTGTGAGTGAGTGTGACTCTGAGTGAGTGTGAGTGTGAGTGAGAGTGAGTGTGTAACTCTGAGTGACAGTGAGTGTGCCCTTTCAGCTCCCTGCCTCCCTCTCCCAGTCTCTTAGTTCAGACCACTAATCCTCCTTCCCTCTCATTCACTGCTCTGACAGGTGGAACTAATCTCCCGACAGATTACAATATCGGAAGTGTAATTAATGTTTTCATTTCAATTTGTGCTGATCTATGTGTGACTGAGAGTGTGCCCTCTGTCTGTTCGTCTTATTGTCAACCTGTGTGTGTGGGC
Source organism: Atractosteus spatula (assembly GCF_055471065.1). Lineage (NCBI taxonomy): Eukaryota > Metazoa > Chordata > Actinopteri > Semionotiformes > Lepisosteidae > Atractosteus > Atractosteus spatula. The sequence continues at coordinate 31,764,110 of NC_142719.1, forward strand.
GTGTGTGTTTGTGTCAATGAGTGTGTAGTTTAAATTTAGCTTTTTTTTTCCAGACGCTGTTCATACCGGACTGGCCAGGATCTCAATAACTGCCCCACCTGCCAGAAAACAGCCTGTATCATTTACAGGTGAGACTGATGCTCTGGCTCATCGACAGACTGAAAACACTGACTGATGCACTGAGAGACTGAGTCATTTACAGACACACTCAGTGACTGACCGGAGCCCTGAGTGACTGACCGACACACTGGGTGACGGAGCGACGCACTGAGTGACTGAGCGACACACTGAGTGACGGAGCGACGCACCCGTGACTGACCAACATACCAAGTGACTGAGTCACTCCTGGACACACTCAGTGACTGACCGACACACTGAGCGACTTAGCGATGCACTGAGTGACTGAGCGACACACTGAGTGACGGAGCGACGCACTGAGTGACTGACCGACACACTGGGCGACGGAGCGACGCACCGGTGACTGACCAACATACCAAGTGACTGAGTCACTCCTGGACACACTCAGTGACTGACCGACACACTGAGTGACTGAGCGACGCACTGAGCGACTGAGCGACGCACCGGTGACTGACCAGCGTGCTACACTGTATCTACACTGGAGGAGCGGGGCTCGAGGGCTCAGGACTGTTTTCTGGTTGATCTGCTGTGGGGATGCTTGCTCTGCCTCTCCTGTCTCGGCCCGGCTGGTTTCAGACCGAGCAGTAGCAGAGCGCGGCTCATGAGTATGTAGACTCATCCCCGACACTCGGGACCCCCTCGGACCACTGTACCTAGACCCCCCGGGCCCTGTCAGAGTGAGGTGGGACAGGGCTGCAGCACAGAGAGAGGAGGAGTGTGAACAGAGCCTCCAGAGCCTCCTGCTGTCTGTCCTCCCCCACACAGATCACAGCAGCACAGCTTAGGACCTGCTGGACAGCTGTTTGTGTCTCTCTCTGTCTCTCCTCTCCATCTGTCCCTTTCTGTCCCCCCTCTCTCTCTGTCCCTTCCTGTCTCTCTGTCCTTTCCTGTCCCTCTCTGCCCCTTCCTTTACCCCCTCTCTCTCCCTTTTTGTCCTCTGTCCCCCCTCCCTCTGTCCCTTTCTCTTTTCTCGGATTAAAATTCAATGAGCTTTACTGGCGTGTTTGATGAATTAGTGTTGCCAAAGCAGGAACAATTAACATGACATTTTCAGTAAAAACATTATTGGCCATCTCTCCCTGCCCTGTGATCCCCTCTCTCTCCCTGCCCTCCTTGTCTCTCTCCCTCCCTCCTTTCTCTCTCTGTGGTTGTCCTGCCTGTCTTTTCTCATTTTCTCGTCCTGCTTCACGTAAATGTGATCACCCAGCATGCTCTCATCCAGCATGACTTACACACACAGAATCAGACAAAGTTATTATTTCCTGACTCTGGAGATTAAGAGGATTAAAGTGGCGTTTGAGATTCCACACAGGTTACAGAAGCTGCTCAGCTATTATGGCAGTGAAAGAGACAGCTCATTTTGGGGACGTCGGGTCTGTAGGTGGACTGCAGCCGCAGAGCAGCACAGCCTGACAGCAGGGTACACCGCTACTGCTACAGTCATAACAGCCTCTAACGCCCTGAATCCAAACCAGGACACTTTCACTTTCAAATTATTTTTAGCATCAGGAATTTGAGTTTGATGTTGACTGCCTGGGGATGTTTTCACTTGTCAATTTGAATTAATCTGCGTGAAGGAGATTCTCTGTGAATCAGCCTGCATCTGAGAGGAATAGAGGCAGGGGGCACAGCGTGAGGGACTCACACCTGGACCGAGTGTCCTGCTGTCTGAGACAGAGACACGGGGGACATAGCGTGAGGGACTCACACCTGGACCGAGTGTCCCGCTGTCTGAGACAGAGAGACAGGGGGCACAGCGTGTGGGACTCACACCTGGACCGAGTGTCCCGCTGTCTGAGACACAGAGACAGGGGGCACAGCGTAATGGACTCACACCTGGACTGAGTGTCCCACTTTCTGAGACAGAGACACGGGGGACATAGCGTGAGGGACTCACACCTGGACCGAGTGTCCCGCTGTCTGAGACACAGAGACAGGGGGCACAGCATGTGGGACTCACACCTGGACCGAGTGTCCCACTGTCTGAGACACAGAGACAGGGGGCACAGCGTGAGGGACTCACACCTGGACCGAGCGTCCCGCTGTCTGAGACAGAGAGACAGGGGACAGGATTCAGTCAGTCAGCTCACAGACAACCCAGTGACTGATCACAGCCTGTCTTCTACAGTATGTTATTTAGTAACAAGCATGGAAATACAGTCTTTAATTAACATTCTCTATGATCTATAGAAATTTCATTTCCTAATCTGTGCCATGGTGAAATATCCCAAAAAAAGGGATTTCTGAGGCTTTTGTGCCTTTCCCAAGCTATCCCTGTTTTCCCTGAGAGTCCCTGTCTTTTCTGTGCTATTCCTGTCTACCCTGTGCTATCTCTGTTTTCCCTGTGCTATCCCTGTTTTCCCTGTGAGTCCTTTCTTCCCTGTGCTATCCCTGTCTTCCCTGTGCTACTCCTGTCTTCCCTGTGCTATCCCTGTCTTCCCTGCTAGTCCCTGTCTTCCCTGTGCTATCCCTTTCTTCCCTGTGCTATCCCTGTCTTCCCTGCTAGTCCCTGTCTTCCCTGTGCTATCCCTGTTTTCCCTGTGCTATCCCTGTCTTCGCCGTGCTATCCCTGTCTTCCCTGCTAGTCCCTGTTTTCCCTGTGCTATCCATCTTCCCTGTGCGATCCCTGTCTTCCCTGTGCTATCCCTGTCTTCCCTGTGCGATCCCTGTCTTCCCTGTGCACTCCCTGTCTTCCCTGTGCTATCCCTGTTTTCCATGTGCTATCCCTGTCTTCCCTGCTAGTCCCTGTTTTCCCTGTGCTATCCATCTTCCCTGTGCGATCCCTGTCTTCCCTGTGAGATCCCTGTCTTCCCTGTGCGATCCCTGTCTTCCCTGTGCTATCCCTGTCTTCCCTGCAGACTCACCAAGCTGCTCCTCCCTCTTCCCTGCAGCGTGGAGCACGACTTCCGGCAGCAGGAGGGCCGCTTTCAGGGGTTCCTGCAGTGTCTGCAGGGGGAGGCCGGGAGCACCCCGAAACCTGCTCCCCCCCCCTCGCCGCCGCCCCCCCGCACGGCCAAGAGCAAGGCCTGGAGACTGAGCAGGAAGTGCTTCTGGTGGCTGTAGGCTGTAGCACACCCGCCAGCGGGGGGACGACCAGCAGACCCCCACAGAACCCCACCCAGCCCGAGTCCTGGAGGGGGGAACAGAGGACAACCGCCCCTGCTCCCGCCTGCCCGGCGGGTCAGATTGATTAGGGGGAGACAGTACAGGAGACCACAGCCGGGGTCTCTCTTAAAGCTCTGCAACAGGGACGGGAGCACAGCGCCACCTGCTGGCCGGCTGGGTGCAGCACAACTCTGCGCCCCCTTTTCAATCCGGGTCCAGAACAGGATCGCTGACTGCCGGCATTTTCAGCCCTCCACTGACCCTCTTGTGCTGAACACCAGTGAGAACGCACCAAGACAATCTCCTGTGCATGAGAACTTCCTTCAGCGCTCCCCGGATGGCGCAATCTCGACCAAGCACAGGGACGGACTGCCAGGCCTGGCTACAGTACTCTACAGCTTTGGAGTGCAGGAGTGCAGTTTAATTACAGGGACAGCGAAAACGGGTCCATCAGAACACCGGCACAACGGAGACTCTTCGGAAAACTACTCTTGATCTGGCGTACAGGACACAGTGACCAGACATTACAGGGGACAGGACACAGTAACTGCGGCTCCACAGGGAACAGGACACAGTGATCACACCCCACAGCACACAGAACACGACAGGGCCCCACAGGACACAGTGACAATCCAGTGATCAGACACAGCCAGGGCAGAAAGTCCAAACGTCCTCACAATGTCTTTAGGATGAGTAACGGCTCCTGTACTGGCTGACTTTTCTACGTACCTGTAACAGGTCAGTGTATTTTTATAGCCAATTTCATTGCGTGATTCTCTTTGTACCTAGGATCGTCTTTTGCAGCTGTTTGTAACTGAAGCAACGCGTCCAATTAAAGTGTGTATTTTAAAGTAGATTTGTGTGCAGCAGTTTCGTTCACTGTGTCCGAGACCTGCCAAGAAAGCCAGACTGTGTCAGGGGAGAGGAGAAGGGAGCTGAGTGATCTATAGAGAGACTAACTGTCTCCCATCCTCTCTGTGTCTGTGTGTGTCTGTGTGTCCCAGTCCTGCAGTGTGCAGGATGTGTGTGTCTGTGTGTCCCAGTCCTGCAGTGTGCAGGATGTGTGTGTCTGTGTGTCCCAGTCCTGCAGTGTGCAGGATGTGTGTGTCTGTGTGTTCCGGTATTGCAGGATGTGTGTGTCTGTGTGTCCCGGTCCTGCAGTGTGCAGGATGTGTGTGTCTGTGTGTTCCAGTATTGCAGGGTGTGTGTGTCTGTGTGTCCCAGTCCTGCTGTGTGCAGGATGTGTGTGTCTGTGTGTTCCAGTATTGCAGGATGTGTGTGTCTGTGTGTCCCGGTCCTGCAGTGTGCAGGATGTGTGTGTCTGTGTGTTCCAGTATTGCAGGGTGTTTGTGTCTGTGTGTCCCGGTCTTGCAGTGTGCAGGATGTGTGTGTCTGTGTGTTCCAGTATTGCAGGGTGTGTGTGTCTGTGTGTTCCAGTATTGCAGGGTGTGTGTGTCTGTGTGTTCCAGTCCTGCAGTGTGCAGGATGTGTGTGTCTGTGTGTTCCAGTATTGCAGGATGTGTGTGTCTGTGTGTCCCAGTCCTGCAGTGTGCAGGATGTGTGTGTCTGTGTGTCCCAGCCCTGCAGTGTGCAGGATGTGTGTGTCTGTGTGTCCCAGCCCTGCAGTGTGCAGGATGTGTGTGTCTGTTTATCCCAGTCCTGCAGTGTGCAGGATGTGTGTGTCTGTGTGTCCCAGCCCTGCAGTTTGCAGGATGTGTGTGTCTGTGTCCCAGCCCTGCAGTGTGCAGGATGTGTGTGTCTGTGTCCCAGCCCTGCAGTGTGCAGGATGTGTGTGTCTGTGTGTCCCAGCCTTGCAGTGTGCAGGATGTGTGTGTCTGTGTGTCCCAGTCCTGCAGTGTGCAGGATGTGTGTGTCTGTGTGTTCTAGTATTGCAGGATGTGTGTGTCTGTGTGTCCCAGTCCTGCAGTGTGCAGGATGTGTGTGTCTGTGTGTTCTAGTATTGCAGGATGTGTGTGTCTGTGTCCCAGCCCTGCTGGGTGAAACTGACCCTGAAGCTGATTGCTGCAGCCTTTCATCACTATGACAAGATCTGAGCCTCTGGCCTCAGCACCGCAGGAAGAACGGCTTCTCCATTCTGCTAGACGAAAGCACGTTAAGCAAATCTCCTGAACACAACAGAGCTGTGAAGCTCCCCTCCCCCTGCCCCTGGCCAGAGTCACTCTCTTGGTGATAAACTGCTCAATTACATGCGCCTCTCTGTCTCCCGTAACCACTGGGAAGACAGCCCTGTTTCTGAGCGCCCCTTCACTACAGCTCTGCAGGGCATCCCAGACCTGAGCACAGCTGGCTTGACCTGAACACCACCGGTTTGACCTCAGCTCTGCAGGATAGCCCAGACCTGAACACTGCTGGTTTGACCCTGAGCTCTGTGGGACAGCCCAGACCTGAACACTGACGATTTGACCCTGAGATCTGCGGGACAGCCCAGACCTGAACACTGCCAGTGTTAAATGAGAAATGGCACACAGTCCATGTCATATCAGCTCTGCACCTCTGTTGTGGGGAGGTGGGATCATGCTGGCACTGGTACCCTGAAACTGAGGATTGGAGCCTTTTGCAGTAGTGAAGAGCCTCACTCCTGGAAAAGGCTCAAGAATCTCCCCTATGTGTCTCTAACACAGCAGATTCACCAGACCCTACAGGAGGGGCTGGTCAGTCTCTGTGGGCCCATGTGGGTGTGTCCTAGACTGAGGAGAGTGCACGTTGCCATAGCAGCGGCAGGACTGGGCGGCGGCAGGGGTGGGGACTCACGATGAGGGCGTGTTCCCGGCCCAGGGTGATGACTTTGCGGTTGACGATGCGCAGGAGCTGCAGCACAATCTCCTGGATATGATGGAAGGTCTGGCCCTGCAAAGACAAACAGGGCAAACATCAGCAACACTGAGCCACCATAACACAGTCAGGGAGACAGAGAGAGACAGGGTGAGAGAGGGAGACAGTGTGATGGGGAGAGAGAGACAGTGTGACGAGGAGAGAGAGAGACAGGGTGAGAGAGGAAAAGAGAGAGAGACAGACAGGGTGAGAGAGGGGAGAGACAGACAGGGTGAGAGAGGAAAAGAGAGAGAGACAGACAGTGTGAGAGAGGGAGACAGCGTGATGGGGAGAGAGACAGAGACAGTGTGACAAGGAGAGAGACAGACAGGGTGAGAGAGGGGAGAGAGAGACGGGGTGAGAGAGGGGGGGAGAGACAGAGACAGTGTGATGGGGAGATACTTGATTTCCCTATTTTACGGCAGGGGCACAGTGTTAGCCCTGGAGCACCACAGTGAACACATTTCGGGGTGTCTCACCGCCTGCTCTGTGCTCAGGACCTCCAGGATGTTGTTCAGAAGCTCCACGCAGTTGCGTCCGTCCTCCAGGCCCCGCGCTCCATCATGGGAGCTGTCATCCTGACGAGACAGCAGGACGGACAGCTCCCGCAGCATCATGGGTAAGAGGATGTCACGGCACTCTGCACAGAGACACACCCCCAGTGAAGACAGACACAGGGCAGATACATCCCCCCCAGTGAAGACAGACACAGGGCAGATACACACACCTCCCCAGTGAAGACAAACACAGGGCAGATACACATAACCCCCAATGAACACAGACACAGAGCTGAAACACCCCCCCCCCCCAGTGAAGACAGACACAGGGCAGATACATCCCCCCCAGTGAAGACAGACATAGGGCAGATACACACACCCTCTTCACTGCCTCCCTCTGTCTCTCAGTTCTGATCGCCCTCTCTCTCTGCCTCCCTCTCTCCCTCTCAGCTCTGATCGCCCTCTCTCTCTGCCTCCCCCTCTCCCCCCTGTGACAGTGGTGACCCAGGCCTGCTGAGGCTGTGCTTTGCCAGTTAATCCCTCAGCGACGCAGCGCTGACACACTCCACTGTCCCCCCCACCTTCCCGGATTATTCCTCCCACACTCTGCCTGTGATCGCTGCGCCCCAGTGCAGCTTGTTCCCGATCTTCACCAGTGCCCCCCCCCACCGCGTGACCTTTCCACGTTCCGGCCTGCTGCCCTGCTCTGCCCCCGCTGTGACCCCGGGCGCCCTGCCTCCCTCTCTGAGCTCCCGCTCCTCGGAAAGGTCACAGTGCCGGAGAGAGGGGCCCTGGCGCGTGATTGTCTGGACTCGGATCTGTACACAAGTCTGGGGCATCTGAACTGTGCCTAATAAGGAATTAAAGCCCACATAGCCATGAGCCAGGACAACATGACAGCAGTCTCCCACTTCCACCCCCATGTCTGTGCATCTGCGTCTGGCCCTGCATGCTGCACGAGACTTTCAGTATAACATTGACATCAGCAGTAAGGTTTCTCCTCTATTCCTGAGGCTGGGATGTGGGAGGGACAGGGCTGGAGGATGGGAGGCGGGGTGAGGGGCAGGGCTGGAGGTTGGGGGTGGGGTGAGGGGCAGGGCTGGAGGATAGGAGGCGGTGAGGGACAGGGCTGGAGGATAGGAGGCAGGGAGGGGCAGGGCTGGAGGTTGGGGGTGGGGTGAGGGGCAGGACTGGAGGGTGGGGGTGGGGTGAGGGGCAGGACTGGAGGTTGGGAGGCGAGGTGAGGGGCAGGACTGGAGGTTGGGGGGCGGGGTGAGGGGCAGGACTGGAGGTTGGGGGTGGGGTGAGGGGCAGGATTGGAGGTAGGGAGGCGAGGTGAGGGGCAGGACTGGAGGTTGGGGGGCGGGGTGAGGGGCAGGACTGGAGGTTGGGGGGTGGGGTGAGGGGCAGGACTGGAGGTTGGGGGTGGGGTGAGGGGCAGGACTGGAGGTTGGGGGTGGGGTGAGAGGCAGGACTGGAGGTTGGGGGGCGGGGTGAGGGGCAGGACTGGAGGATGGGAGGTGGGGTGAGGGGCAGGACTGGAGGTTGGGGGTGGGGTGAGGGGCAGGACTGGAGGTTGGGAGGTGGTGAGGGGCAGGACTGGAGGTTGGGGGTGGGGTGAGAGGCAGGACTGGAGGATGGGAGGTGGTGAGGGGCAGGGCTGGAGGATGGGAGGTGGTGAGGGACAGGGCTGGAGGGTGGGGGTGGGGTGAGGGGCAGAGCTGGAGGTTGGGGGTGGGGTGAGAGGCAGGACTGGAGGATGGGAGGTGGTGAGGGGCAGGGCTGGAGGATGGGAGGTGGTGAGGGACAGGGCTGGAGGGTGGGGGTGGGGTGAGGGGCAGAGCTGGAGGTTGGGGGGCGGGGTGAGGGGCAGGACTGGAGGATGGGAGGTGGTGAGGGACAGGGCTGGAGGGTGGGAGGTGGTGAGGGACAGGGCTGGAGGGTGGGGGTGGGGTGAGGGGCAGGGCTGGAGGTAGGGAGGCGAGGTGAGGGGCAGGACTGGAGGTTGGGGGGCGGGGTGAGGGGCAGGGCTGGAGGAGGGGTAGTTGAGAGGAGGGAGGGCAACGTACTCAGGCCCCTGGAACAGAGCTGCTCCTTGGCAGTCGAGTGGGCACTCAGACCCCTGAACGCCAGCTTGACTCAGAGCCAGGAAAATTCGTTCTAGCTTCTTGCACTGTCAGAACCGATTAGGACGACTGACACCGCGAGTCCGATTGCACATCCACGGTCTGACAGGCTCAGCGCTCAGAACGTTTTCTGCTCCAAGATGAGACGCCAGCAGTGTCAGGGCTTCTGGGAGAAGAGCCACAGATACAGACTGTCCCTCACCTTCCTCAGCAGACCATCCTTTTAATCTGGATCAGGGTTCGAATGGAGACAGGGCCAGAGACAGTACAGAGGGAGCTGTGTAGGACTCAGGGTTCGAATGGAGACAGGGCCAGAGAGACAGTACAGAGGGAGGTGTGTAGGACTCAGGGTTCGAATGGAGACAGGGCCAGAGAGACAGTACCGAGGGAGGTGTGTAGGACTCAGGGTTCGAATGGAGACAGGGCCAGAGAGACAGTACAGAGGGAGCTGTGTAGGACTCAGGGTTCGAATGGAGACAGGGCCAGAGAGACAGTGTAGGACTCAGGGTTCGAATGGAGACAGGGCCAGAGAGACAGTACCGAGGGAGGTGTGTAGGACTCAGGGTTCGAATGGAGACAGGGCCAGAGAGACAGTACAGAGGGAGCTGTGTAGGACTCAGGGTTCGAATGGAGACAGGGCCAGAGAGACAGTACAGAGGGAGGTGTGTAGGACTCAGGGTTCGAATGGAGACAGGGCCAGAGAGACAGTACTGAGGGAGCTGTGTAGGACTCAGGGTTCGAATGGAGACAGGGCCAGAGAGACAGTACAGAGGGAGGTGTGTAGGACTCAGGGTTCGAATGGAGACAGGGCCAGAGAGACAGTACAGAGGGAGGTGTGTAGGACTCAGGGTTCGAATGGAGACAGGGCCAGAGACAGTACAGAGGGAGGTGTGTAGGACTCAGGGTTCGAATGGAGACAGGGCCAGAGAGACAGTACCGAGGGAGGTGTGTAGGACTCAGGGTTCGAATGGAGACAGGGCCAGAGACAGTACAGAGGGAGGTGTGTAGGACTCAGGGTTCGAATGGAGACAGGGCCAGAGAGACAGTACAGAGGGAGGTGTGTAGGACTCAGGGTTTGACTGCCCTGCTCAGAGCCTCACCTTGTTTCTTAAAGAGCCGACTGCCCACGATCTCAGTCATGGACTGAACCTTCTGTCTCTGCAGCTTGTCGGGGGGGATGCAGGTGTAGAACTCGAACAGCAGCTGGCTGGGGGCAGGGAGAGGAGGGGGTCAGGGCTGTCATCACAGGTTTGTGTGTGTGTGTGATGGCATGTGCCGAGCTCACTTGTTGTAGTTGGCCTGAAAGGAAGCTTGTGACACGAACTGCTCTGACACAAAGAGGAAGAGAGAGACACAGCGTGACAGGAGCAGATCTCTCCCTCTCCATCCTCTCTCATCTCTCCCCCTCTATCTGTCTCTCTGCTTCTCCCTGCTGGATGTGGGAGAGCAGCTGGGCCTGCCTGTGTCCAGTTTCTATAACCAGGCTGTGGTCACTGAGCCTGTCCTCTCTGGACAGTCAGGTCTGTCTGTGTCCAGTTTCTATAACCAGGCTGTGGTCACTGAGCCTGTCATCTCCGGACAGTCAGGTATGTCTGTGTCCAGTTTCTATGGCCAGGCTGTGGTCACTGAGCCTGTCCTCTCTGGACAGTCAGGTCTGTCTGTGTTCAGTTTCTATGGCCAGGCTGTGGTCACTGAGCCTGTCCTCTCTGGACAGTCAGGTCTGTCTGTGTTCAGTTTCTATGGCCAGGCTGTGGTCACTGAGCCTGTCCTCTCCGGACAGTCAGGTCTGTCTGTGTCCAGTTTCTATGGCCAGGCTGTGGTCACTGAGCCTGTCCTCTCTGGACAGTCAGGTCTGTCTGTGTCCAGTTTCTATGGCCAGGCTGTGGTCACTGAGCCTGTCCTCTCTGGACAGTCAGGTCTGTCTGTGTCCAGTTTCTATGGCCAGGCTGTGGTCACTGAGCCTGTCCTCTCTGGGCAGCCAGGTCTGTCTGTGTCCAGTTTCTATGGCCAGGCTGTGGTCACTGAGCCTGTCCTCTCTGGACAGTCAGGTCTGTCTGTGTCCAGTTTCTGTGTCCAGCGCTGTGAGATGAAACAGTACAGTGAGGTAGTGAGATGGTGAGATGGTTTGTACCTCAGTAGTTTGCCATCGAACACAGTTTCCACGTCATGCAGAACCGTAGGCAAGTACTTCAGAGCAGCAACCTGGACACAGAGAGTCATTAACACAGGGTGAGCTGGGGTAATTAAGAGGCGTGATGAGACTGGGGTGGTGAGCTGGGGTAATTAAGAGGCATGATGAGACTGGGGCGGTGAGCTGGGGTAATTAAGAGGCGTGATGAGACTGGGGCAGTGAGCTGGGGTAATTAAGAGGCGTGATGTGACTGGGGCAGTGAGCTGGGGTAATTAAGAGGCGTGTTGAGACTGGGGCAGTGAGCTGGGGTAATTAAGAGGCGTGATGAGACTGGGGCAGTGAGCTGGGGTAATTAAGAGGCGTGATGAGACTGGGGCAGTGAGCTGGGGTAATTAAGAGGCGTGATGAGACTGGGGCAGTGAGCTGGGGTAATTAAGTGGCGTGATGAGACTGGGGTAAGTAACAGGGACAGCGCTGACCTGCTGCAGCAGTGTGGTGGTGTACTCGCTCTTCATCAGGTTGTTGATGGACTCAAAGAGCCGCCTCAGAGACTCCTCGAACTCCGTCTGCTCCCTCCCCTCGTAGAGCCTGACTCACGGACACCGGGACATAGGGACAGGGAGAGCATCAGTGAGCTCATACACACAGAGACAATCTTGTTCTCCTTCAGCAGGCTGGTCCTCAGTCTAACAGCCCCCCTCTCTCAGCATGGGGTTCTGGGGGCTGAGGGGGAGCAGCAGAGGATCTGGGGGTGTCCGGAGCACAGACCGTCTCCTCAATGTCCTCTGATCTCCTGTGTGACACCCTGGGGTTTTGCGGGTCACTACAGATGGGCTTTTCCTGGCTGGTTCTCGAGCACCACGACATCAACTGCAGGCCCTCCGGCCTCCTTGTACCCCCAAAACGCACGACTCCTGCGCTTGGAGACTTGACCTCAACTTAGACAAAGAAGAAAGAAAACAAACTATCTTTGTTCTCCCCAATGATATTCCCTTCCACAACCAAAAAAACCCAACTGCTTCTCTCCTTCTCTCTTTTAGTTTGAGAAACCGCCTAGACCCCCTACACACACCTGGTCTCACACAGACAGCTCACTCCTGCCTGCCACACCCTTGTACTGCCCACGCACAGGAGGCCCATTAGCAACAGCTGTGCTTAATCAACTCTGATCACCTCTTCTCTTTTTTTCCCCCAACACACAGTGGGGAAAGGTAACAGGGGGTAGAGACCCCAAGGCCTCTGTAACTGTACCCCACTGAGTATCAGAGCACAGCGCCGCCCAGCGAGTGTCAGGGACACAGTGTCCCAGCCTGGAGCTGCAGATAGCTGAGGCCCGGGGGGTGGGAGACACTGACACTAACACAAACACGTTGACACTCTCACGCTCACACTGACACTTACACCCACACGTACGGGCGCTCACACTCTCTTACGTTCACACTACCTGCTCACACTCAGGCTCATGGGGCAGTAAAACCTGTACAGAGCAGTAAGAGGCCGTGGGACACATCCAGACACAGTGCAGCCAGCTCCTGGAAGACGAGCTTCTGAACTGTGTTGAAATGACAGGCAGTGACTCAATAGAAATGTGACTATAGTTGCACCCCAGGGGTGTACAGGGTGAAAGGAGCCTCAATTTTCCATCTCGAACAAAGATGATTGCAAGGTGACCTGATACAAGCGTTCACAATCTTCAAAGGCACCGGCAGTCAGCCAAGCGGGTTTCTTAAGAACCAACAGGTTCTGAACATGATACTGAGGGGACACCAGCGGAAACTACAGGGAAGAGCATTTGAAACTGTGAAAGAGGAGGCACTTCTTTACACAAGGGGTGGTGGGAGTGTGGAACAAGCTGCCCAGCCACATTGTTAAAACCTGCGCCCGGGCTTCTTTTCAAGAGACAGCTGGATGAGATCCTCCCATCGGGACGGGAACAGCTCTTTTACACACAGGGCGGTGGGAGTGTGGAACAAGCTAAGCTAGTGATGTTGAAGCTGACATCCTGGCGGCTTCTTTCAAGAAACGGCTGGAAGATCCTCGGATCATTCAGCCGGTAATGACCAATAGGCTGGATGTTGTCCTCCTGCCAGTAGCCATTCCCATGAGCCTTTCTGTGAGCCTGGAGCTGTGGGAGGTCAGGTGACACTTCTGGCTCTGGGCTTGCCAACAGGGGGCTCAAATATTGCTTTTCTCGCCACACAACAGGGAGGGGGTCAGTGGGAGAAGAGCTGGGATCAAAAGGCTGGGTTCCCTTCGTTTTATCACATCATTCTTTATTTCTACTCCTGCATTGCGCTCGCTGTGACCTACAGCTGCAGTACCCGCAGTCACCAGCGGGGGTAGTATTCTTGAATCTCCAGCCCAGAGGGCAGATCGCCAATGGCGTGATTTTCCTCTAAGTCTCCAGCCAGGAAAGGCCCAGTTCTGGCCTGGTTGGACCCTGGGGACCTGCCTGGGTCAGACAGCACTACGCACAGACTGGGGGAGGAGATGATTGGCTCAAAGTCAATGTGGGCCATGCAGGACGCTGTGTCTAGCAGACCTTCGCAGAGCTCAGGCACGGATGTCTTTTTATATCTCCGCTCATCCGCCGTGCCATAAATATCCACGAGGTGCTGCAGCGCAGAGCCACTCGCTCCAGCGTGACTAACACCCTGCCGTCACGCGGAGCTCGGAGACGGGCTCACTCACTGGGGGCCTGACGCGGGGGGGTTGTGCGCCTGCGTGTGGCGGAATGTCAGGCGTCTGCGAGTCAGAGAAAGAGAGGCTACCAGTATTCGAGAGTGTGATCCAACCCACGGCCCTATAAGGCAGTGAAGTGTGGGGTCCCCTCACAGACCAGGAGTACACTCAATGGGACAAACATCCCACAGAAACTCTGCACATGGAGATCTGTAGAAACATCCTCCATGTGCAGGAAAAACTCCTAACAATGAGTACAGGTCTGAATTAAGCCAATACCCACTGCTGATCAATATACAGGACAGAGCAATACAATATCAGTTACACCTGAAACACACTGACCAGAGCTCCTACCACCACAAGACCCTGCTGAGCCCAGAGAAGAGCCCCCTCAGACAGCTGGTCCTGAAGCTCACTGACACCAACCAACCTCAGGACAGCACAGCTAGAACATCATGGATCAAAGTCAATCAAAGCATAAGACAAGCCAAACAACACTACCTTACCCCCTGGGACACACAACACACACAACACTATGTCACCCACTGGAACACACAACACTACATCACCCACTGGGACGCTACAGGATGTGAAAGACAATACAGTACTCTATACTAACTGTACTGTGTATTGCACTGTACTCTATACTAACTGTACTATATTGTCCTGTACTCTGTACTAACTGTGTAGTGCATTGTGCTGTACTCTATACTAAGTGTACTGGATTGTGCTGTACACTATACTAACTGTACTGTATTGCACTGTACACTATATTAACTGTACCATATATTGCACTGTACTCTATATACTAACTGTACTGAATTGTCCAGTACTCTATACTAACTGAAGCGTGTATTGTGCTGTACTCTATACTAACTGTACTGTGTATTGTGCTGTATTCTACACTAACTGTACTGGATTGCGCTGTGCTCTATACTAACTGTACTGGATTGCGCAGTACTCTATTCTAACTGTACCATGTATTGCGCTGTGCTCTATACTAACTGTACTGGATTGCGCTGTGCTCTGTACTACACTCTTTAGCGTGCCGTGTCGCTATGTGTTGCTTTGTGTTGAGCGGTAGTGCAGATGGCACACTCACTGTGAGTACAGCATGCGGGAGCGCACGATGAACTTGAAGACGTACTCCAGCGCCTTGAGCGTGCGCAGGATGGGCTCGCACTGCTCCCCGCGGCTCGAGGTGTCCAGGTAGGTCTTCAGCACTGACATCAGCTTCCTGGGAGAAAGGAGGCCGTGAGGGAATTTGGAAGAGATACGCACAGAGAGAGGAGATCAGGAAGGATATAAAGGGAGAGAGGAGAAGTAGTGAAACATTAAAATACTCCAGACAGTCAACTGGGAACTGCCTGCCGCTTGGTTTTCATGAATTAATTAGTGAGACTTTATCTCCTCAATTATGTCCATTAACTTGTTAAACAGCTCTATTGCACCTGACCCAGCACAGTGGCCTGCAGGGGCAATCTGCTCTCCTACACTGCCCTCTGGTGTCTGTCAGGGGAATTACAGCCTCAGCCAGACAGCATTAACTGGGAGTGTGACCGACAGAGACAGAAACAGAGGAGAGGAGCAGGGGAAAGTTTAGTGTCTAACAAATCTATTCCCAGAATTCCCACACCTGCCAGAATCAGAACAGCTTCTGATCCTACTGGGAGAAGAAACTCAATAGAGCTGCAGCCCAGCGTGTGATCTCCTGTCACAGCCTGAGGAGCAAACAGTGATCCTGTCCCTCAATAATGCTCCATATTTAAATGTCTTTAAATGTTGTGCTTATTGTATCTGCTTTGGCAGCACTCTAATTCATCGGTCCGGGCAAAAAAAGCTCTTTGAACTGTTTGACATGTAAAAGACACACAGACAGGCTGGCTTGCAATGCTCTGTGTTTTGACTTGTGAAAAGACACACAGACTGACTTGTAGGCCAGTGTTGCGCTGAAGTGCTGTTTGATGTAGGCCTCCAGGACAGTGTTGAAGTGCTGGAACTTCCTGTCTGCAATGAGCCCAATGATGTAGATCTGAAAGGAGTACACCGTCAGTCAGCTGACATATTGGGACAGAGCAATGACATCACAGCAATGACATCACTGGCAAGTAGCTCTGTGACGTCAATCACCATGGGCAGCCACACTGGCAGGAACAGAAAGGACCTGTGATTCACAGACCACTGTGCTGCAGCGAGAAAGGAACACAGACTCACCAGGGCGTCAAAAACCAGAATGTCGTAATCGTCGGTCTGCGAGTGCTCCATCATGATATTGAACAGGGCGTCCAGCGTGTCCTGCAGGAACTGCACAGAGACAGAGGAGCACAGGGGTGTGATGAGCACTGCCATCATCTTCTTGTTGTTATTATTATAATTATTATTATTATGATAGAGAAACAGGAGCTTGAGCACACAGACAGACAGGGACAGGTGAAGGGATGTGATCACACACAGAGACAGACGGTCTCCCACCTTGACCACTTCCTCCCCATCAATGATCTTCAGTTTCTCCAGGTTCTCTTTCAGCAGCTCTGGTCTGGTCCTCCATTTCAACAACCCCAACAGACCCACTGAGAGAAAGAGGGGTTAATACAGACACACTGACTGACTGGACACTCCAGTCCATTAACACTGCACTGAGAGAAAGAGAGGTTAATACAGACACACTGACTGACTGGACACTACAGTCCATTAACACTGCACTGAGAGAAAGAGAGGTTAATACAGACACACTGACTGACTGGACACTACAGTACATTAACACTGCACTGAGAGAAAGAGAGGTTAATACAGACACACTGACTGGACACTACAGTACATTAACACTGCACTGAGAGAAAGAGAGGTTAATACAGACACACTGACTGACTGGACACTACAGTCCATTAACACTGCACTGAGAGAAAGAGAGGTTAATACAGACACACTGACTGACTGGACACTACAGTACATTAACACTGCACTGAGAGAAAGAGAGGTTAATACAGACACACTGACTGACTGGACACTACAGTCCATTAACACTGCACTGAGAGAAAGAGAGGTTAATACAGACACACTGACTGGACACTACAGTACATTAACACTGCACTGAGAGAAAGAGAGGTTAATACAGACACACTGACTGACTGGACACTACAGTCCATTAACACTGCACTGAGAGAAAGAGAGGTTAATACAGACACACTGACTGACTGGACACTACAGTACATTAACACTGCACTGAGAGAAAGAGAGGTTAATACAGACACACTGACTGACTGGACACTACAGTCCATTAACACTGCACTGAGAGAAAGAGAGGTTAATACTGACACACTGACTGACTGGACACTACAGTCCATTAACACTGCACTGAGAGAAAGAGAGGTTAATACAGACACACTGACTGACTGGACACTACAGTCCATTAACACTGCACTGAGAGAAAGAGAGGTTAATACAGACACACTGACTGACTGGACACTACAGTCCATTAACACTGCACTGAGAGAAAGAGAGGTTAATACAGACACACTGACTGGACACTACAGTCCATTAACACTGCACTGAGAGAGAGGGGTTAATACAGACACACTGACTGACTGGACACTACAGTCCATTAACACTGCACTGAGAGAAAGAGAGGTTAATACAGACACACTGACTGACTGGACACTACAGTCCATTAACACTGCACTGAGAGAAAGAGAGGTTAATACAGACACACTGACTGACTGGACACTACAGTCCATTAACACTGCACTGAGAGAAAGAGAGGTTAATACAGACACACTGACTGACTGGACACTACAGTCCATTAACACTGCACTGAGAGAAAGAGAGGTTAATACAGACACACTGACTGACTGGACACTACAGTCCATTAACACTGCACTGAGAGAGAGGGGTTAATACAGACACACTGACTGACTGGACACTACAGTCCATTAACACTGCACTGAGAGAAAGAGAGGTTAATACAGACACACTGACTGACTGGACACTACAGTCCATTAACACTGCACTGAGAGAAAGAGAGGTTAATACAGACACACTGACTGACTGGACACTACAGTCCATTAACACTGCACTGAGAGAAAGAGAGGTTAATACAGACACACTGACTGACTGGACACTACAGTCCATTAACACTGCACTGAGAGAAAGAGAGGTTAATACAGACACACTGACTGACTGGACACTACAGTCCATTAACACTGCACTGAGAGAAAGAGAGGTTAATACAGACACACTGACTGACTGGACACTACAGTCCATTAACACTGCACTGAGAGAGAGGGGTTAATACAGACACACTGACTGACTGGACACTCCAGTCCATTAACACTGCACTGAGAGAAAGAGAGGTTAATACAGACACACTGACTGACTGGACACTACAGTCCATTAACACTGCACTGAGAGAAAGAGAGGTTAATACAGACACACTGACTGACTGGACACTACAGTCCATTAACACTGCACTGAGAGAAAGAGAGGTTAATACAGACACACTGACTGACTGGACACTACAGTACATTAACACTGCACTGAGAGAAAGAGAGGTTAATACAGACACACTGACTGACTGGACACTACAGTCCATTAACACTGCACTGAGAGAAAGAGAGGTTAATACAGACACACTGACTGACTGGACACTACAGTCCATTAACACTGCACTGAGAGAAAGAGAGGTTAATACAGACACACTGACTGACTGGACACTACAGTCCATTAACACTGCACTGAGAGAAAGAGAGGTTAATACAGACACACTGACTGACTGGACACTACAGTCCATTAACACTGCACTGAGAGAAAGAGAGGTTAATACAGACACACTGACTGACTGGACACTACAGTCCATTAACACTGCACTGAGAGAGAGGGGTTAATACAGACACACTGACTGACTGGACACTCCAGTCCATTAACACTGCACTGAGAGAAAGAGAGGTTAATACAGACACACTGACTGACTGGACACTACAGTCCATTAACACTGCACTGAGAGAAAGAGAGGTTAATACAGACACACTGACTGACTGGACACTACAGTCCATTAACACTGCACTGAGAGAAAGAGAGGTTAATACAGACACACTGACTGACTGGACACTACAGTACATTAACACTGCACTGAGAGAAAGAGAGGTTAATACAGACACACTGACTGACTGGACACTACAGTCCATTAACACTGCACTGAGAGAAAGAGAGGTTAATACAGACACACTGACTGACTGGACACTACAGTCCATTAACACTGCACTGAGAGAGAGGGGTTAATACAGACACACTGACTGACTGGACACTCCAGTCCATTAACACTGCACTGAGAGAAAGAGAGGTTAATACAGACACACTGACTGACTGGACACTACAGTCCATTAACACTGCACTGAGAGAAAGAGAGGTTAATACAGACACACTGACTGACTGGACACTACAGTCCATTAACACTGCACTGAGAGAAAGAGAGGTTAATACAGACACACTGACTGACTGGACACTACAGTCCATTAACACTGCACTGAGAGAAAGAGAGGTTAATACAGACACACTGACTGACTGGACACTACAGTCCATTAACACTGCACTGAGAGAAAGAGAGGTTAATACAGACACACTGACTGACTGGACACTACAGTCCATTAACACTGCACTGAGAGAAAGAGGGGTTAATACAGACACACTGACTGACTGGACACTACAGTCCATTAACACTGCACTGAGAGAAAGAGAGGTTAATACAGACACACTGACTGACTGGACACTCCAGTCCATTAACACTGCACTGAGAGAAAGAGAGGTTAATACAGACACACTGACTGACTGGACACTACAGTACATTAACACTGCACTGAGAGAAAGAGAGGTTAATACAGACACACTGACTGACTGGACACTACAGTCCATTAACACTGCACTGAGAGAGAGGGGTTAATACAGACACACTGACTGACTGGACACTACAGTACATTAACACTGCACTGAGAGAGAGGGGTTAATACAGACACACTGACTGACTGGACACTACAGTCCATTAACACTGCACTGAGAGAAAGAGAGGTTAATACAGACACACTGACTGACTGGACACTACAGTACATTAACACTGCACTGAGAGAAAGAGAGGTTAATACAGACACACTGACTGACTGGACACTACAGTCCATTAACACTGCACTGAGAGAAAGAGAGGTTAATACAGACACACTGACTGACTGGACACTACAGTCCATTAACACTGCACTGAGAGAAAGAGAGGTTAATACAGACACACTGACTGGACACTACAGTCCATTAACACTGCACTGAGAGAAAGAGAGGTTAATACAGACACACTGACTGACTGGACACTACAGTCCATTAACACTGCACTGAGAGAGAGGGGTTAATACAGACACACTGACTGACTGGACACTACAGTACATTAACACTGCACTGAGAGAAAGAGAGGTTAATACAGACACACTGACTGACTGGACACTACAGTCCATTAACACTGCACTGAGAGAAAGAGAGGTTAATACAGACACACTGACTGACTGGACACTACAGTCCATTAACACTGCACTGAGAGAGAGGGGTTAATACAGACACACTGACTGACTGGACACTACAGTACATTAACACTGCACTGAGAGAGAGGGGTTAATACAGACACACTGACTGACTGGACACTACAGTCCATTAACACTGCACTGAGAGAAAGAGAGGTTAATACAGACACACTGACTGACTGGACACTACAGTCCATTAACACTGCACTGAGAGAAAGAGAGGTTAATACAGACACACTGACTGGACACTACAGTCCATTAACACTGCACTGAGAGAAAGAGAGGTTAATACAGACACACTGACTGACTGGACACTACAGTCCATTAACACTGCACTGAGAGAAAGAGAGGTTAATACAGACACACTGACTGACTGGACACTACAGTCCATTAACACTGCACTGAGAGAAAGAGAGGTTAATACAGACACACTGACTGACTGGACACTACAGTCCATTAACACTGCACTGAGAGAAAGAGAGGTTAATACAGACACACTGACTGGACACTACAGTCCATTAACACTGCACTGAGAGAAAGAGAGGTTAATACAGACACACTGACTGACTGGACACTACAGTCCATTAACACTGCACTGAGAGAAAGAGAGGTTAATACAGACACACTGACTGACTGGACACTACAGTCCATTAACACTGCACTGAGAGAAAGAGAGGTTAATACAGACACACTGACTGACTGGACACTACAGTCCATTAACACTGCACTGAGAGAAAGAGAGGTTAATACAGACACACTGACTGACTGGACACTACAGTCCATTAACACTGCACTGAGAGAAAGAGAGGTTAATACAGACACACTGACTGACTGGACACTACAGTCCATTAACACTGCACTGAGAGAAAGAGAGGTTAATACAGACACACTGACTGACTGGACACTACAGTCCATTAACACTGCACTGAGAGAAAGAGAGGTTAATACAGACACACTGACTGACTGGACACTACAGTCCATTAACACTGCACTGAGAGAAAGAGGGGTTAATACAGACACACTGACTGACTGGACACTACAGTCCATTAACACTGCACTGAGAGAAAGAGAGGTTAATACAGACACACTGACTGACTGGACACTCCAGTCCATTAACACTGCACTGAGAGAAAGAGAGGTTAATACAGACACACTGACTGACTGGACACTACAGTACATTAACACTGCACTGAGAGAAAGAGAGGTTAATACAGACACACTGACTGACTGGACACTACAGTCCATTAACACTGCACTGAGAGAGAGGGGTTAATACAGACACACTGACTGACTGGACACTACAGTACATTAACACTGCACTGAGAGAGAGGGGTTAATACAGACACACTGACTGACTGGACACTACAGTCCATTAACACTGCACTGAGAGAAAGAGAGGTTAATACAGACACACTGACTGACTGGACACTACAGTACATTAACACTGCACTGAGAGAAAGAGAGGTTAATACAGACACACTGACTGACTGGACACTACAGTCCATTAACACTGCACTGAGAGAAAGAGAGGTTAATACAGACACACTGACTGACTGGACACTACAGTCCATTAACACTGCACTGAGAGAAAGAGAGGTTAATACAGACACACTGACTGGACACTACAGTCCATTAACACTGCACTGAGAGAAAGAGAGGTTAATACAGACACACTGACTGACTGGACACTACAGTCCATTAACACTGCACTGAGAGAGAGGGGTTAATACAGACACACTGACTGACTGGACACTACAGTACATTAACACTGCACTGAGAGAAAGAGAGGTTAATACAGACACACTGACTGACTGGACACTACAGTCCATTAACACTGCACTGAGAGAAAGAGAGGTTAATACAGACACACTGACTGACTGGACACTACAGTCCATTAACACTGCACTGAGAGAGAGGGGTTAATACAGACACACTGACTGACTGGACACTACAGTACATTAACACTGCACTGAGAGAGAGGGGTTAATACAGACACACTGACTGACTGGACACTACAGTCCATTAACACTGCACTGAGAGAAAGAGAGGTTAATACAGACACACTGACTGACTGGACACTACAGTCCATTAACACTGCACTGAGAGAAAGAGAGGTTAATACAGACACACTGACTGGACACTACAGTCCATTAACACTGCACTGAGAGAAAGAGAGGTTAATACAGACACACTGACTGACTGGACACTACAGTCCATTAACACTGCACTGAGAGAAAGAGAGGTTAATACAGACACACTGACTGACTGGACACTACAGTCCATTAACACTGCACTGAGAGAAAGAGAGGTTAATACAGACACACTGACTGGACACTACAGTCCATTAACACTGCACTGAGAGAAAGAGAGGTTTAATACAGACACACTGACTGACTGGACACTACAGTCCATTAACACTGCACTGAGAGAAAGAGAGGTTAATACAGACACACTGACTGACTGGACACTACAGTCCATTAACACTGCACTGAGAGAAAGAGAGGTTAATACAGACACACTGACTGACTGGACACTACAGTACATTAACACTGCACTGAGAGAAAGAGAGGTTAATACAGACACACTGACTGACTGGACACTACAGTCCATTAACACTGCACTGAGAGAAAGAGAGGTTAATACAGACACACTGACTGACTGGACACTACAGTCCATAACACTGCACTGAGAGAAAGAGAGGTTAATACAGACACACTGACTGACTGGACACTACAGTCCATTAACACTGCACTGAGAGAAAGAGAGGTTAATACAGACACACTGACTGACTGGACACTACAGTACATTAACACTGCACTGAGAGAAAGAGAGGTTAATACAGACACACTGACTGACTGGACACTACAGTCCATTAACACTGCACTGAGAGAAAGAGAGGTTAATACAGACACACTGACTGACTGGACACTACAGTCCATTAACACTGCACTGAGAGAAAGAGAGGTTAATACAGACACACTGACTGACTGGACACTACAGTCCATTAACACTGCACTGAGAGAAAGAGAGGTTAATACAGACACACTGACTGACTGGACACTACAGTCCATTAACACTGCACTGAGAGAAAGAGAGGTTAATACAGACACACTGACTGACTGGACACTACAGTCATTAACACTGCACTGAGAGAAAGAGAGGTTAATACAGACACACTGACTGACTGGACACTACAGTCCATTAACACTGCACTGAGAGAAAGAGAGGTTAATACAGACACACTGACTGACTGGACACTACAGTACATTAACACTGCACTGAGAGAAAGAGAGGTTAATACAGACACACTGACTGACTGGACACTACAGTCATTAACACTGCACTGAGAGAAAGAGAGGTTAATACAGACACACTGACTGACTGGACACTACAGTCCATTAACACTGCACTGAGAGAAAGAGAGGTTAATACAGACACACTGACTGACTGGACACTACAGTCCATTAACACTGCACTGAGAAAAAGAGGTTAATACAGACACACTGACTGACTGGACACTACAGTACATTAACACTGCACTGAGAGAAAGAGAGGTTAATACAGACACACTGACTGACTGGACACTACAGTCCATTAACACTGCACTGAGAGAAAGAGAGGTTAATACAGACACACTGACTGACTGGACACTACAGTACATTAACACTGCACTGAGAGAAAGAGAGGTTAATACAGACACACTGACTGACTGGACACTACAGTCCATTAACACTGCACTGAGAGAAAGAGAGGTTAATACAGACACACTGACTGACTGGACACTACAGTCCATTAACACTGCACTGAGAGAAAGAGAGGTTAATACAGACACACTGACTGACTGGACACTACAGTCCATTAACACTGCACTGAGAGAAAGAGAGGTTAATACAGACACACTGACTGACTGGACACTACAGTCCATTAACACTGCACTGAGGAAAGAGAGGTTAATACAGACACACTGACTGACTGGACACTACAGTCCATTAACACTGCACTGAGAGAAAGAGAGGTTAATACAGACACACTGACTGACTGGACACTACAGTCCATTAACACTGCACTGAGAGAAAGAGGGTTAATACAGACACACTGACTGACTGGACACTACAGTACATTAACACTGCACTGAGAGAAAGAGAGGTTAATACAGACACACTGACTGACTGGACACTACAGTCCATTAACACTGCACTGAGAGAAAGAGAGGGTTAATACAGACACACTGACTGACTGGACACTACAGTCATTAACACTGCACTGAGAGAAAGAGAGGTTAATACAGACACACTGACTGACTGGACACTACAGTCCATTAACACTGCACTGAGAGAAAGAGAGGTTAATACAGACACACTGACTGACTGGACACTACAGTCCATTAACACTGCACTGAGAGAAAGAGAGGTAATACAGACACACTGACTGACTGGACACTACAGTCCATTAACACTGCACTGAGAGAAAGAGAGGTTAATACAGACACACTGACTGACTGGACACTACAGTCCATTAACACTGCACTGAGAGAAAGAGAGGGTTAATACAGACACACTGACTGACTGGACACTACAGTACATTAACACTGCACTGAGAGAAAGAGAGGTTAATACAGACACACTGACTGACTGGACACTACAGTCCATTAACACTGCACTGAGAGAAAGAGAGGTTAATACAGACACACTGACTGACTGGACACTACAGTCCATTAACACTGCACTGAGAGAAAGAGAGGTTAATACAGACACACTGACTGACTGGACACTACAGTCCATTAACACTGCACTGAGAGAAAGAGAGGTTAATACAGACACACTGACTGACTGGACACTACAGTCCATTAACACTGCACTGAGAGAAAGAGAGGTTAATACAGACACACTGACTGACTGGACACTACAGTACATTAACACTGCACTGAGAGAAAGAGAGGTTAATACAGACACACTGACTGACTGGACACTACAGTCCATTAACACTGCACTGAGGAGAAAGAGAAGGTTAATACAGACACACTGACTGACTGGACACTACAGTCCATTAACACTGCACTGAGAGAAAGAGAGGTTAATACAGACACACTGACTGACTGGACACTACAGTACATTAACACTGCACTGAGAGAAAGAGAGGTTAATACAGACACACTGACTGACTGGACACTACAGTCCATTAACACTGCACTGAGAGAAAGAGAGGGTTAATACAGACACACTGACTGACTGGACACTACAGTCATTAACACTGCACTGAGAGAAAGAGAGGTTAATACAGACACACTGACTGACTGGACACTACAGTCCATTAACACTGCACTGAGAGAGAGGGGTTAATACAGACACACTGACTGACTGGACACTACAGTACATTAACACTGCACTGGAGAAAGAGAGGTTAATACAGACACACTGACTGACTGGACACTACAGTACATTAACACTGCACTGAGAGAAAGAGAGGTTAATACAGACACACTGACTGACTGGACACTACAGTACATTAACACTGCACTGAGAGAAAGAGAGGTTAATACAGACACACTGACTGACTGGACACTACAGTCCATTAACACTGCACTGAGAGAAAGAGAGGTTAATACAGACACACTGACTGACTGGACACTACAGTCCATTAACACTGCACTGAGAGAAAGAGAGGTTAATACAGACACACTGACTGACTGGACACTACAGTACATTAACACTGCACTGAGAGAAAGAGAGGTTAATACAGACACACTGACTGACTGGACACTACAGTCCATTAACACTGCACTGAGAGAAAGAGAGGTTAATACAGACACACTGACTGACTGGACACTACAGTACATTAACACTGCACTGAGAGAGAGGGGTTAATACAGACACACTGACTGAGACACTACAGTACATTAACACTGCACTGAGAGAGAGGGGTTAAATACAGAACTTGACTGGTACACTACAGTACATTAACACTGCACTGCGAGAGAAGGGGATAATACAGACTTAACTGAACTGACACTACAGTACATTAACACTGCACTGAGAGAGAGGGGTTAATACAGACACACTGACTGGACACTACAGTACATTAACACTGCACTGAGAGAGAGGGGTTAATACAGACACACTGACTGGACACTACAGTACATTAACACTGCACTGCGAGAGAGGGGTTAATACAGACACACTGACTGACTGGACACTCCAGTACATTAACACTGCACTGAGAGAGACAGGTTAATATAGACACACTGACTGGACACTCCAGTCCATTAACACTGCACTGAGAGAGAGGGGTTCATACAGACACACTGACTGGACACTACAGTCCACTGCACTGAGAGGGACTGACCGTTCTGTGTCAGCTTTGTAGAGCACACCAGTGTGGAGATGGTGAAGGTGTCCCGTGAACTTATGGACAGCCCCCCTGCACTGCTGGAGCTGCGGCTCAGCCCTGCCCCCTTGTGCTCAGTCTGGTGGCGTGTGGAAGGCATCTGGAGATAGCAGCCGACGTCCTCCATTCGCTTACTGTCGCCCTGTGGGGAGACAGAGGGTCAGGCGGTTTCTTCACTCGAGTCCCGCTCGCTTCGGAGTCAGGGGTCGTGACCTCCGCTGACCTTGAAGACCACGAGGTCGTGCAGGCCGTCCTGCAGCACGGTGCCATCTTCCTTCATGAGCCGGACAAACGCCATGGCGAAGTTCTTCTCACTCTTGTCCTTCGCTAGGAGAGAGATGGGGAGCTCATGAGAGTGACGTCTCACTCCACACCTGACCCTTCACCAGGAGAGAGAGATGGAGAGCTCACGAGAGTGACGTCTCACTCTGCACCTGACCCTTCACCAGGAGAGAGAGATGGAGAGCTCACGAGAGTGACGTCTCACTCCACACCTGACCCTTCTCCAGGAGAGAGAGATGGAGAGCTCACGAGAGTGACGTCTCACTCCACACCTGACCCTTCACCAGGAGAGAGAGATGGAGAGCTCACGAGAGTGACGTCTCACTCTGCACCTGACCCTTCACCAGGAGAGAGAAATGGAGAGCTCACGAGAGTGACGTCTCACTCTGCACCTGACCCTTCACCAGGAGGGAGATGGAGAGCTCATGAGAGTGACGTCTCACTCCACACCTGACCCTTCACCAGGAGGGAGATGGAGAGCTCATGAGAGTGACGTCTCACTCCGCACCTGACCCTTCACCAGGAGAGAGAGATGAGGTGATTTAGTATGGGAATTTGGGTGAGTGACACTGAGATGGAGAGAGCAGAGGGACCAAGAGAGGAAGAGGGAAGAGGGAGAGTAATGCAGAGCTCAGAACTCACACTCCTGGGAGGATCGGTGACGGAACATGAAACGCAGGTGGATCCTCTGCATCTCCTCCAAGGGTATCGCCACCTGGTGGGTGGAGGAGAGAATCACAGGGTCAGTCCCAGTCTGCAGTGCACACCGAGGTCTGGAGAAGAACAAGAATTTCTCTCCCACCTTGAAGATTTCCATCCAGCGAGGCTGTTTGACCTGGTAGTAAATGACAGACCTGTACTCGTTCACAGGCCGGTCTCCTGCTCCCAGACAGATCGCATTCTGCAGTGACACAGAGAGGAGCACCGTGAGAGACCCTGAAGGAATGACTGTTGTGCTGACTGACCACCTTGCACACTTACAGTCCTCCTTACACACTCACTGACCTCCTCACACACTCACTGACCACCTCGCACACTTACTGTCCTCCTCACACACTCACTGACTGCTCAACAAACTCACTGACCTCCTCACACACTCACTGACTGCCTCACACACTCACTGACTGCTCAACAAACTCACTGACCTCCTCACACACTCACTGACTGCTCAACAAACTCACTGACCTCCTCACACACTCACTGACTGCCTCACACACTCACTGACTGCTCAACAAACTCACTGACCTCCTCACACACTCACTGACTGCCTCACACACTCACTGACTGCTCAACAAACTCGCTGACCTCCTCACACACTCACTAACTGCCTCACACACTCGCTGATGCTGTCTCTCACAAGCTCACCGCACTCTGCCACAGTGATACTCCTACTGCCTCGATGACACAATGCCTTCCTCACTGATCACTGATCCTGGGTGTGTTGACAAGTCGGACGGCGCTCACCGGAACGACCTTGCCTTCCTCGTCACACACCCACATGATGACCTCCACGTTCTTCTGCGTGGTCTTGTTGTACTTGTCGAAGTCGCCGCCCTGCAGCGTGATGTAGATGTCGTTCCGCACGTCTCCTGGCATGATGATCTCCGGGAAGCCCAGCTTCCGAGCCACCACTGTGGTCCGGTCCACCAGATGAGGATAATCCTTCCGGATCTGGACAATATCGCCCACCAGAGCTTTCATCGTCACCCACAGGCCTGCAGAGTGGGACAGGGAGAGAGGGTGAGGACAGAGAGAGAGAGGAGGGTGAGGACAGAGAGAGAGGGGTGAGAACAGGGAGAGAAAGGGGCGAGGACAGGGAGAGAGAAAGGGGTGAGGACAGGGAGAGAGACGATAAAGGGAGCTGATGGGGGTCAGTCCTGTACCTTGTCCTCCACTGTCCCCTCGCGATGCTGTGACCTTGTTCAGCAGAGTGTGGAGGAAGTCACTCTCAGCCACAACCCTGCAGGGAGAGAGACGGGGTGACAGGGAGACACGAGTGTGCGTCAGTCGGAGGGCGGGAGCGTGGACTGTCTGCGTGCCAGCGGGGAGGAGGGGGACCTACGGGTGGAAGGGGATGAAGTACTGCTTCTCCTCGTCACTCTCTGCCTTCCCCTTGATGATGTCACTGATGTCCATCACTGCCAGGGAGACAGACACAGGGGGGAGCCATTATCAACACCCCCAGGGTATTACCCCACAGTCAACAACAACCCCATCTTATTACCCCCCAGTCAACACCCCCATCTTATTACCCCACAGTCAACAACAACCCCAGGTTATTATCCCACAGTCATCAACAACCCCGTCTTATTACCCCACAGTCAACAACAACCCCATCTTATTACCCCACAGTCATCAACCCCAAGCTATTATCCCACAGTCATCAACAACCCCAGGTTATTATCCCACAGTCAACAACCCCATCTTCTTACCCCACAGTCAACACCCCCAGGTTAGTCACCCCCCTGCCCTGCTGCCCACTGCCCCTCTCACCTGCCACCCCGAAGGGTCTCCTCAGCCCCTGGGTGCACTTCTTGGTGTTGCTGTCCTTCAGCTCCATGCGGCCCACCCTGACGATCTGGCAGATGAGGTAGATCTTCTCTCGGTTCAGGTCCTTGTTCCCCAGGTCCTGACAGAGACAGCGCCACACCTGTCTCACTCTCTCACTCTCGCTGGGGAGTGTGTGTGAGGAGGGGTCTGTGGGGTGCATGTGTGTGTGTCGCCCCCTGGTGTTGACTCACAGTAAAGACGACCTTCAGGTTGTTCAGCATGTCGATCTCTTTGGGGAAGCCGCGGCTGCCCCAGCGCACCAGGTAGTTCTCACTGCCGAGAGGTGTGGAGGAGACAGAGGGTCGTGGTGAGAGAGACACCGAGAAACAGACACGTGTAGGGAGACAAGCCCCCTGACAGACAGACAGATCCCTGATACTGGCACACAGACACACCAACACACAGACACACACACACAGGCCACACTGACAGACAGACAGATCCCTGACACTGGCACACAGACACACCAACACACAGACACACACACACAGGCCACACACACGCACACACAGGCCCCACTGACAGACAGACAGTCACACAGACAGACAGGACAGCGTGCTGACCTGATGATGGCCAGTTTCTGGGGGTCATACAGGGACATGAAGAGCTCCGAGTCCTCCCCAATCCGGCACACAAAGTTCCGGACGAAGACGTACAGGCTGTGTGTGGGAGAGGACTGGATCCGTGCGGAGATTCCTGAGTGATCTGCCTGAATGTTGGACTGGGAGTGAGAAAGAGAGAGAGGGAGAGAGAAAGACAGAAATAAGGTCTCCATGAAAAGTGAAACTAGTTTTTGTGTTTTGTTCCTGTATTAGGTGCTTCAGTGTGTCAGTGAGCCTCAGTGCTTCAGTGTGTCAGTGTGTGTCAGTGTGTCAGTGTGCCTCAGTGAGCCTCAGAATCAGAGTCTCAGTGCAGTGGGCCCTGTGGCCTGTAGGTGGCGCTCTGGTACCATCTCCTCCTTGATGCGTTCATTGATCTTGGCTGTGGCCTCCTCGTGGGCGCGGAACAGGCTGATGACACTCGTGCGATCTGGGTCCAGGATGTTCCCGTCCTCATCTCGCACGACCAGGTCCAGGTCCAGGATCCTGGTGGACAGAGAGAGTCGGGAACAACAGGAAACACCTCACCTGCTGCACTGCTGAGACAGAGGAAGAGGCAGAGAGGAACAGAGAAACAGGGGAACAGGAGGGAGACAGGAGTTTTGGGGTGAGACAGTAGAGTGGGGTGAGACAGGAGTGAGGGAGTGAGACAGTAGAGTGGGGGTGAAACAGGAGTTTTGGGGTGAGACAGTAGAGTGGGGGTGAGACAGGAGTGTGGGGGTGAGACAGGAGCGGGGCGTACTTGTTGCCGTAGTCGATCTTGGAGGTGACCTTCTGCTTGAGCTCCTTGAACTCGTCCTTGGGCAGCGTGCCGGACAGCAGCTGGGAGCGCCACTCCACCAGTTCCCATAGCAACCGCCGCACCTGCTTCACCTTCTCCTTCTTATTGGCCTGGGGAGGCATGGAGACAGGGGTCAAGGGTCAGGGGTTAGAGGTCAGACATGGGTCCATACCGCTGTCACTTCCTGTCTGTCACCATCACAGCTGAGGTCCCAGGAACTTGATGAAGTCCCTGATGAGAATCCGCGTAGACAGTGCTCTCTCATTGCAAGCAGAAGCTGCTTTATCACTTGGCGATGATGCAGGCCACTACTGAGATGTCCAGACGAGGAGAGAAACCCTTACCACATACAGCTGTTTCCAGATGCTGCCCCATTCGCGCAGGGTGGTGGTCACCTCCTGGACCAGGGGCATCTCTGCAGAGGTTACAACCTCCTGCCCCCTACAGGCGGAGAAGAGCTTTAGGGTAAAGCAACAGCATTGCCCACCAAGCCAAACAACAGGGATAAGGGTGAGGGGTTAAAGGGTAAAGGTTACAGGATAAAGGGCAGAGTCCAGGCTGGATTTTAGTTGTGTTTTTAGTTAGGATGTGTCAGGGGGTGCAGGGGGCTTATTTACTGGCAGGTTATCAGTTACTATACACTGAAAAGTATGTAATAGCCATCCTGTCACTCTGGACACATGATTAAGTCATGACCCGTGCAGCCCCAGGCTGTGTTTCTCGATGATGCTCACCCCCGCTTCTCAATGATCACCTCCTTCAGATGGATGTAGCTGGCAGGGAACACACCCTGTGGAGAGAGAGGACAGGGTTACCCAGCGTCCTGGACACCAACCTCAGAGTCCCTCACCTGACCCCTGGGCTGGAGGCTCACTATGTGGGACAGGACAGTGCTGTCACACCCCAGCAGTCTGAGATCTGCACTGCTCAGACTTGCTGCCCCTTGACCCCTGACCTCCAGCTGGAGACTCACTCTGTGGGACAGTGTTGTCACAGACCAGCAGTCTGGGAGCTGAGTCTCCCAGCCTCCCTGCTGCCTGCCACTGACCTCTAACTCCTGGGGAGTCTCACCCTAGAGGATCAGGGGAAATTGCACACTGCAGCAGATAACAATAATAAATAATAATAAACTTTATTTATAGAGCACCTTTCATACAAATAGCAGCTCAAAGTGCTTTACAAACCAAGTATAAATATAAAATCTTAAAATTAAGATACCTTCAGTCTTAAAGGAAAACACAGTAATACAGTAAAGCAATAAAATGTTGATTTATGCTTGAAGAAGAAAAAGAAAATTAAGAAAGTTGTAATAAAATAAGAACAATAAAAGAAAAATCAATAAAATAGAAAGACAAACACAAAAAACAAAGAACTAATTTAACTAACAGCTCAATGAAAAAGATATGTTTTCAAATGTTTTTTAAAACCATGTACCGAGCTCGACTGCCTAATAAACCGTGGTTGTGTGTTCTGTCATTTAGAAGCACAAACACAAAAAGCTGCCTCTGCACTATTTCTGTTTTTCACACGTGGTAGTTGCAGAAGGCCAGAATTTGCAGATCTCAGGTCACATATAGGAACATATCAAGACAGTCATTCAGCAAAGTACACAGGTGCTAGGCCGTTTAGAGCTTTAAAAACACATAAAAGAACTTTCAAATCTATCCTAGATCATACAGGTAAGCAGTGAATAGAGACCTCCCCCCCTCAGCCACACTGCTGGCTGCCCACTCTCCCCTGGGCTGGAGGCTGGCTCTGAGGCACTGCTCTGCCCACCCTGACCCAGCAGAGCCCCAGCAGAGCCCTCTCCTGTCTCCCACTCTGGGCAGACAGGGCGCTGAGCGCTATAGGAAACAGAAAGTCCTGAGGCCACGAAACAGAGAGCCCCTTTTATTTTCACTTTGACTCGGCTCATATCCGCTGCGTCTGCGACACTGGCGAGCCGGCCGACGAGATGAGCGGAAATAAGGAACATGGCAAGCTGGGGCCCGACTGAAAATAGCTGGTGCCTCCACCACGTGCAGAGACACACCCCTGCCCAGTGCGGTGCGGCGCAGCACACTTCCGTTTCAGAGTCCAGCCACGCCGGCTCCGAAGGCGTCGCCTCTCTGGCGCCCAGGCCGTTTCTCCCCGAACGAACAAGAGCTTCCCCCCTGCCTCCCCTCTGTCCCCAAAACCCGGTCAGACCCGGGAGAGCCAGGTGCATGCTGGGATGGCTAATCGGTTCCCCTCTCTGCAAGCTGAGACGTCTCCAACCTCTCTCGGGGGCTTGTCTCAGGGGGGCCGGAAACGAGTGCGTCCAACTTTTCGTTTAATCTGGACCCCGACCTGTTAACCTGCTACAGGCTTCTGAGAAGATGCAGCTGTACCACCTGCAGGGCGGCGCTCAGGAAGCGTCTGCCAGGGGTTTAATAGGGAGTTTGCCCGAGGGATGACATGGGCACACGTCTTCCACCCAGCGTGACTGCTCTCTCTCGGTATTCACACCAGCCGTAATGGGCATGGGCTGCCCCCTGCTGGCTCCCCTGAAAAGTACAGGCTGTCCCCCTCCTCTCACTGATGACTGAAGTGAGCCCAGCTGTTGCACACCTGGATTAGACTCTGACCAAACCTGGAGCAGTGTCCTCAGGGAGGGTCTCAGCAACCTGGAACCTAGTCCGGAAGCACAGGTGTGGGATGGGATAGGGTCCATCGCAGGGTGCAGACAGCAGAGCAGGGCAGCGTAGCTCACTTCCTGGAGGTCAGCCTGAGCTAACAACTGAGTTACACAGCTGTCTGATTATCTAACTAACTGCCCAGTCGTCAATACTTCTAACCAGACCTGAAGGTGATCTACTGTATAAGTAACTGTAAAAGAGAAATCTTTTATATGTCACATTAAGGATATATTTCGGTTAATTGTTAATTGACTACTCAAACTGAACCAAAATCCAGCTACTTGGCCTTCCAGCTACTGAGTTTCAATACCCAGAAAATACTTAGGAGATACCAGTTACACCAGCCAGCATGTTGTGAGGAAACCAGAACAGCTTGAAAACAGCTTCACAGACACGGAAAGAGCATGCAAACTCCACACAGAAGGATCCCCAACCAGCCATGCTGGGTCTCAGAGCTGTGAGAGAACAGTGCTGACCACCATCTCTCTGTGAGGTTCTGTGCAGCCCTACAGATGATGAAATACAGCTGAGATGTGATACTTTGCTACAGACACATCACACATCACATGTTGAGAGTGCTGTGAGGTGGTGCAAAAGGTGTTGGAGGAGACTAGCTGAAACCAGACAGGTGTGTATTTTAAAATAAACAACCAAACATGCTCTGATCCGGACCTCTTTCCAGAAGACTTTTAGTTCTACTTCATCTAAAAACCAATGCATGAAATGATTTTGGTTACTCTACATAGTCTAAACTAGAACTCACAACATGCTGCACATTAATTAGTTAATAACAATGCACACACACTGGGCAATCTCAGCTGGGAGTGTGAGGAGTCTTACCTGCTGGGATCTGTCCCGGGTCAGGTAGCCCATGAACCAGCCTGGGACAACACAGAGGGCAGAATCAGTCAGGCTGCAGGGTGGGAGAAGAAAACACATCCCACCGGTCGCTGGGCACACTCACCCTCTCACACACTCTCACCCTCTCACACACATCCCACCGGTCGCTAGGCACAGTCACCCTCTCACACACTCTCACCCTCTCACACACATCCCACCAGCTGCTAAGCGCACTCACCCTCTCACACACTCTCACCTTCTCACACACATCCCACCCACCGCTGAGCACACTCACCCTCTCACACACTCTCACCCTCTCACACACATCCCACCAGCCGCTAAGCGCACTCACCCTCTCACACACTCTCACCCTCTCACACACATCCCACCAGCCGCTGAGCACACTCACCCTCTCACACACTCTCACCCTCTCACACACATCCCACCAGCCGCTGAGCACACTCACCCTCTCACACACACCCTCACCCCCTGGGCACACTCACCGTCTCACACACTCTCACACCCTGGGCACACTCACCCTCGCATGACTGCTGGATGTGCACAGTGTCCCCGATCTGCAGAGACAGCTGCTTCTCCCCTCGTCCAGTGAAGTTATACGTGGCTGAAACAATGGACACAGGGTGTCAGTGTGCTGTCTTTATACAGTAGTCTGTGTGCTGGGTATACTGTATAGAGACAGTGTGCAGTGTGTGTCAGTGTGCTGTCTTTATACAGTAGTCTGTGTGCTGGGTATACTGTATAGAGACAGTGTGCAGTGTGTGTCAGTGTGCTGTCTTTATACAGTACAGTCTGTATGCTGGGTATACTGTATAGAGACAGTGTGCAGTGTGTGTCAGTGTGCTGTCTTTATACAGTACAGTCTGTGTGCTGGGTATACTGTATAGAGACAGTGTGCAGTGTGTGTCAGTGTGCTGTCTTTATACAGTAGTCTGTGTGCTGGGTATACTGTATAGAGACAGTGTGCAGTGTGTGTCAGTGTGCTGTCTTTATACAGTACAGTCTGTGTGCTGGGTATACTGTATAGAGACAGTGTGCAGTGTGTGTCAGTGTGCTGTCTTTATACAGTAGTCTGTGTGCTGGGTATACTGTATAGAGACAGTGTGCAGTGTGTGTCAGTGTGCTGTCTTTATACAGTACAGTCTGTATGCTGGGTATACTGTATAGAGACAGTGTGCAGTGTGTGTCAGTGTGCTGTCTTTATACAGTACAGTCTGTGTGCTGGGTATACTGTATAGAGACAGTGTGCAGTGTGTGTCAGTGTGCTGTCTTTATACAGTAGTCTGTGTGCTGGGTATACTGTATAGAGACAGTGTGCAGTGTGTGTCAGTGTGCTGTCTTTATACAGTACAGTCTGTGTGCTGGGTATACTGTATAGAGACAGTGTGCAGTGTGTGTCAGTGTGCTGTCTTTATACAGTACAGTCTGTGTGCTGGGTATACTGTATAGAGACAGTGTGCAGTGTGTGTCAGATCAGTGTCAGTGTGCTGTCTATATACAGTCTGTGCTGATTGTACTGTACAGAGACTGTGCAGTGTGTGTCAGTGTTCTGTCTTTATACAGTACAGTCTGTGTATTGGGTATACTGTATATAGACAGTGTGCAATGTGTGTCAGATCAGTGTCAGTGTGCTGTCTTTATACAGTACAGTCTGTGTATTGGGTATACTGTATATAGACAGTGTGCAGTGTGTGTCAGATCAGTGTCAGTGTGCTGTTTTTATACAGTATAGTCTGTGTGCTGTGTGTTGTTTTTCTCCTTCACTGCCTGACTTCCGGTGTCACTTCCTGTGCTCAGCAGACCTGCAGTTTGTGAGGGTGTGTGCTGTGTACCTATTCACATGCAGAACAGTACCCTAGTAAAACTTCACTGCAGTATACCATGAATGTACAGTACAATAGCAAAGCAATAGTAAATAGTAAAGCAGTGAGATCATGGTACAGCACAGTACAGTGCAGTAAAACCCTGTGAGATCATGGTAAAAACACAGTATAGTGCAGCAAAACCCAGTGAAAACACAGTAAAAACACAATATAGTGCAGTAAAGTTCAGTTAGATCAGGTTAAAAGCTTAGTACAGTGCATCAAAGCTCAGCGAGAACATGGTAAAAGAACAGCACAGTGCAGTAAAGCTCAGTAAGAACATGGTAAAAGAACAGTACAATGCAGTAAAGCTCAGTGAGATCATTGTAAAAGAACAGTACAGTGCAGTAAGCCCAGTGAGATCAGGGTAAAAGCACGGTGCAGTGCAGTAAAGCTCAGTGAGATCATGGTAAAAGAACAGTACAGTGCAGTAAAGCTCAGTGAGACCATGGTAAAAGCACAGTTATTACAGAACCACACTAAACACCGTGCCAGCCATGCTAAAGCAGATCCCTTGTGACCCGGCTGGATTCCCGATGAAACTGTTTACAGATGCTAAGGCTGCTGGTCCCGGGCCTGCTGGTCCACAGTGAGTGCTGGAGTCAGTGCCGTCTGGGGCCAGAGCCTCTGAGCGCTGTACTGGAACAGTGACAGACTGCGATGCAGACTGCCCTATCTTCAGGAAACAGCTTCCGTCTGCCAGCTGTAGTCTGGTCTGGAGCATCTTCTAGACTGATAAAACTACTCTCCTGCCCGGATTTCCCTGGAACTGTTCCCTTCTGTGCCCCTAATACCACTCCGATACTGGAGACTCCTCTCTCCCACCTCGATTCCCCTGGAACTGTTCTCTTCTCCCACAACAATCCCACTCTTTCTCCTCATTTGCACCCCTGATTACCAGCTGTATCATCCGTGCAGAGCTGTGTCTCTGTGTAGCGCAGTGTCTCTGTGTATCTCTGTGTAGCGCTGTGTCTCTGTGTGTCTCTGTGCAGTGCTATGTCTCTGTGTAGCGCTGTGTCTCTGTGTAGCGTTGTGTCTCTGTGCTGCGCTGTGTCTCTGTGTCTCTGTGCAGCACTGTCTGTGTGTCTCCGTGTCTCTGTGCAGCTCTGTGTCTGTCTGTGCAGCGCAGTGTTTTTTGTGTGTCTCTGTGTCACTGTGTCTATGCGGCGCTGTTTGTCTGAGTGTTTCTATGTCTGTGTCTTTTTGTCTCTGTGCAGCACTGTGTCTCTGGGTCTCTGTGTGTCTCTGTGTGCATCACTCCTGATGCGAACGCAACACACCTGCAAGCTTTAAGACATTCAAGACTGCTTCTCCAGGGAAGACGACCACTGGATGCTTGCAAAAAGGCACACATATCAAAAATGGAACCTGACAAAAACAACTGCTTCTGCACTCTTCAAGTTTCACAGTCCAAAAGTGATCAGAAAGAACTCATTGACTGATTGATGGATTGACTGATCCCAGCCCTTCTGCCCTGGACACAGCCATTACTGCCCCCCTTCTCCAGCTTGTCTTATCTGCCCTGAGGCCTCGCAACCTGCCCCAGCCCTCCTGCCCCGCAGCCCCCCTGCTCGCTCTGTGCTGGCGGCTCTCTGCTCGGGCGATCTCAGCCTGCCTCGGGGGCCGTTGGCCCACACCTGCCCACATCCTGTTGAGAAGGAAGTCTGGCAGCGCCGCCGGACTTCCTGGACCCGTCTTGTGATCCGATCCGGACCCGCGAGGTCAGAGCGAGGGGGCGCCAAGCCCACCTGGCCCCGGCGGTCCAGATCGCCTTACCTACGCCGAGCCTCTGCCTGGTGTCGGTGCTCCACGGCGCCATGCTGGTGAGCTCCCTCTCCCTCCTCTCTCTCCTCTCTCGTTCTCTCGCTCCCTCTCTCTGACAAGTTTCCGTTCCGCCTCTCACAGCCTCACTTCTGTGTTTTCTGCAAGCGCGGTCCCTCCCCCTCTCCTTCCTTCCCTTTCTGTCTGTCTCTCTGCATCGCTGCCCTGCCCCCCCCCACCACCACCACCTCACACACTCACACACTGCGTCTCTCTCCCTGCACCCTCCGTAGGGCCTTCACAGCGGATCGATTCACCCCGATCCTCAGAACAGAGAGCCCCCCCCCACCCCAGCACTGTTTTTCTCACCTGTATGGTTTTTGAGACTGCATTGAGGAATTGCTTTCGTTTCCCAGTGAATCTGCTTTGGTGTGGTCAGGGCCCTGGATTTATACATGCAGGGGCGGTGGGTTCGAATCCCAAATGTGGCACAGCTGTCTTCCCCCCGAGTGGGGCACTTCACTCACATCTCTCCAGTCCAGGGCCCAGCCATCAGAATGCGAGCAAAACTTCAGTCTCTGGATAAAAGCAGGTGCCAGATATGTTATTTTGAAGACTGATAGGTGAACTGAGCCCTTGCTTGGATCGCTGAGGACCCAGCAATGAGCCAAGGTGACGAGAGAGAGGTCATAGGCTCATGGTTTTTACTCACAATGAAGTTTAATCCCCTGGCTTGGCAGTGTAAGAGGGGGGAGCCAGGACCCCTGCCTCACTGAGTTAGCATGTGACCGTCGCGGTTCTGCACAGGCTCATGCCCTCACCACTCCGCCCTGCCGGTTCATCCCTCACTACCTGGGCACGAACCCGGGTCTCCGGCATCACGCAACAGAGAACCAGCCGGCTGAGCTAAAGGAGACCTCCCTCAGCCCAGGTGGCTGAGTCCGCTGTTATGCGCAGGTAGGGCGGTGACATCACTGCGCTGCAGCCAGCTCCGCTACAAGCAGAAGGTGTAAAATGGGTGTGAAGTGACCAGACACAGCATAGCAGCTCCTTGCATCACAGCACACAGGGCTGGGGAGGGCGCAGTGGCAAGGGTTCACCACCAGAGGGTGCTCTGTCACTCTGACTGAGCAATGTGCGCACTCTAACATAGATCTCTTAACACAGAAGAGGTGATGCCAAACACCAGTGCCCACAGACCCACTGACAGCACGCTGGGGCCTCTTTCACGGTCGGGATAAGAGTATCGAGGCCTGCCCTCACAGGCTGTGAGAAACCTGCCCTGACCCTCTGAAACCCAGGCCCTGGACTTGCCTGTGACCAATGTCTTCCCCTCTGCATTGAGAAGGGACGAGAGCTACAGACAGACAGCAGCCAGGCACTGAGAGATCACACACCACTCCTGCACCATCTCCGAGTCTCCCACCGGATCCTCTGAGTCCTGGCTCCATGGGGACTCTATCTGCCCACTGGGAGGAGCAGGATTGAGCTGGGAGGACTGGCACAGACACTCATGCATCTGTTCGTAAAGCCCACTGACAGGCCTGGTACACGAGAGGCAGGCTGTAGAGGCAGCAGAGCCCTGGGCTCCTGCAGTGGACACACCACACCTGCCACACCTCTGGGGTTTCAGATATCTGTGTCCAGGGTACTTTTCCACTGAAGGGTGGGACTTTGGCACACATGTGGGAGCAGTCCGAGCTGTACGTCTGCACCGACTGGGCCTCTCAACAGCGCCGCCCTGCAGGTTTATGCAAGAATGGTTTGGGGAAAAGAAAACTTGCCAGATTTTGGAAAGTGATTCAGTGTGACTGGCGTCATTTTGATTGATTGAGCAATCTTTGGCCTACTCAAGGGACAGGAGCCCTAGGCCACCTCATTTGTGAGAGAGCTGACTGCACCCAGGTGCTGAGGCGACTTCCCCTGTCGAGCGCCAGGCCTGGTCAGGAGAGAAACACCCAGGAAGGAAGCTTGTACCTCACTTAACCACAGGGAAACACTTTCCGCCCTTTGGGACGAAGCACGCAGGCACGTTGTCTGGCGTGTTCATGGCCAGCAACATCTCATCTGGCAAGAGGCTACAGAGAGGCACGATAACATAAGAAGAGGTCACAAACCAGAGCAGGCGACACCACAGAAAAGTGCATTTGGAACTGAGAACGGGAGTGTGGAACGAGCCTCCCAGCCATGTTGCTGTAGCCGATACCCTGGAGCTCTTTCAAGAAACAGCTGGATAAGATCCTCCAGTCAGGACAGGAGGGGCTTCTTGAAATGAAAGATGGTGAGAGCGTGGAACAAGCCGCCCAGCCACGTTGTTGAAGCTGATATCCCGGCTCCTTCCCAGCTCAGATCGAATAACTACAGACAACCAAACCAGCTGGACAGTTCGAATAGCCCCCCCCGCCTGTCATCTTACATGTGAGCGCACCTACTCCACAAGCAGCTGGGATCATTTTCCTCTGAGCTTGATCCAGGTACAGTGTACCGCTCGGTATATGTGCTCTGTCCAGGGTTGAATAACACTGCTGGCCAGTTTTGCTCATTCCTCGGCCAGGCCAGCTGCTGAAAATCCCCCTCACCTGAGAATACAGCAGTCACATGTCTCTGTGAAACCGCAGAAAGGCAAACACAGCATCTTAGATTAAGAAAGCAGCAGGGATATCCTGACCTCCTGTGAAATTCAAAAATGGACAAAACAGGTGTCTGTGGCTGTGATCTTTGACCTTGAGGGCAAAAATCAGGAAGGAGAAGTCATATGACCATTCCATTTCCTGGACCATTGTGATTGGTCACAGACCTAATTAGTATCCGTATCCAAGATGCACTGCAACTGCTGCACTTAAGTCCCACCCAACTCAGGAATGGTGTTGATATTATATCAGTGATTGCGACAACTTATAAAACATGCAAGTTGTCTTCACAAGTGATTTCATCATCAGACAGCACAATGCATTTCAGATAGCTGACATTTGGGTGAACTGCTTGTATTACAAGCCAGATATGAATCGATGCTAGAACTTAGGTCACAGTGTCCGGTTTTCATGAAACTGATAATATCATGATGATGCATTCATTACCAAAAAAGACTGTTCGGCACTTATTTTCATTGTTAATTACTTTAGGTCTCACAACTACTTCAAAATCTCATCGTGGTTCAGGGTGTCCAGTTCTTCTGAACCCTTATGGTCACCTGATGTGTAGGCTGTGGACTAAAGTGGGCTTCTCACATCTCACACACTGAGCTCAGAGGAGAGGACACTGTGCTGATTCACACTAGAGCTCACACACTTACACACACAGAGCTCAGAGAGACACTAGAGCTCACACACACACTGAGCTCAGAGGAGAGGTCACTGTGCTGATTCACACACTAGAGCTCACACACCTACACACACAGAGCTCAGAGAAACTTTAGAGCTCACACACACACTGAGCTCAGAGGAGAGGACACTGTGCTGATTCACACACTAGAGTTCACACACCTACACACACAGAGCTCAGAGAGCCACTAGAGCTCACACACTTACACACACTGAGCTCAGAGGAGAGGACACTGTGCTGATTCACACACCAGAGCTCACATACTTATAGAAATGCACATGTGCTCAGAAATACATGCTCAGAAAAGCACACGACAACACAGTCAGCACCAGTTTCTGAGCCGGATCTCTTGCTCTGTCCTCTCACTAAGCCCTGCCCAGCCTGGTCCTCCCAGGCCTGCAGAGCTGCAGCAGGAATGCCTGCTGACTGAGGGACAAGGCCAACACTGTTTGGGACCGAAGCCCAGGAAATGTAAATATTTACAGCCAGAGGTCTGGGGAAGAAAACTCTCCTCACTCAAGACTGTGAGCAAGACGGAGCAGCTGGGAGCATCTACAGGGATTCCAACAGAAATGGTACAGGACCCAAGAGCTCAAGACATCCCAGCCTGATTCGGAGTTGTAACAAATACCTTGCTGTGACAAATACAGTTCTGCCCAATTTTGGGCAGTAGAATAGAGCTCAGCTGAATTCAGGGCAGTACAAAAGAGCTCAGCTGAATTCAGAACAGTACAACAGAGCTCAGCTGAATTCAGGGCAGTATAATAGTGCTCAGCTGAACTCAGGGCAGTACAATAGAGCTCATCTGAATTCAGGGCAGTATAATAGAACTTTACAGGGCTGTAATATACTAGAGTATCACTAAGTGTACCACAATTTCACAGCAAAATTCAAGGTTTATACATTTAGCAAATTAAATTACATAGCTAGTGCACTCTCAGTATCTAGAAACTAATTTAATATTCTGCAATACAAAAGCATATGTGCCTGCTGCTCTACATTAGTATGTAATACAACACAGCGCAGGGCCATGCATACTCAGAAGACTCATTTGACCGCAGGTATCTGTTCCACCGATGGGGCATAGCAGAGGATGCTGGGAAGGTGTGGTTTTCTGTGGCTGAGAGCTTCTGTGACAAAGCGGAGATAACTCCTTATCAATCTGATACCCTGTGACAAGATAACATGCCAGGAAGCCATTTCCTTCCAATTGACAGGGGTCTGGTAACGCCAGGAGTTGGGGTACAGCGAACTGTGCTCAGGTGACTCCAGTAAGGGGGTACACTGTCCTCTCCTCTGAGCTCTATGTGTGTACGTGTGTGAGCTCTAGTGTCTCTTTGAGCTCTGTGTGTGAGTGAGCTCTGTTGGAGTGCTGTACTGTACTGGGCTGGGCAACGTAGGGGTTCTGTACTGTACTGGACTGGGCAGTGTTGGGGTGTTGGGAGGTACTGGGCTGTACCTGGGTGCTGTACTGTTCTGGGCTTGGCAGTGTTGGGGTGTTGTACTGGGCTGGGCAGTGTTGGGGTGCTGTACTGTACTGGGCTGGG
Organism: Atractosteus spatula; assembly: GCF_055471065.1. NCBI lineage: Eukaryota > Metazoa > Chordata > Actinopteri > Semionotiformes > Lepisosteidae > Atractosteus > Atractosteus spatula. Next base: position 31,806,774 of record NC_142719.1, read on the forward strand.
CAATGTTGGGGTTCTGTACTGTACTGGGCTGGGCAGTGTTGGGGTGCTGTACTGTACTGGATTGGGCAATGTTGGGGTTCTGTATTGTACTGGACTGGGCAGTGTTGGGAGGTACTGGGCTGTACCTGGGTGCTGTACTGTACTGGGCTGGGCAGCGTTGGGATTCTGTGCTGTACTGGACTGGGCAGTGTTGGGAGGTACTGGGCTGTACCTGGGTGCTGTACTGTACTGGGCTGGGCAGTGTTGGGGTGCTGTACTGTACTGGACTGGGTAGTGTTGGGGTGTTGGAGGTACTGGGCTGTACCTGGGTGCTGTACTGTACTGGGCTGGGCAGTGTTGGGGTGTTGTACTGGACTGGGCAGTGTTGGGGTCCTGTACTGTACTGGGCTGGGTAGTGTTGGGGTGTTGGAGGTACTGGGCTATACCTGGGTGCTGTACTGTACTGTGCTGGGCAGTGTTGGGGTGTTGTACTGGACTGGGCAGTGTTGGGGTCCTGTACTGTACTGGGCTGGGTAGTGTTGGGGTGTTGTGAGGTACTGGGCTGTACCTGGGTGCTGTTCTGTACTGTAGCAGTTGTTGTGCTGGGAGTCTCTGAGGTGCATGGTTCAGGGCCGGTCCGTTAAGCTGCTGGCTCTGGGAACATGTGCAGGACCGGACAGAGAACCAGTCCGCCAGTGAGCGCCTCGCCTCCGGACCCGCAGAGAAAGCGCAGGCACTCAGCGGCGCCTAGCGACGCTCAAGCACCGGGAAAACACGATGTCGCACGCACGCACGCCGCCAACCCTTTCAGGACACTTGTAACATATTCTGTGCGTGGCTTCAGTACCAGCTGAATGGAATGCATATCCATTTTAATTGCAGGGCTCCTCGAGTGGATTTGCAGAGCTCTGTTGAGATGATCCGGGTGAGAAGTAAATTAGGAATAATTGCATGGGAAGCGTACAGAGACAGGGTAATGCATTCTGCAATTAGCGCTTGGAAAACGCAATAAATGAAACTCCTTCACGTCGCTCGCAGGGAACAGACAGCGCGGAAATCTTTAACCCCTTCCTGCGGCGAAGCGCCTCTCTGGGGCTGTTCTGCAGCTCTCTCGCCCACCCCTCCTCCCTCCGTCCTCCATCGTGGGCCAATTCAGATCCAAAGAGCTTTACTGGCACGACCGATGAATTACAGTGTTGCCATAGCAGAGACAATTAGTAACCATTTACAGACTTTTACAAGAAAAGCAACAAACCACCTGTTTTTATGCGAGGTTAATTCAAATGCAACGAGCTTTATTGCCACTGCTGATAAATTAGCAGTGCAAAAGCATAAACAATCAGCAGATCATTTTCAGACATTTACAGTACTCAAGATTTCCACACCATAAAAATGTTATTGAACATTTTAGATACTTCACATACAACATTTCTGTGTGTTCCCTGGGCTGTGCCAGGAGATCACACGCTGGGCTGCAGCTCTCTTGAGTTTCCTCTCCCAGTAGGATCGGAAGCTGTTCTGATTCTGTCAGGAGAGGAATTTCTGGGATTAGATATGTTATTTTAGGAAATAATGTTTGTTTAATCCCTGAATATTTCTCACAGTGCAGTAGGAAGTGCACCTCTGTCTCTGTTTCTCCCTGCTGGCAGTGGGAGCACAGCCTGTCCTCTCTGGACAGTCAGGTCTGTCTGTGTCCAGTTTCTACGTCCAGGCTGTGGTCACTGAGCCTGTCCTCTCTGGACAGTCAGGTCTGTCTGTGTCCAGTTTCTATGGCCAGGCTGTGGTCACTGAGCCTGTCCTCTCTGGACAGTCAGGTCTGTCTGTGTCCAGTTTCTATGGCCAGGCTGTGGTCACTGAGCCTGTCCTCTCTGGACAGTCAGGTCTGTCTGTGTCCAGTTTCTATGGCCAGGCTGAGGTCACTGAGCCTGTCCTCTCTGGGCAGCCAGGTCTGTCTGTGTCCAGTTTCTATGGCCAGGCTGTGGTCACTGAGCCTGTCCACTCTGGACAGTCAGGTCTGTCTGTGTCCAGTTTCTATGGCCAGGCTGTGGTCACTGAGCCTGTCCTCTCTGGCTCCTTTCCTCTTCCTGCTCTTCCTCCCAGTGGGTTTCCCTGCAGACGCTCTGATCAAGAAGTGATCGCGACTCGGGCTGAAGGGAGGGACTGAGCGGAGGGGGAGGGCTGGGCCTGCGAGACACACACTCTCACACACACTTTCTCTCCGAGCTCCACGCATTTCAGCCACTGCGAGGAAAGTGTCCTTCAGCCAGCGCTGTGCCAGTGTGCTCTTGACGAGGGGAGAGCGCCGTGGACCTGCCGGACCGGGGTCCATGAGGGGCAGGCAGCTCTGAGGACAGCCAGCAGGCCAGGACTGCTCGAGCCTCACATGCTGCTGGAGGGAGGGACAAGCTGCTGGACACAGCATTGAGACTCCGCTGGACACAGGAGGGACACCCTGCTACACACAGCATTGAGACTCCACTGGACACAGGAGGGACACCCCACTGGACACAACATTGAGACTCCACTGGACACAGGAGGGACACCCCGCTGGACACAGGAGTGAGACTCCACAAGACACATGGGGGGAGACTCCACTGGACACAGGAGAGGGATACACCACTGGGAACAGGAGTGAGACTCTGCTGGACACAGGAGTGAGACACCACTAGACACAGGAGTGAGACACCACTAGACGCAGGAGGGGCACACTGCTGAACACAGGAGAGAGACACCACTGAACACAGGAGGGACACGCCACTGGATACAGAGGGAAACACACTGCTGAACACAGGTGGGACAGTCTTCTAGACACAGGAGGTACAAGCTATAGGACACAGGAGTGAGAAACCCCTGGATACAGGAAACCACTGGTTACAGGAGGGACAGTCTGCTAGACACAGGAGTGAGAAATCACTGGCTACTGGGAGGACACAGGACAGCCACACTGCTGGACACAGGAGGGGCAGATTGTCGGTGAGTTTGTGCTGAGTGAATATGCTGTGTGGTGACCAGGGATGTGGAAAGGAGGGGTAGGAGGCAGAAGGAGAGAGAGTCCAGGGAGCGGAGACTGAAAAAAGGGAGCGTTTTTCAGTTTGTTCTTCAGAGGGCACATTCTGCTTTCAGACACGAGCATGTTTTTCCTGAAAGCAGAAGTTTCTGTCTGTCATGGAGTGAGGCAGAGCTGTGAGTAACGAGTCACAGCAACAAGGGAAACTGCTGAATGGGTCTGTGTGTGGGGGCGGCTCATTCCAACTTCGCTTTTGTCCTCCTCTCGCAGACTCACACAGTCCACAAAGAAACCCGCTCAAACGCACAATCAGTAAGTATGCACAGTCTCAAAAGACACTGGAGCCCTCTGTAAGAGAAGCACACAGACACATGTACACAGACGTGCACACCAACACACACTGACAAAGACCAGCACACGCTGATATATACTAACACACTTTGACACACACACTGATACAAACCAACACACACTGACACACTCCAGCACACACTGATATATACCAACACATACTGACACACACAAACATACACTGACACACACCAACACAAACTGACATACACACTGATACATACCAACACTCTCACACACACTGATACATACAACACACAAACATACTGACACACCAACACACACTGATACATACCAGCACACACCAACGATGATAAATACCAACAGACACTGATACACACACCGATACACAACAACAGACACTGACGCACACACTGATACACACCAGCACACACTGATATATACCAGCATACACTAATACACACACTGATGCACAACAACACACACCAACACACACTGACACACACCAGCACACACTGATAAATAGCAACACACGCTGATACACACACTGATACACACCAGCACACATACACACCAGCACACACTGGTATATACCAACATACACTAATGCACACACTGATATATACCAGCATACACTAATGCACACACTGCTGCATAACAACACACACCAACACACACTGATGCATACACTGCTACTTACCAGCTACTTACCAGCACACACTGATACACACTGACGCACACTGATGCACACACTGATACATACAACATACACTGACACACAAAAACACACACTCACATACCAACACACATTGACACACACCAATACCCACTGACTCACACCAACACACTCCAACACACACTGACACTGACACACACCAACACACACACTGACACGTATACTGATATACATCAACACACACCTATACACACCCTACTGACTGTACTTACAGCCCTACTGATCATCCTGAACACAGCCCTACTGACTGTACTCACAGTCCTACAGATCGCCCTGAACACAGCCCCACTGACCAGCCCAAACATAGCTTGAGGAATACAAAGTGACCACACTGCATTCACACTCCTGGGACAGACAGGAAAGATGGCAGGTGAACATAGTTGAGAACTCTCTGAACACTGGTGAGCATATTGGTCAGCACACAGATGAGCGGTAGTGAACACACAGGTCGGCACACTGGTGAGCTTACTGGTGAGAATACTGGTCAGCACACTGGTAAGCTTACTGGTGAGAACACTGGTCAGCACACTGGTGAGCATACTGGTGAGAACACTGGTCAGCACACTGGTGAGACTATTGCAATTACTCCTTTTTGTAGAATCACTATTATTTGTTCTCTTCCTCTAAGCCCTGAAATAGCTCAGTCTAGGTCAGTCAGAAGAGGTCACATTGTGGAACATAAACCAGGGAAACTGTTATTTCCCTTATTCTCTGCTTCTGTAATTTCTGCTCATTGCTTCCTTAGAGAAAGCAATTTACTGCACCAAAGGTCCTCATTAATGGGCAACAAGGATTTCTGAAGCATTATGGGCCAACAACAGAGGCAGAAAATTAATGTAGTCTGCATGGCACAGTGCATCACTTTTCACACTGTCATCCTCACCCCTTCACACAGCCCCTGTCACCCCTTCACACTGTCTCTGTCATCCCCACCCCTTCACAGAGAGCCCCTGTCACCCCTTCACACTGTCATCCTCACTCATCCTTACAGGTGAAGGGGATACAGGTGCAGTGATTACAGTTGAGGAGATACAGATGCAGTAGTTACAGGTGAAGAGGATACAGGTGCAGTGATTACAGGTGAAGGGATACAGGTGCAGTGATTACAGGTGAGGAGATACAGGTGCAGTGATTACAGGTGAAGGGGATACAGGTGCGTTGATTACAGGTGAGGAGATACAGGTGCAGTAGTTACAGGTGAAGGGATACAGGTGCAGTGATTACAGATGAGGGGATACAGGTGCAGTGATTACAGGTGAAGAGGATACAGGTGCAGTGATTAAAGGTGAAGGAAATATAGGTGCAGTGATTACAGGTGAGGAGATACAGGTGCAGTGATTACAGGTGAAGGGGATACAGGTGCAGTGATTAAAGGTGAAGGGGATACAGGTGCAGTAGTTACAGGTGAAGGGATACAGGTGCAGTGATTACAGGTGAAGGAGATACAGGTGCAGTGATTACAGGTGAAGGGATACAGGTGCAGTGATTACAGGTGAGGAGATACAGGTGCAGTGATTACAGGTGAAGGGATACAGGTGCAGTGATTACAGGTGAAGGAGATACAGGTGCAGTAGTTACAGGTGAAGGGATACAGGTGCAGTGATTACAAGTGAAGGGGATATAGGTGCAGTGATTACAGGTGAGGAGATACAGGTGCAGTGATTACAGGTGAAGGGATACAGGTGCAGTGATTACAGGTGAGGAGATACAGGTGCAGTGATTACAGGTGAAGGGGATACAGGTGCAGTGATTACAGGTGAGGAGATACAGGTGCAGTAGTTACAGGTGAAGGGATACAGGTGCAGTGATTACAGGTGAAGGGGATACAGGTGCAGTGATTACAGGTGAGGAGATACAGGTGCAGTGATTACAGGTGAAGGAGATACAGGTGCAGTAGTTACAGGTGAAGGGATACAGGTGCAGTGATTACAGGTGAAGGAGATACAGGTGCAGTGATTACAGGTGAAGGGGATACAGGTGCGGTGATTACAGGTGAAGGGGATACAGGTGCAGTGATTACAGGTGAAGGAGATACAGGTGCAGTGATTACAGGTGAGGAGATACAGGTGCAGTGATTAAAGGTGAAGGGGATACAGGTGCAGTGATTACAGGTGAGGAGATGGGTGCAGTTATTACAGGTGAAGGCATATGGGTGCAGTGATTACAGGTGCAGTGATTACAGGTGAAGGAGATATAGTTGATGGGAATACAGCTAGGGTGAACAGTCTCCAGCTTGCTGTGCTGCTGTTTCCTGACCTTGGTAAGAATGTGTCCTCTTGTGAGTACTGCTGTGGAAAGTGTTACAGGGGCGTTACTTCTGCTATCTTATCTGCTCTTGATCTCCTGGAAGAATTGAACAAGCTTCTTTCTGTTTGCCTTTCTAATTCAGACCAAAGCAAAAGCAGCCCGCTCCTCTTACCGTTCAGCATGCTGCACGCGGACGGGGAGAGATTAGTTCCACACAGCCATGCATGGGTGACAGATCGGTCTTCTCAATTCGATTCAATTCAAGGTGCTTTATTGGCATGACCGATGAGTAAAATCAGTGTTGCAACACAAATACAAATAAAATGAAACAAAAACAAGTCTACATTTACAGACAATTACAATAAAGACACAATCATTAAATATTTATATATAGACATATGGAGCATTATTGGGAGACAGACTCACTGTTCCTCAGGCTGTGACAGGAGATCACATACTGGGCTGAGTTCCCTCCTTCCTCTCCCAGTAGGACTGGGACCTGTTGTGATTCTGGCAGGTGTGGGATTTTGGGATTCCAGGATTAGCTGTGTAAAATTTCCCTAAAATCAGAATATTTGTCGCAGTTCAGTAGGAGGTGCACCTCTGTCTCTATTTCTCCCCGCTGGCAGTGGGAGCACAGCCTGTCCTCTCTGGGCAGCCAGGTCTGTGTGTGTCGTCCAGTTTCTATGTCCAGGCTGTGGTCACTGAGCCTGTACTTCGTCAGGTTCTGTTTCTGTTTGCTGTTATTTATCTTAGTTAGATATTTGGCTAGTGTGTATTTTCTGTTTAGGATTCTGTAGCATTCCAGTTTATGCTGAGACTGTGTGTGTGTGTCCCAGTGTGTGAGATATTGTTTGATCTGTGCTGTGATGTGGTTGAGTTGTGATGCTCCAGCAGTGCTGTCCTGAGGCTGGCTGGTGTTGGTGTGGCTCGGGCCAGTGAGCCCCAGGACCAGCTGGCTCAGAGGGCTCTTTGTTGGGCTCAGCTCTTGGCTCACCCTCTCTCTATCTCGCCCTACTCCTGCACGCTTTTGGGGTCACCTTTCAACAACCAGGTTTTAAGGTTTTTAAAGACTTGAAACCCTTGTCACTGAAGAAGGAACGATTGGATTTAAAAAAATGATTTGAAAGTCATATTATTAGTAATCGGTGTCGCTGAGGTGATGCCAAAGTTTCCATTAATGTGGGACTTGTTTCGGCTGATTAACTGAGCAAATAAATCAGAGGATTACTTTTTCCTTCTGCTTCAGCCAAGATCTGTTTGCACTGTGACAGTCTCCTTGCAGGACAGGAACAGGCTGGTGAAAACAGCTCCAGGGGGTTTTAAATGTGTTGACTTTTGCCAGAACAAACAGTCTGACCCCCCAAGCAGGCAGGTCTGCAGGTGCTGTAAGGAGCTGAGAGAGGGTGGGAGCCTGACTGCTTGCCCACCGGAAGTGACTTTCAGCGGAGGAGGGGGAGGAGGCTGTGTTCAGCACACAATACTGGTCACAGGCAAGAGGAGGCTTGCTGTTTGCTCTGTTTTCCTGAAAAAAGCCAGGGTATCGGGTGCAATAACATTGGTGGGCTGCTTGTTGGGCGCTCCCTAACCCTAACCCATGCTCCCACCCCCCTTTGTGTAAAGAAGTGTGTCTTGTGCCTTTATACTCAGTTGCATGTCCAGTACTTTCCATTTCTGTCCAAAAGTCATTTTGAATTTATTTTAATTATTAAAATTTCAAAATGGAAAAGTTAATTATTAAAATATTTTTTTTTAAAAGTTTGTAATAATAAGAGTAATATAGGCAGCACGGTGGCGCAGTGGTTGGCATTGCTGTCTTGCAGCACTGTGGCTCTGGGTTCCTGGAGTTCTGTCTGTGTGGAGTGTGTATGTTATCCTACTGTTTGTGTGGGTTTCCTCCAGGTGCTCCAGCTTCTTCCCCCAGTCCAGGAGCACCCTGCCTTGTGCCTGTTGCCTTCTGGGATAGACTCTGGCTCCCCCGTGACCCTGTATTGGCAGATGGCTGGATAGTGACAATAATAGTAACACACCATATTAACATCACAGCATGCCCTGTGTCCTTCTTCCTTCTTTGCTTCCACGTTCCTCTCCCATCCTGTCAGCCCAGCACGACACCTACTGTATGCCTCTTTTATTATCAACAGGTCCGGCAGCCGTGTGGGAGTCTGCAGGAGCTGGGAGGCTGACAAGAGCGCCCCCTGTCTCCCAGGAGCAGGTCTGTCGCCTCTGCAGCAACCTGACAAACGCTCTGCCCCCCCCCTCCCCGAACCTCCAACTTCCTCCACACCTGCAAGTCCTGGTGAGTTTTCAGGCCTTGTGGAGGCCTGCTGGTCTTCTCAGGCCGTTCCGGGTCCAGGAGCGCCAGCAGCCCCATGTCTGTGCCAGCGGCGCGGTCGGGGGAGTATGGACTGTAGCCACAACAGCAGCTGCTCTGGGGCGCCCCCTCCTGGCCACTCCATGCTCTCCACGCTGCTGCTGTCCGTGGTGCTGGCGGCGATCATCGGCCTGACCGTCTGTGGCAACGTGGTGGTGTTCCTGGCGGTGGGCGTGAGCCGCAAGCTGCGCAGCGTCACCAACTGCTTCATCGTGTCGCTGGCCGTGACCGACCTGCTGCTGGGGCTGCTGGTGCAGCCCTTCTCCGCCGTGCAGGAGCTGAACGGCGACTGGCCCTTCGGCGCCACCTTCTGCAACATCTACATCAGCCTGGACGTCATGCTGTGCACCGCCTCCATCCTCAACCTCTTCATCATCAGCCTGGACCGCTACTTCGCCGTCACCGCGCCGCTGCGCTACTCTGCCCTGGTCACGCCGGGCCGCGTGGCTGCCGTCATCGCCCTGATCTGGGCCGTGTCGCTCATGGTGTCCTTCCTGCCCATCCACCTGGGCTGGAACACGCCCGACTTCAGCGTGCAGAACAAGGGCCTGGGCGACCCGCAGGACGAATGCCGCTTCGAGCTGAACCGCGGCTACGTGCTGGTGGACGCTTTCGGCACCTTCTACCTGCCCCTGGCGGTCATGTGCGCCACCTACTACCGCATCTTCAAGATCGCGCGGGAGCAGGCCAAGCGCATCAACAACGCCACTTCCTGCTGCGCCGCCGCTGCCGCCGCCTCCTCCCCCCTCGCGGCGCACGGCCCCCCGCCCGCCATCCGCGAGCACAAGGCCACCGTCACGCTGGCGGCCGTCCTGGGGGCCTTCATCATCTGCTGGTTCCCCTACTTCACCTTGTTCACCATCATGGGGCTGCGGGAGGGCGGCGTGCCCAAGACCGCCTACACCATTGTGCTCTGGCTGGGCTATGTCAACTCCGCCATCAACCCCATCCTGTACGCCGCCTTGAACCGCGACTTCCGCAACGCCTATGGCCGCCTGCTGCGCTGCCGGCGGGTGGCTCCGGCCCCCGCTGTGTCCCAACCGCCACATGGCCAGGCAGACCCGCTGTGGGGCAACTTGCAAAGTCACAGTCCAGGCTGCAAGGAGGGCCTGACGGAGGAGAGTGGCCTCACGCTCCAGGAGAGGAACGGCAACGCCTTCGCCAGCAGGGACAGGTAAGGACCCCGTCCCTGGAGCAACACCAAATCATGCCACACCCCTCACACCTCCGCCCCTCAGGCCCCGCCCCTTATACGCCAATAGACCCTGCCTCTCAGACTCCGCCCCTCTTACACAGCTCCAACAGGCCCTGCCTCTCAGACTCCGCCCCTCTTACACAGCTCCAACAGACCCCGCCTCTCAGACTCCGCCCCTCTTACACAGCTCCAACAAACCCTGCCTCTCAGACTCCGCCCCTCTTACACAGCTCCAACAGGCCCTGCCTCTCAGACTCCGCCCCTCTTACACAGCTTCAACAGGCCCTGCCTCTCAGACTCCGCCCCTCTTACACAGCTCCAACAGGCCCTGCCTCTCAGACTCCGCCCCCTTACACAGCTCCAACAAACCCTGCCTCTCAGACTCCGCCCCTCTTACACAGCTCCAACAGACCCCGCCTCTCAGACTCCGCCCCTCTTACACAGCTCCAACAGACCCCGCCTCTCAGACTCCGCCCCTCTTACACAGCTCCAACAGACCCCGCCTCTCAGACTCCGCCCCTCTTACACAGCTCCAACAGACCCCGCCTCTCAGACTCCGCCCCTCTTACACACTTCCACTTCCAGACCTCAGTCCTCACTGGGCTCAGTAAATCCATCATCCAGGACTGAAGTGGCCCTTAGGTGCCTGATTAGTCCTCAGAAGTTTGCACCTTTGCTTTAATGCTCTTTTCAGTACCCAGCCCGAGAGGGCTGCCCCAGCCCCTTACACACAGACAGAGGCAGCTCAGTGCTCTCTGCTCTGTGAGCCCGGGACAGGACCATCGCATCCCTGCCCGTCTGCGCTGTGGGGTTGGGTTCTGTGTGCACAGCTGTCCCCTACCAGATCAGGAGGCTTCAGCAGCAGAAGAAGTCCTCTCTGTGAGAGTCGCCAGAAGGGCTGAGGCACCTCTAGAAGGCCCTAGACGTGGTGCTGTGCTTCAGGGGAAAGTCACAACGTGCAGATGACAGCTGTGTCTGAAAAATGAGCTACTTCCAAGCGCGGGTCACTGCCGCCTGGGCTTGAGAAAACCAAGGAGCGCAGCTGTCAGAGTGGAGGGGCTCAGGAAACGGTGCTGCCAGGCAGCGCCAGCGCACGTGAGAGCAAGCCGCTGCCCAGATTTCCCGAGATGTCTGCGCAGCGCTCCGCCGCCCTGTGTGTGTCGGGGTGTCCAGGGCGGAGCTGTGCCGATCACCCCTCTCTCACGATCCTAATCCCTCTCCCTCAAGGGGACTCCGGCTCTTTCGCATTTTACCTGACCTCCTGCACCTGCCTCCTGCACCAGTCTCCTCTTTAAAAGCCAGACGCTCCCACCATTGCAGCTCAGTATTGGAAGATGGACACCACAAGGCTTGCCTGTTGTTAAGGATTCGGCCAGTGAAACCGAAACCAAGTAGTGAACCCACTTGCGGGAGCCAATAGAGACAAGTCGTGATCCAAATACCGTAGCCGAAGGAGAGAGCCGAGAGACCAGGGGAAGCCAGAGAACCAAACTAGGAAGAAGCAACCGAAGCCGAGCCGTAATCCAAAAGACGTAGTAAAAGGGGATAAACCAAAGTCGGAACCAGAACAGTATGAGGAGGTAGAAGCCGTAGCGCAACTAAGTAGCTCGAAAGGGAAACCAATACTGAGCGAGGGGGTAGGGAAAGACTAATGCTTAAATACCAGATGAGACGGAGGTGTGGTGGTGAAAGTATACACTGATAGGTGGACTGATGAATTAAGGCTACGCCTTCTTCTGCCTCTTTCGTTGTCGAGAGGCAGGGATCGTAACACCTGTTTTCCGGGTTGTCCGAAGGCAGGCCTTTTGCCCGGCGTCCTGACCATCTGAGTCCGGGGGCTGGGAGCGACTGGCCCCGTTACCCCCCTTTAATTACCCCGACCCTTCGCCGGAACCCACTCCGGCTTTTAACTCCGTTTGTCTTTGTCGGGATGGATCACCTGGTTTTGGACTTTGGCTTCACTCTGGATATTCTCACGGACTCCCTTGGACTAGTTTGCCTTGGACACGCCCCCTGTTTTCTTTCCAGTCCTTATCCTCGCCGTTTTCCCCGTGTTTCCGCACTCCTCTCCGCGACACCCTCCCCCTGCTCTGTGTGTTGCAGCTCGGGGTCCCTCCCGTAGAGGCGCGGCGCCCAGCAGCCCGGCACTCCGGCCCCTCCTGGCGTCGCGGAGCGAGGAGCTCTCGGAGGAGCGGGAGGAAACCAGCAGGGGCTGGCGGTGAGCACTCCTCACAGCGCACTCCCCCCTCACTCCTCACAGCGCACTCCCCACTCACTCCTCACAGCGCACTGCTCTCACACTCCTCACAGCGCACTGCTCTCACACTCCTCACAGCGCACTCCCCACTCACTCCTCACAGCGCACTGCTCTCACACTCCCCACTCACTCCTCACAGCGCACTGCTCTCACACTCCTCACAGCACACTGCTCTCACACTCCCCACTCACTCCTCACAGCGCACTGCTCTCACACTCCTCACAGCGCACTCCCCACTCACTCCTCACAGCGCACTGCTCTCACACTCCCCACTCACTCCTCACAGCGCACTGCTCTCACACTCCTCACAGCGCACTCCCCACTCACTCCTCACAGCGCACTGCTCTCACACTCCCCACTCACTCCTCAAAGCGCACTGCTCTCACACTCCTCACAGCGCACTCCCCACTCACTCCTCACAGCGCACTGCTCTCACACTCCTCACAGCGCACTCCCCACTCACTCCTCACAGCGCACTGCTCTCACACTCCCCACTCACTCCTCACAGCGCACTGCTCTCACACTCCTCACAGCGCACTCCCCACTCACTCCTCACAGCGCACTCCCCACTCACTCCTCACAGCACACTGCTCTCACACTCCCCACTCACTCCTCACAGCGCACTGCTCTCACACTCCTCACAGCGCACTCCCCACTCACTCCTCACAGCGCACTGCTCTCACACTCCCCACTCACTCCTCACAGCGCACTGCTCTCACACTCCTCACAGCGCACTCCCCACTCACTCCTCACAGCGCACTGCTCTCACACTCCCCACTCACTCCTCAAAGCGCACTGCTCTCACACTCCTCACAGCGCACTCCCCACTCACTCCTCACAGCGCACTGCTCTCACACTCCTCACAGCGCACTCCCCACTCACTCCTCACAGCGCACTGCTCTCACACTCCCCACTCACTCCTCACAGCGCACTGCTCTCACACTCCTCACAGCGCACTCCCCACTCACTCCTCACAGCGCACTCCCCACTCACTCCTCACAGCGCACTGCTCTCACACTCCTCACAGCGCACTGCTCTCACACTCCCCACTCACTCCTCACAGCGCACTGCTCTCACACTCCTCACAGCGCACTCCCCACTCACTCCTCACAGTGCACTGCTCTCACACTCCCCACTCACTCCTCACAGCGCACTCCCCACTCACTCCTCACAGCGCACTGCTCTCACACTCCCCACTCACTCCTCACAGCGCACTGCTCTCACACTCCCCACTCACTCCTCACAGCGCACTGCTCTCACACTCCCCACTCACTCCTCACAGCGCACTGCTCTCACACCCCCCACTCACTCCTCACAGCGCACTCCCCACTCACTCCTCACAGCGCACTGCTCTCACACTCCTCACAGCGCACTCCCCACTCACTCCTCACAGTGCACTGCTCTCACACTCCCCACTCACTCCTCACAGCGCACTCCCCACTCACTCCTCACAGCGCACTGCTCTCACACTCCCCACTCACTCCTCACAGCGCACTGCTCTCACACTCCTCACAGCGCACTCCCCACTCACTCCTCACAGCGCACTCCCCACTCACTCCTCACAGCGCACTGCTCTCACACTCCTCACAGCGCACTCCCCACTCACTCCTCACAGCGCACTGCTCTCACACTCCTCACAGCACACTGCTCTCACACTCCCCACTCACTCCTCACAGCGCACTGCTCTCACACTCCTCACAGCACACTGCTCTCACACTCCCCACTCACTCCTCACAGCGCACTCCCCACTCACTCCTCACAGCACACTGCTCTCACACTCCTCACAGCGCACTGCTCTCACACTCCCCACTCACTCCTCACAGTGCACTGCTCTCACACTCCTCACTAACTCTTCACAGTGCACTCCTCATGCTCTCCTCACAACACAGAACACACAAGAACAAGCCTGTTCATCTACAGCAGCTGAGACACAAGTGTGTTACAGCATCAGCTTCGCTAGGTGTTCACAGACAGGTGTGTGGCAGCTGCCCAGCCCACAGCACAGTCTGAACTCTCACCTGCCCGCCACCACCTGTAGACCCCTGAGGCTGTCTGAATTGACACATTGACCAGGTCTGCCTGTGATGCACCAGAATCACATGTACAGTACCAACAAGCATGCCTCTTGCAAAGAAGTATACACCAGTCAGCCTTCTTTCCTACAGTCAAAAATATAAGGAAAGGATCAAGTTTGCTATTACTTTCCCACGCTCATGAATTAAAAGCCATACCATGTGCTGGGCCATTCTTTCCTGCTTGGACAGGATGGGTCACTCCTATGGAATATACCATTCTCGAATTGTCTTTTAGCAGTAATATGCAATGTAATAAGCAATTGAACAATCCTTTACACTGCGCGCATCTCAAGGAGTCACCATTACTACATGGGAAATAATATTTATATCTTGAGCCAGTACTGTATGTGTACGATAATAGCCCATGTACTGTAGCATTTATATGTAGGTGCTTATTCTATATACTGTAAGAGCTCATTTCATAAGAGCATAAGGTCACAAATGAAAGGAGGGCATTGAGCCCATTCAGCCTGTTTGATCTTTAGTAGATAATTGATCCAAAAATCTCAACCATCTGTTTCTTGAAAGACACAACAGTATCAGCTTCAACAGGGCTGGGTTTGTTCACTCTCTGAGACTGATCCCCTGTGTCCAGGCGCCAGGCTGTGCGGAGGGGAACCCGGAGTGGTCCTGCCAGGCTCCGAGCGCCAGGCTGCGAGAGAGCCACATCCATTCACAGCAGGGACTGGGCCCAGCATGTCTGAACAGTGGAGAAAACTCCGCTGAGTCTGGAGACGCCAGCCGGGGACAGACGATCACAGGACAGTGTGGCTGTGGCTGATTTCCTCGGAGAGAGACAGAAAAAGATGGGATTCAGGACATGAGGCGCAGGGCCCAGAGGTCGAATCAGAGACATGAGACACAGGGCCCAGAGGTCGAATCAGAGACATGAATCAGAGCTGTGAGACACAGGGCCCAGAGGTCAAATCAGAGCTGTGAGACACAGGGCCCAGAGGTCGAATCAGAGCTGTGAGACACAGGGCCTAGAGGTCGAATTAGAGATGTGAGACACAGGGCCCAGAGGTCGAATCAGAGACATGAATCAGAGCTGTGAGACACCAGACCCAGAGGTCAAATCAGAGCTGTGAGACACAGGGCCCAGAGGTCGAATTAGAGATGTGAGACACAGGGCCCAGAGGTCAAATCAGAGCTGTGAGACACAAGGCCCAGAGGTCGAATCAGAGACATGAGACACAGGGCCCAGAGGTCAAATCAGATCAGAACTCTGAAAGACCCCTACTACTTTAATGAAACAAGGACTGCACACTCTGAAACACTCCCCTCTCTGATACACTCACTTCAAGAACTCTAGGTAATGTGTTTGTGTTTAAATGTTTTCTTGGACTGGCATTTAATATATTGTAGTTGCTTGAACACTGGATTTTCCACTGGGTTGTTGAAGTATCGATTCTGTCTGTCAAGGTTTCTGTCTGGCTGGCTACGCACACAACCTTTAAATCAGGGGTGTCACACTCTGTTGTTGGGGTACCTGGTGACTTCAGGTTTTTTGTCCAATCAGTTCCCTAATTAGACATATAAAGGATTTTTCTTAAGTTGCCAGGCTGAAAAAATGCACTTCAACAAAAGTACAATTACCCCCAAAGCACCTACCTGGTTGAATGTATTAACAGTGATGGTGTGAATTAGATGAGTAACAGCTTGACTAAAAAAACGAAAACACCAGATTCTCCAGGAGCTGTGTTTCACACTAAATAATCTGCTCAGGCCTAAGGTACCACATAAAAAAAATCTTATTTTCTGTTACCTTAACTTAATAAAGTAACCTTAATAAATTAGGATAAATTAAGGCATACCTTAATTTATTATTTGTACTTTGTGGGTGTAGTTTCACTTACTCTGTATTCTGTACTATATTTGCTGAGAATAAAGTTTTGCAGATGTGTGGTCTGGTGTGGTGATCAGTGCTGCTGCCTCCCAGCCCCAGGCCCTGGGTTTGATTCTGGACTGGCAATCCTTTTGTGTGGAGTTTGCATGTTCCACATGTGATCCTGAGGGTTTTCTCCCATCTGCCACAGACACGTTCCACATTGTTTAGAGAGCACAATTTCTGGCTAATGTAAGGAGTTATGAATAGCTAAAGACCGTGTGTTCAATTCATATCACATGTGGGAGGACACAAGTGCAATGAAATGCTTATTTGCCTGTATGCAATAGAAAACACCGAAACAAAAACACAAAACAGCTGCAGCAACAACAAAGTTAAATAACATACAACTTAAATACAAATCAGCACATCAGCACAAGCCGTGTGCAAAAAAAAAACACCAGTGTGAGTCAGTGGTAAAGGTAGAATTTAGCAATCTGACAGCTAGCGGGGGCTACAAACAGCGCCACCCGGTGTTCACACTTTGCACACACAGGTGCCAGGCTGCAGATTTCTTCCTGCAGAGCCGGAGCTGTCAAGAGGTAGAAGAACAGCATCATCTCACCAGGAGCTTCTGGGAGAGCAATACTGCCTCTCTCCAGCTCCTGCTCTCGCCCGCCCCAGCGAATCTGTGAACCTGACAGGCCACAGTCCCAGCAGCCTGACAGGCCACAGGTCCAGAACCCTGACAGGCCACAGTCCCAGAACCAGACTGGTCACAGGCCCAGAACCTAAATATTCCAGGGTCCAGAACCCCCTGTTTCAGCACTCTTTACCGAGCTTGGCTGAAGTCAGAAAGGTGTAGCTGCAAGACTGGCCACGCTGCCCTTGGTGAGACTGCCATCAGATCTCCTGGTGTTACACATACTGTACAGAACCCTGCCGAAGATTCACCCTTGTCCGTGTGTTTGAAACACATTTTTGTTTAAATAAAAAATACTCACTATTTTTAAACAGAACGTGACTGCTCATAGGATGGCACTGTTTCATGGGTGAAAGAAGTTAGATGTCAGCAGCACATGTGTCCAACACACTGCAGGAACTGGGAGCACTGGAGTCTCCACACTGTCTCTATCCTCTCCCAGTGACCCAGCAACACCAGTGTCCAACACACTCCAGGAACTGGGAGCACTGGAGTCTCCACACTATCTCTGTCCTCTCCCAGTGACTGCTCCTAAAGGTAAAAATGCAGTTTAAAGCTCCTTAGAGGGTACAGAGATGGTCATGGTTTGCATAACATACAAATAGGATCCATTTGTGGTCGATGCTATAGCCTTGTGCTGAGATGGGAACAAGCAGGTTACCGAGTGGTAAAATCAGGACGATAGGTAGAAAAGGTGCTGTTGTGTTAACTGATTATTTCAATTTTCCTCTTGTACACTGGAGGATTGTGGTTTAGAATCAAGAGGCTGAAATGATCGTGGTTTGAATAGTCAATAATAGCTTCTTAACTCCATCTGTGAAAACAGTACTCTCAGACGTGACTTACTTTGTCTATCTTTTCAAACAGCTGGGATGTAATGACGAGAACAGAATTAACAGGACCCCCCAGAAAAGTCTGATCCCAATATGGTAACTTTTCACAGAGTTTTTTAAATGTCAAAATCTTGAGTCTAAAATGTATGCATGGAGAGTGTATAACTCCGCAGAAAAAAATGGACCCCAGGGCCCCAGCACTAAAACACGGTCATGCTAAGCTGTAAACACGGTGCTACAAGTCATCTTACACGTGCTTATTTAAGGATATACAAGACATTTCAGACTAAACGGTTATTAAATAACCGTTTAAATAAGGTTTCTTATTTAACCTTATTAAATCAGAAAGAAGAGAACTCTTTACAGATAGTGTAAAAGGAGCTACGATGTGAATAAAGATAATGAACATACTGAGATATAGATGCCACATATCTATGCAGATAGTTGGTTTGTGGAGCGCCAAACAGGAAGCAGGAAGCTGTCTCAGCGGGCAAAACCTCCATCGAGGCAGATGGTGTACCGCTGATGCTCCTGGATTAGAGCGACACTTCGGACTTCGGTTTAGTTAGTAAAGAAGTAATAAAAGCCCTGGTCCGAGTGTGTGTGCGCCCTGTGATGGACTGGCGTCCTGGCCAGGGTGTACCCCATATTCTGTCCGTCGCTTGCTGGGATGGGCAACCGTTCCCCGCGACCCTGAATTGGATGGAACTAACTAGCTCAGTTTACAGCTAATATGAAAATATCGGGCCAAGAAACGCTGATGTGAAAATGAGACAACAATCATTTATTTCGCAGAATTAAAGCACATTAAATTTAACATGTATATTTGCAAAACGATTCATGCATTAAGCAGAAACGTACTCTGTACGTGTTACTGTACCTATACATTGGTGGTGGTGGTGGAGGGGAGTCCCTATTACCTGTAAAGCGCTTTGAGTGGAGTGTCCAGAAAAGCGCTACATACGTGTAAGCAATTATTATTATTATTATTATTATTATAATACCACATTCTTTAGCCATCGCATGGATTAGTCTGCGCCCTAGTGGGATACGCGTCACAGGGTTTTACATATTCGTCTATGTGCAAAAGCGAGCAGCATGCTTATGTAGATAAAAGCTTGTTATTAAAACAAATGGGAGTTATGTTCCGGATTTGCAACTCTCCAGCAGTAGTTTTCTTATTTAAAAAATGTCGTGTTCAATGTAATAATCCGAACGAAGTCCAAACCACGGACCGAGGGCAGGGGCGATAAAGGGGTATTTAATACAGACCCTAGACACAGCTTTAGCCTGTCGGGCATCGCGCTTGCGACAGCTGAGTTTCCGTAGTGTAGTGGTTATCACGTTCGCCTCACACGCGAAAGGTCCCCGGTTCGAAACCGGGCGGGAACAATTATTTTTTTTTCAGAGAAAAATATCAAACACCATTTAAATAATTTTTTAATAATAATAAATATTTTTCCCCCCCTACTGAATGTGAAGTAACTTTCCTATTAAATAAGAAATACATTAATCGTGCGTGTGAAATATGAATTTAATCCGGCATCATAATTTCCGCTGTGGCATAGATTTTCGGGGCTGAATGGAAGTTTGAACCGCACAGAAATTTGAACAGCTCAGAAATTAACTATAAAGGCAGTAGCGCAAAGGGTTGGAGTAGGAGCCGTGTAGGTTTCCGTAGTGTAGTGGTTATCACGTTCGCCTAACACGCGAAAGGTCCTCGGTTCGAAACCGGGCGGAAACACGTTTTTGTTTTGTTTTGCTGAGAAGCCTTGCGGAAGGCACTTCTAAAATTGAATTTCAACCGTATTTCGAGGTTCAGTTCGAACTCCAGTACCTTGAATAGCAGTGAAATGTGCTCAGTAGAGTATGTTGCTCCGTTGTCAAATATATGAATTTCAAATATAAACCTGTTTTGTTTTTAATGTTTTTTTAATAGTGCCGTTATAAAATGTTCTCGTTTCCCCAGAAGCATAATTGTTAAGTACCGTTGCTGAAGTGTAATGTTGTTATATACCACTTACACGCAATTGCATTGAATTGTATTGCACAACTTTTACGTCTTGGAAGATTGAGGATAATTCTGTAATTTATATATTCCCAAGAAGATATAGTTTTTTTTTTCGCTTTTCAAAGTGCCATGATAAGAAAATGGTTCAGTGTCCCGTGGATGAGAAGGTTAAATCTGAGAAAATTCATAAATATGCCTTTGACAAAGATTTAAAAATATACTGTAATTGTTTTTTCGGAAATGAATGATTAAAAAAACTTTCCATATATATCAAACCTTATCACGTAAAGATATTAATTGTACTAATAGTGTGATCTACTACTGATATCGAGCACAACAGCATTAAGTTTCCGTAGTGTAGTGGTTATCACGTTCGCCTCACACGCGAAAGGTCCCCGGTTCGAAACCGGGCGGGAACAATTTTTTTTTTTAGAGAAAAATATCAAACACCATTTAAATAGTTTTCCCATTTAGTTAGAATTTAGCATTGTAATGTTCAATTTAAGGAGTTTGAAATGTTTTTAATTAAAAAAATAAAACCCACTACCACTGCTGCACTGACTTTAATACTGACTGTTTAGGTTTTGAAGAGAACTACAGAACATCACTAGATCTTTAAACGGGAAGGGTGAAACCGACACAAAAACATTTACAGCTCAAATTATTTCCAACTCGCCACAGGCGAGGACGACTGCAAGGCAAACAGTCTCAGCGCCGAGCCCTGCTCCAGCCGCCCGGCAGCTCTGTATCCAGAATGCACCGCGGACCCTCGCCTGCTCTTTTTTAGTTCTGCTTCCGGGTCGAGTCTTCCTCTTTCCTGTGCCTGTAAGCGAGAGGAGCAGGGCGGCGGTAGCCTCCGATCTCAATCTGAGTCCATCCTCCCTGAAAGGCACCGTGTATCTTCGCCAAAATGACCGAGCAGATGACTGTAAGGGGGACCCTGAAGGGTCATAATGGTTGGGTCACCCAGATTGCCACTACCCCGCAGTTTCCCGATATGATTCTGTCTGCTTCCAGAGGTAACCCGGCCGCCGCCATCATTCCCTTGGCTGTTCCGGTGGTCTACGTGGTAGAGTGATTTACAGCATAAAATGTGTTATAATGCGTGAACATGAGAGCAGATTTAGGAAAGTGCTTAAATTATTTCCGTGTGCCGTTTAGTAAATACACGATCGTTTTTTTAAAGCAATGCAACATTAAACCGTGACGCCCGGACCCGAGAGAAGGTACGAGTGTCAGAGAGGGCAGACACGTGTGTTTCAGAAAGTCGTGAGGCACAGGCTGGAGTTTTTTTGTTTCTGCTGATGAAGGGCAGAGTTGTGAAAGCGGTTCACTACGCGCTTGTAGGCCGGCTGCGCTGTAGTGCAGCATCTCGCAGATCTTAGCGCTGTACCGAAAGGTCGCTGCGGCGCCGGGCGCGTTTCCCGGTCTGGCCAGTGGTGCTGAAGCGCTTTTTGTCCGGCTCGACGTGTGAGACGAGTGCTCGGTAGCGGAGCTGATGGCCGTGTAGTTTTCGGTAGACAGTAACGTGCTTCCTCAGCGAGATGATCGCTGGGCTGTTGATGTTCTGCTGTGCGGAGAGGAAAAAGAAGTTGGGAGGCACAATTTAAGCTTGGATCTAATTTGACCCGGGATATGCGTTGCTTAAAGTTGGGTTCGGTCCTTAGAAATAACACGTTCTGTTAAGGCACTGGTGTTTATTTTGAAGAAATAACTGCTGTTTGTTCAGCGTGTGGACAACACCCAGTGCAGTTTGTACACTGCTGGGCTGTATCCGTTCCACATGTCCTGCTTCTGCAGAGGCGCATGATGGGAGGTGAAGCTTGAGCAGTAGTCAGTAGTAGATGAGGGATGAAAAGGTTTATTTTAAACCAGTGCAGTGCCCAGTGGGCAACCGGGCCTTCTTTCTTCCCTCCCCTGAGTACCTGTTTGATTGTGCTTGGGCCTCCAGACAAGTCCATCATCATGTGGAAGCTCACCCGCGATGAGACCAACTACGGCATCCCCCAGAGAGCCCTGCGCGGCCACTCGCACTTCGTCAGCGACGTGGTCATCTCCTCCGACGGCCAGTTCGCTCTGTCGGGATCCTGGGACGGCACCCTGCGCCTCTGGGACCTGACAACGTGAGTGAGCGCGGACACCCTTCCCTGCAATTGTCTCCACACGCTCAGTGACTGGCTGGCTGCGTGTTTGTCCCCATTAAGCCAGTGGTCCCTAGTCCTCGTGACCCAAACACCTGTGGGTTTCCATCCTATCCCACCTTCATTCGATAATTCATTCCTTACACTTGTACAGTGCTTTCCTGGACACAACACTCAAAGTGCTCTACAGGTAATGGTGAATCCCCCTGCTAACACCAATGTGTACCTGAATGATGCAGCGCCAGTTCTCTTGCTACACACCAGCTCTCAGTGGGAAGGAGAGCAGAGTGAAGCCAGTTCATAGATGGGGATTTTTAGGAGGATGGGACGTGTGGCCAGGACACTATATAATTGAAGCCTGAATTGATCTAAGAAGCTGCTTTGTTTGAATATTTGCGTTTTGTTTTTCCATCACGAGTTTGGGGTTTTATTTCACTTCCGAAATAACAGTTAAAGCTCCCAACATGTTTAAGAGCTGGGAATAAACAGTTCAAATTATTATTATTATTATTATTATTATTATTATTATTATTATATAGTCAACAAAGGGTTTGATTGTGTCACTGGCTGGAATGGAAACCAGTGGGTGTTTGTCTCACTAGGACTGGGAACCTCGTGTGTGTTTAGATAGATACTTTAATAATCCTGTGAGGGAAATTGCAGTGCAACAGCAGCCTGGCACAGTCAACACAGCACAGTGTAACGAAATGATACTGTATTGTTGTATTATTGTTAGTACAGTCAGTGAGAAGTGCAGTTGAAAATGGGAGTATACAGAATTGCACCCAGTACAGAAGATACCAAACAAACCAGAAGGTACAGTACACAAGAAAATGTATTGCACATTATAAATATATATTGCACAGATCCCCAGCATATATTGCACATCAGCTGTAAACGGGAAAGCCGGCTGTAAACGGAGAATTTGCGTGTATCTGCAGAGGCACGACTACCCGTCGCTTCGTGGGGCACACCAAGGACGTCCTGAGCGTGGCCTTCTCCGCCGACAACCGGCAGATCGTGTCCGGGTCGCGCGACAAGACCATCAAGCTGTGGAACACCCTGGGAGTCTGCAAGTACACCATCCAGGTCAGGAGGCTTGACGTGACCCGCTGGGGCGCTCTCGCTGCTCTTCCTTCCCACACCTCGGCCAGTGTGCGCGCGCGCGCGCTCGCCTTCGCCCCTGCCCCGTCACTGTGTGCAGGGGGGTGTCCACACGTGTCCCAGTGATTACACATCTCACGGTCCTATCGTCCGAGCCTCGGGGCTGTGGCGACAAGTCCTGCAATTATGACGGGACGTTGTGGAAATCGGAAACGGGCTTCAGGCTTTAGTGTTTCTCAACTTGAATGCTGCTTTGCACTGTTTTGTGGGGACTGTTCCTATAAAATGGCGAGGCCTTGATGTTTTTTAGCCTTGATGTAGTGGAATTCACAGTCATGAAGGAGAAGTTCAAGTCGGTAGCTGTGTCCGCATGCGTAGGCTGCACAGGAACGTGTAAAGGTTTATTCCAGGCTGAGAAAGCAAAGGGACTTGACCTTTCGGCTGTGGAGCCTTCTCCAGGTCAGAGGGCTCCACGGCGGAAACGTTGTCCCTTTTCTTTTCAGCCTGCAATAAAGCTTTACTTGCTCCAGTGAAATGGCGGAGGGCAGCAGAAGAGCAGTGGCGGGTATTGAGGTTGACTGACCCCTTGCGTTTTGATGCTCTGTGTTGTAGGATGAAAGCCACACTGAATGGGTCTCCTGCGTGCGCTTCTCCCCCAACAGCAGTAACCCCATCATCGTCTCCTGTGGCTGGGACAAGATGGTCAAGGTACTCGTCGACCAGCTGTGGAAACGGGCTTCCAGACTAGGACCCTACATCTGACCTGAGTAAACTGCAGACTGTTGGAGTGATTGCAGTCTATAGGCGACACGTCTACCTTGTTGGATGGCTAATGGCTCTTCAGGGGAACTTGTCCCAAACTCCCATAGTCCTCTGTGCAAAATGTGCCTCTTAAATATAGTTTCCACTTGCACATTTTTGATTTTGAGAAATGGGTCCCCTATTAATCTTCTCAGGATTCCAACTTTGTCACTGTACAAGGTTCCTCTGGGCACAGCAGAGTACCTGCACTCATTCCAGAGCAGCAATGTCTTCTTTCTGCAATAATTAATCTTTAAAAAGGTGTTCCTTTTGGAATTTTAACAGTCTTTTGGATTCAATTATATAATTTTACCTATTACCGCAGTTTGTCTTTTATTTTCTGCCATCTTGTTCAGGGCGAGCACATTTCTATTATACTTGGTCAAGACATGGGGAATAGCTTTACTCAGAAACTGATCATTTAAATTACTATTACAGCACATTTATTTTGGGGGGGGGCTCAATAGGCTTTGTTTATATGTACATCCCAATGATTACACAGTTCATGGTCCTATCGTCCGAACTCTGAGGTTGTGACGACAAGTCCTGCAATTATGATGGGATGTGCCTATAGAACATCAGCAGTCTTAGTCAAGTGTTCAGCTCACTGCAGACTGGAAACGGCAGAAATACCTGTGAGTGGAATCTGAGTGTTTAAAAAATGTATTTCTAGGTTTGGAACCTGGCTAACTGCAAGCTGAAGACCAACCACATCGGACACACGGGCTACCTGAATACCGTCACTGTCTCTCCAGATGGCTCTCTGTGCGCCTCTGGGGGAAAGGTAACTGAAATCCCAGCAGCTCAAAACGACACCCCTGCAGCTGGAAGGGGGGGGGGGGGGTGGGAGTGAAAATATGTCCATGCTCTAGTTTTTGGAACTGGACAACCCTGAAGTCAACCCTGCAGACTGTGCAAGTACATGTCACGTTCTGGTGGTGTTAATGCAGTGGTTTCTTGTAAAAGCGTATTGCTTCAGCCCCTCTTAGGCTTTGAAAGCAGTGTGATTTACTCCTGTAAACCAGGCTGTGCTTCATTTAACAGATGTTACCCGAAGAACTTGGTGCACAAGTGTTTTATGTAAGGCAAGTGCAGGGCGTTTGTGAGCGTGGCAGGGGAAAGATTGTTTCCTAGATGAAAGTCTGTTTTGTCTTCATGCTGTGATGAAACATTCACTGCCATCTGTCTCATTTGGTGATGATAAAGAGGCTGTTTCTGAGCACGTTTCTGAGTTTGGGTACATTTACTTCATTTGACTGCATTCTTTAGTTTTTTATTATGCAACCACTTGGAAGAGTTAATCAGATGGTTTAAAATAGAACACCAAGAAGCATGCATCCTTTATTGATTTTTTTTTTTAGGTTTAAGGGTTTTTTAGATTTAGTAAGTTAAACTTGAGCCCCTCAGGCTGGTTGATGAAAGATCTGCGCAGATCCAGCCTGCGCTGTCCGCCTGTCCTAACCTTTCCTCTCACACCTGGGCACTGCAGGACGGGCAGGCGATGCTGTGGGACCTGAACGAGGGCAAGCACCTGTACACCCTGGATGGCGGAGACACCATCAACGCTCTGTGCTTCAGCCCCAACAGATACTGGCTGTGCGCCGCCACTGGGCCCAGCATCAAGATCTGGGTAAGGCTTGAGCACGCACTGGAGTGGGGAAGAGCCTCGGATATCGCTGGCCTTTCTTTGGGCTGACCGCTGCAATCATCCTGGAAGGATTCTGTATTCATGCTGCACACAGTGCCTACAGTGGTGTGTAGAAACCTGGAAACGTGTTCTTGTTTAACCAGGGTTTAGAGCTGTGTGTTAATAACGTCTCGATGCCTAAGAGCTTTCATTTGTCTTTTCTCGTCGGTGTGGGATAAGGTTCATCTCTGTCGTTGTAAGTGGAATTTGCTTGGTAAATGTCCCGGTAGAGGAGGAAAAAGTCTTTCTTTTCAAAGCTTGTGTGGGAATCCAGTGAAGTGAACAAAAGCTTTAGTGAAGCGATTTCTGTCCGCTGCCATATTGAACAGCAGGCCAAACACAGAGAACAGAAGCTGTGATGAGACTTGTAAATGCCATCTGCAGTTCCTTGATGATAAAGAGGCTGTTTCTGAGCAGAGTTCTTTGTGTTTGGAGTCTGCAAAAATGGGTCTCAGGCACAGGACCTGCAATGTTTGGCTCCCTCAACTGTGTACTTTTTATTCCAAATATCATGCATGTTAAAAGCAAATGGGAATTTAGTTGGCAGAGACATACATGTTCAATTGGTTACTTATTTGTACCCATTTATTGGAATAGACTTTGGATTGTTGCAGCTTTACCTGAAATAAGTGGCTGTCTGATGATAAAACGAATCATTCCCAGTCATTTTTCAAATTTCTTAAGTCTACATTTCACGGACAGATAAAAGAAAATGAAAAGCCTGTCAAGATTGTGTGTGTGGGAAGGACACGGGTTGTAATCCTTTAAATTGAACCCATCTCTTTGATTAAGCGTCATTGAATAATGCATCTTGAATATAAAATTGGAGGCCGTGAGGACGTATGGATCACTCTGTTGAAAAGGTGGACCCATGCCTTTGTACTCTGTGCACTTTGGGTGGATGTGTCCTGGGGACCTGACCTACATGACTGTGTTCCTTTTCCAGGACCTGGAAGGCAAGATCATTGTGGACGAGCTTAGGCAGGAGGTGATCAGCACCAGCAGCAAGGCTGAGCCCCCACAGTGCACCTCCCTGGCCTGGTCTGCTGATGGACAGGTACTGTGCTCTTGTGCTTTTCACAGCTCGGCACAGGCAGAGAGAGGAGTGCTCTTGTGCTGTTCCAGCGTACACGCATTCATAAATTGATGTAGAGGAGGAATATACTCTGCCCTAGGCTAGCGTTTCCCAACATTGCCTTTACGTTTCAACACCTTTGCAAATACACTTTTTTTTAGTGTTTCGATTCCAGATTTAGGCATCAGGACGGTTGAGAAGATTGAGGTTCGTTGTGAGATTCAACCTCGATTTCAGACTCGGTTGTTGAGGAGTCTGCCACCTCCCTTCACCTCGGCACTCTCGCCTGAATTGGGACTGGTTTGTCACAGTGGCAGATTTTCTCATCGGAATTTATTTTTAAATGTTTTTATCGCACACATTAAAAGGAGAGTTTCTGAACTGGCGATGTTGAGAGAGCTGCCTAAAGGGAATAGGAGGTGCTTACTCACCAGATCTGGTGCTGTGATACTTGTGCGTTTCTAAACTGACCGGTGTTTTAATGCAACTTATTACTAGAGCAGGTCTAGAGTCCTTTATCAGGAGTTGGGGGGGGAGGAGAGTTATTGCTGCTGTTCATGGATCACCCCCCTGTGATTTTCACCAGTCACGGTAGTGCTCTGAACTGCATTGCTGACAAGTCCTGCAAATCTGAGGGGGCTGAGAGTGTAAACGGTGCTGTGAAAATATGAGGCACTGCTCTCTTTTCACTGACGCTCTGCAGCCTGCTGTTGCAGATCTGGCCGCGCCATCTTAACCTGTGGCATACATTTCATATCGGTGCAGAACTAAAAGTACAAATGGATGTCCAAGATATTTAAAGGGTTTTCTTTCTGTCTTTGCAGACTCTCTTTGCTGGCTACACTGACAACCTGATCAGAGTGTGGCAGGTCACCATCGGAACCCGATAAATGTTTTCTAAGAAAATGGAGAGAACTGCAAAGAACTGTCATCCTTTAATAAAATCTGTTGACATTTTGGGGGATTGCTTTATTTTTTTCTGAACCCTTTGTATCTTGCAACACCAAGCATTTGATCCATTCAGATCCTAGGGCACCCAAGTTATTTTTTCGATTGGCAAATGTTGTCCTCTGAAGTTAGTGAGAAGTGAAAATAGATCAAAAGGGTACACATCTTATTTTCGTACAGGAAAAAATGTACTTGAAACAGGATTAATCTGACCTTGATGTTGGCTTCGACAAACAGAAAATGTCGATCTTCATGGGAATTGAGATCTAATTTCATGGCTTAGATGCTTTAAAAACCTTTTTTTTGTTTTCTGCTACTGTTTTACCCCCCCAAGAAAACATTTTTTGAGTTTTCTCTTGACACAGCATGTTTTTGACACGAAGGAGTCTCGGTGCACAAGCTTGCCCAACTGCTTGAAGCAGAGGTGGGTCAGTTCTGGACAGCTGCAGAACAGGTTTTCTAGGTCTTGATCACCAGTATCTACTGCTAATAGAACAGCTGTTAAACAGGGGCAGATAAGCCAAGAGTTTAGACAGTTCACAGCTCGACTAATGAACACCTCAAGATTGTGTAGCCTGCTGTGTCCCTCATTGAAACTAGATGCTTTCAAGGGATGGACAGTCCTTTTCTAGAGTATTTCCTTAAAGGCAGAAGCAGCTGTTTTAATCATGTCATACAGTTTGTGGAACTGACCCGCTTTGTGATGAAGGTCCCAGTTGAAATTGGTTTCAACCTACCCACCCTTCAGGTGACAAATCTGGCGCATTGCTTGCAGTTGGTCTTCACTGGAGAAGCGAGACGCCTTGGTCACACAGCGCACCATGAGTACCAGTGCCCCAGTGGGAGGAGCAAGGACGCTGTGCTGCTGGGTGTGGAGCTGCAGGTCCTGACCGCCTGGCTGGGTTGGAGCCCTGTTTGTAAGAGCAGGGGTGTTAAAGATGGGCTCCCACCCAAAGCTTTTTCAATGGGAGAAGCACAGCGTCTTCTCTCCCTGACCTGCTCTGCATGTGTTGCTCCTATAGGGTGTGGAAAGAGTTTAAAATACACAGCTGCTACCTGACAATGTGGCACCAGGTACAGTAGATGGATAACACCTTGTGGTTGTTTGAGAAGTTGCACATGGGCAGGGCTGTGTTCCTCTGTAATGGACTGGAGTCCTGTTAAGGGGTATTTCCACTCCTCGGTTGTTGGAACCCTTACTAGGAATACAAGAAGCCTTCTGATTTTTTAGGTTAGGGGGGCAGGGGTTACTAAGATAGTCATTATCTAGCAGGAAACATTGCAGTGTCCTACTGGCAAAGGGTATAAAATCCTACATGCTCAGCAATGCTCTCGGAATGCTAACAGCGAGTGTTTATTAATAAGCGGTTGTGGAAAGTTAAAACGTTTCTTGTCTTGTCCTCGGAGTCGGCTTTCGTTTAAAATGGAGGTCCCGACGGCTCTTTTTAGGATAGGGTTTCCCCTCTTGGAATGAACATTACTGGACATACGTGCTCACTAAGCATTACGGAGGTGGCTCCTGGGCAGAAGCCACTGTTACACAAGGAGAAGGGTTTTTCGGATTCTGCAAACGTGTAAAACAAAAGAGAAATGGAAATGCAGTCGGGTTTGTGTGGCAAGCAAGGAAACAGAAGGCAGCACACCACCAAGAGCACAACACGCCAGAAACAAAAGCGTCAGCTGGTACCTCGGTCTCAGGCACCGTTCGGGACTGCAGATAAGGGAATAGCAAGCTAACATTATGGGCTGTTGACGTCGTGCTAACTGGCTGGGACTTTCCATCTTCAAACGAGTTTCTCTTGATGGTTTAACACCCCTTTTTCCAGCTGTGAACTTAATAAATGACTAGCTCATTATAAACTTTGCTGAGCTCTTACCTTTGCATAACTACTGTAGAAAGTCACCCAATAAATGATAGAATTAAGTTCGTAAGAGAAAAAAAAAACGCTCGAATATCATCTGCAATGTATAGCCCGTCCAGCACGGCCAGTTAGGGCTTCGCTGGAGGTAGTTTGGCCCGAAGCTGTTGCCGTAGATTGCTGTTTCCCAGCAACCGAAGTCGGCTCCAAGGTAACGCACAGCGAAATTAGCTTTCACGCAGCAATCTCGTAAAGGGAGCTTCAAAACGTTGATGGCATTTAACAAATCAATTAAAAGACAGGTGTTGTAGAGGTGTGTAACCATTTTTAGGTTGTATTCATTCAAGGATTTAGCTCACCGGTAAGTGGTTAAACTTTCTAAACTTCACCTTGCAGGGATTATTTTGAGTGTTTAAATTGTAGTGGTAGTAGCAACGCGAGAAGTTAAGTGTATTATTGGGAAAGAAATGTGCAAAGTAAATTACTAGCAATGCGTGCATTAACAGATGAAAGCGATCAACTCTTTCAGGAGTTAGGACGGCGCAGCTCAGCTGCGACTCCGACTAGATACACATTAGTTTGTTCCGATGTCTAATCCCCGCCCCACATCTTCAAGATCTGGTAGACAGGCTAAATTGCAGATCATGGTCATTTCAAACATGCAGTTTCCTTGAGGACTGCTGGCGCTTTCTGTGCTCTTAAACACATACGCAACTGTTATTTTTTTTTAAGTAGAATGATGTTTCCACAAAACATCCCCGATCTGATATGTTGCTGCTTGCGCCTCGTTAGAGTAAGACCTTGTGGCCATGGAGGAGGACATGCCTGCTCCGCGGATATACGTCGAGAGGACGTTGGCTTTAATCAAACCCGATGTCGCCGACCGAGCGGATGAAATCGAGAACATCATTCTGAAGTCCGGCTTTGCCATTTTACAGGTCTGTGCCTCCTCTCAAGAGTCCACCTGTTCTGCGTAAAAATACACTAAAAAGACATCTCCTCAAAATTGCTAGGATGGACCGTTGTTGAATTATTGATGAGTTAACGTTTCGCAACTTTTAAGTAAGGTGTAATGTTGGAAATGCATAGCTAAATGACCAGTAGAGTCTATATTTATGATTACTGCTACTGAGCAGAATACACAAGCCTTTAGTGCTGCTAATATTGTTTCAGCTTGAGGAAATGTATTCACTTACAGTTCTGAAAGTATTCTAGAAGCATCTGAACGTAAACATTTTGGCAGACAAATTATGGTCCTAGTTTATCTTAACCCAATCAAGCCAGAACAGCACTTTCAAAGTATTATAATTACAATACAGTAGGTTAAAGGAGGTTTTCCTATGATTTTACACATGTAAATATATCCAATCTCCCTACTTAAGAGACCATTGAGTTTAGAAACCTGCTTTTCTTTTTTTATGAATATAATGGGTGACTGGAATATGCATACTGTATATGCTGAAGATACAAATAACTGAAAAGGATTACATCACTGATGGAGCTGAATGCTCGTTTGCTCCTAGCATGGGACCTGTTTTTACTTTTGCAGAAAAGGAAGGTCCACCTGAGCCCAGAGCAGTGCAGTGACTTCTATGCAGAGCAGTACGGCAAACTGTTTTTCCCCAGTCTAACTGCCTTCATGAGCTCTGGGCCCGTCACCGCCATGGTGCTAGCCAGGGACCAGGCCATCGCTCATCTGAAGCAGCTGATGGGACCTGCGAATAGTACAAAAGCCAAAGAGACCCACCCAGAGAGGTAAGGCGGGGCTTCGCGGAAATCTTTCGAAAACGGGACGGTGGAGTTTGGTGACCTCACACAGCTGTCCTGTGGTATTGTCGTGCTTTTGCTTCCAAAATGATCATCGCTCGTCTGTGTGTCTGTGTGTCTGTGTGTCTGTGTGTCTGTGTGTCTGTGTGTGTGTCTCTTGTACATTTTCCAGTTTAAGGGCCATCTATGGAACATCCGACTTGAGGAACGCAGTGCACGGCAGTGAGAGCTTTTCCGCAGCGGAGAGAGAAATACAGTTCATGTTCCCCGGCTGTAAGTGTCTCGTTTGAAGTTCATCTCCCAAGGATTCAACTCCGAAAAGCATCATGTGTACCCTTGTGTTTAAGGAAAGCAAAATGTATGTTATTCACAAACTAACATTTTCACTGTGACTTACATTTCCTTTTGATAACAATTATATTACCCAAAGTACCAAATGCCTGAACGTGAGTTATATAATTATACAGTTCTTATTTACAAAATTTTCAAAAAATAATATCTACTGGATTACTGTGTACAAAATAAGGCAAATCAAATATCAGGCTGGTCTGTTCATTATTACTAACAAAACTATCCATACTGTTTTATCTTATTTCTAGCTATTATTGAGCCCATCCCATTGGGAAATGCAGCTAAGGATTACCTAAGCAGATTTGTAAACCCCACACTGCTTTCAGGACTGACAGAACTCTGTAAGAGAAAGCCAGCAGATCCCTTTGTAAGTTGAAATATTGCGCAGTATTGCTCACGTCTTGCAGGGACTAGAAATGATTTGTTTGGACCTGTAATTATGCAGTTGCAGTTACCAGTGAATTGAGAATTCATCTCATACTGCATTTTTTTTCTTACCAACAAACAGCATTCACATTTGCCATGTAGCAAATCACAGAAAATGTAACAAATTTAGTGTAATGAAACTAAAAGCCAAAAGCAAAAGAAATGTCTGCAAAAGGGAGCCATAGACAATTCTGTAGTTTTTGCAAAAATAATGTGTTCTACAAAGCGCTTTTAAACTATCGTCTTAAAGAAGCATCAAAGAAATTAAAAAGGAACTAGATGAGATCAAATAAAACTATGTGGAATTGAAATTTCAATCGCAGTGTACAAACCTTGATGTTTTGTTTGATTAGTGGATGGGTCACAGTTCTAATTAATCCGAGCCTCGCTCTGCTGTCATGACTAATACCACGTTATTCAAATACATGCAAAATTAATTGTAGTAGGATTGTCATTAAGGTAGTGCTTCTGGTTATATTATGTTTGTATTTATGTTTTCAAAGACCTGGCTTGCTGATTGGCTTATAGAAAATAATCCCAATACGCCTAAAGTTCAAGACGGAGTGATGACTGAAGAGGTAAAGGAGGAGTAATTCACCACCGACCACAAGACCAGCAAGTAAAGATAGAAAGCAGTCAGTGCAATGCAGTAACACCTTTTTTCCTTGTTGCTAAGCTAGGGACAATAAATGATTTTTCAAAAAAGTATTGCTTGCCAAATATTTGTCAGTAGATTTCTGTTTTGTACATTTGGTTCTTAAATGTATTAGAATTAATGTGAACTAGAAACTGACAGTTTCTATTGTTGCTAATATTTTCAGCGTAAAACAGTTGTGTGTAGTTATTAAAATGCCTTTTATATTAGAAACAATTGTTTCTGTTTTTTTTTAAGCAGGGATCTTTAAAATAATTGACATTCATTATTCAGATAAACGCCTGCCGTCTCTGAACTTGTAAAAATGGCGGAAAAGCATACGGCCTTTGATTACAAAGGCCGCGAGGAATGCGTGAAAGTTGTACTGTTTATTGAAGATGAGTCTGGACTTTTAGCACTGCAGCTGATTGTGATTAGGGGGTCAGAAAATGGATGCATTTGGCAAAAGCTTTAGGGACTGATCTCGTAAGAATTTAAATTCTAATAGTAATTCAATCACCCCTCTAACGGGGCCCAACGACTGCTTTCTGGGAGGAGGAAGTTACACCCATGATAACAAGGGTGTGTCTCCATGTGCAGAAATTGTGTGTATTAAAAATAAAAAAAAACTGTAAACAGGATAATCAAGAGACTTATTTCCCTTAATTGGCCTTTTTTATCCAGATCTGAGAGAATCTTTACATATTTTCTTTATTTGGAATTAAGCCTTTAAAGAGGAACACTTTGTGATTTGAGGGGGCATGAGATTTAAATCTGAATATGTCCTTCTTAAGTATGCTTGTTGTCCCGTACCGAGAGATACTGTAGTGTATATGAGTAATAAAGCTGATCAGCAATCACTGTAGTGAAGTGCGACAGTGTGTGCATTTGTGGTTCTTCCCACTGAAGCAGTCCGCCTGTTAAAACGCTTGAATCACGTTATGAATTGATAAGGTGACGATATGCTTGCTTACCTTGTAAAGCTGCATAATAAAATGATGTCGGCTGTCCATAAAAGACCAACCATATGTTAAAAGACTCAGTTCTCTTGGTGAAATTCTAAGCTTAAGACAGAAAAGAACCTTCCTGCTATATTTAGTATTTTTTGCAATGGTGTATAATTAATTAATTTAATAAATGAATGTGATAAGATTTCCATTTGTGGGTGTGAGATAAGCATAAGTTTTATTTGTCTGCTGTTGTCTTGCTCTCAAGACGGATTAAGACCTGCAATTTTACTTGATACGCGTAATACTGTGCTACTGATGTACGTGTCAAAGGACATCAAATGGACATTCCTTGCAGTGCTGCAAGATTTTTTTTTATCATTTAATGTACTAATCCTTACGTATTCTCTTATTTGTAATCTGGAGATCCTGTTCCATATTGTTTCTAATTATGTTATTGGAGTGTATATCGACCATATGAGTGGATTTAAAGTATATGCAGTCTTATGTCTAATTTCATGGAATCATTAACCATAATAAGCAAATTAAAATTAACTGTGGAGACTATGAATTGATTTTCTCATTCCAAACATTTCCTCTGAATGGCTCTTTAGAGTGAAACTTTTTCTTTGGTTTTACATTGGTACAATATTCATAGTGGTGCTATCCCTGTACATGAGATGTTTTACAATACGTTGATATGAAAGCCTCTGTAAATGTTGTGTTTTCCAAGATAGTATGTTTTCCTGGTATGTTGGGAATGCTAAGTGGTGTTAAATATACAATGAGAAAACAATAATGACTAGAATGGATTGTGAAAGGTATATAGTTGTGCTTTAACTTTCATTTAAGGTGACTGTGTGCACCTTCCTGACTGCTATGAAAAGTGTTTTTTTTTTGGCCTAAACCTTGTAAAATATAGAAGTCTATTTTGTAACTAGGTGACTTATTAATTATGCTATATAGGAAAAAAGGCTTATCATACAAAATATGTTAGTACAAGCTTTTGTTAGTGAAATACCGGAATATTTTAATATTCTGTTTTTTAGTGTGTTATGATGTTTTAATTGTACACCGATCATTTCAAGAAGCGACTAAAAATGAACAATGGATAGTGGTTTATTCTGGGGCTGTAAATATGAATCACACTCCGATTTCCATCACCTCAGTACATGAGCATTTTAAACAATGCTGGTGAAAGGCGCGGGTGCCTCTGGACTGCCAGTTTCACACGGGACCGGGAAACTGGATGACCTTGCATGCTGGAGCAAATGTATGTGAAGCGGTTCACCCAGCAAAGGAGAGGGGACAAGTTCAGTCCGCTGTGAAAACGCAACTTTCTTGTACAGCCACGAGCTCAGGAACAGGCTCTCCCTGGAAGATTACACTTGAACTTGATGTAAGATTTATTATACATATTATTTAAAGAAATATGGAGAATTGTTGTCCTACGCAGTCGCCAGGATAGATCAACTATAGAAAATGTCCTAGTCAAAATATCCTGTGCGCAGCCGGGAGTGGCGAGAGGTGGGAGTCTAAAACATGATAAATTCTTTTATTTAATCTTTTTAACAAAGTACACAGCTAAACTAAAGTGCCAGATGTTTAGAAATACTTCCCTAACGGCGGTTCTATTGGCTCCACCCCTCGTTCCTCCTGTTTTCTGGTGCTGTATTATGCAACCCTCCTGGGTAACTACATCAAACAGACAGCGCACCAGCCTGAAACCTGGTGTGGAGCTACTCGCTTATTTACATGGTTACAGTTTCCAGGTTGCAAGAAAAAAACGGTAAAACTTGACGTTTTTTAAGATTACTACTCTCGTGTGACAAAGCCGATTGATATTATTGATCTCACTAACTATTCTAACGTTATATACCTATAAAATCAACGTTTGCCGAGTACCTCTAGACTACTACGCACGAAGAGCCCGAGAGTAGCACGCCGTAGGCGGAAAGGACGTGGTGGGAGGGCATTAGAACAGGTTTGGCCAATAGAGGGCGGCGATCATTGTGATGGACGGCTCTCGGGGCCCAATCACGCTCTTCTTTATTGAAAGGGACCTCTTATCCGGTGCTATAAAACCTGCCACGAGTTGGCTTTGTGAGGGAGAGTCCATCTTGAAGAACAATCTCTGTCTCCGATTGTTTGAGCAGTAAGAGGCGGCGGGGGGGTGTTTTTCTGCTTTTTAGGTGGTTTCGGTTTGCGTTGTTGAACTGGCGTAGGACTTTAAAAATAATCTTGCAGCGGATCGATCAATATTTTCTCTTTTAGTCGCTGGCGGGCCTATTTTTTAAGTCGCATTAACGAAAGCTACAGCTACCGCGGCCTATTATGTAAGAAGCGGTACTGGGAAGTAGTTGCATTGTTAAAGCGGGAGGGGGGGCGAAGAAAGGCTTGAATCTGGAGTCGGCCTTCGTTTATTTTTAGCCTTCCTTGTCAGGGATTTCTTAATGTTTCGTAATTTTGTAGGTTTTATACGAGGTGGCGGGGCGCCGAGGTCCGTGTGAGTAGTAGCTTGAGGTGTATGCGAGGGGGGTACGCGGCGGTATTGTCCGGGTTGTGTAAGGCTCCGAAGCGCGCCCAGCTGCGCTCTCCGGAGGAAGTGGCCGCTCACAGCCGCGCAAACACACACACACAGTCTCTCACCGTCCGCGTTGTGCTGCTCGTCTCCACTAGATAACGACCAGGACCACACCACCATGTCCGACACCGAGCAGCAGTTCATGGAGACCTCCGAGAACGGCCATGAGGGCGAGGAGGACCTGAACGGGGCCGAGCCGGCGGAGCAGGCGGCTGCAGCCGCCGAGTCCACGGCGGAGGGCGATTCCCAGAACGGCGCGTCGGAAGGCGGCCAGATCAACGCCAGCAAGAGCGAGGAGGACGCAGGGTGAGAGATTTTGCTGAAATTCCCTCGAATGGGGACCTGAAATGACGGGGTCGTGTCGCGGAGCGGTGCCTAAAGGTTACCGGGGAAAGCGCCTTTGTTCTTGCGCTCTTTGTTGGCGCCATGTGCTGCTGGATGGGGGGATGGGCCGGCTGCTGGAATTAATGCCGAGGGCTGTTGCGCCTCTTTGCGCGATAGCCGCCTTTTCGATGTTAAAATGAGGTGCCGGCTTATTATTTTTTTTTACGCGCAAAGGATACAGCCAGGCGGTTTTCAGGCTGTGGCCTGCTCATCTGAACGCAAGCGTCGGTGGGGGTAATAGGAAATGCTATTAACTCGCGACATCCTCTTTACATGCGTGTTCCTAGATTGAATTGACATGGATCTGTGTGCTGCATGTGGATGCCCCTGGATCTTGAAAGCTTTTTTTTAACCACTCCCTCCCTGCTATTTTTTTTTTAGGAAAATGTTTGTAGGTGGACTCAGTTGGGACACCAGCAAAAAAGACCTTAAGGACTACTTCTCCAAGTTCGGCGAAGTAACAGACTGCACTATCAAAATGGATCCCAACACAGGAAGATCTAGAGGGTTTGGGTTTATCCTCTTCAAAGAGGCAGCGAGCGTGGAAAAAGTGAGTCTTCTTACTCCTGCGTGTTGGTTAACGCTGTAAGCATGGGGACATGGGATAACATGGGCAGGAGTTTAATTTTCGAATGTGGGTGCGATCTCCCTCCAGGTTCTGGAGCAGAAGGAACACCGGTTAGACGGGCGACAGATCGACCCAAAGAAAGCCATGGCCATGAAGAAGGAGCCTGTGAAGAAGATCTTTGTTGGTGGTCTGAACCCAGAGACGACGGAGGAAAAGATCAGGGAATACTTTGGAACCTTTGGAGAGGTTTGTAATGTCTTGGTTTTGGGGGGGGGGCATTTTAGTTTTTCCTTGAATGGCTTCTGGGCTTGTGCCGTTTCATGCTGACACCCTGCGTCTTTCGCTGCAGATTGAATCCATTGAGCTTCCAATGGACCCAAAGACCAACAAAAGGAGAGGTTTTGTCTTCATAACATTCAAGGAAGAGTCCCCCGTCAAAAAAGTTCTTGAAAAGAAGTACCATAATGTCAGCGGAAGCAAGGTAACAAACGGAAAAGATGACCTTGTATGTATATTTTCATTTTTCTTTGCTTTTATGGGTCTGGGGTTGGGGATTGTTTTTAAAGCTTGGTCTTGTTTAAGCATGCTTAGGATCTGAGTAATTGTGCCAGGCATTCTGGTTTATTAAGTGATTCTGTGCTTTAAAAATGTGGATTTAGTTTTCTTGATTAATCTTGATGCTTTTTGAATTGTCAAAGCAGGTCTAAAGTGGAACAGTTGAGATCCATTGTGTGGACTAACTATTTTCTGTTTGTTTGTTTTTTTTTTTTTGGGTTACAGTGTGAAATCAAAATAGCCCAACCAAAGGAGGTGTACCAGCAGCAACAGTTTGGGGGCCGCGGGGGTGGCTATGGAGGGAGAGGCAGGGGGAACCGTGGTGGTAAGTACAAATCTGCAAGCCCTCCTTTTCAGAATTCACTTTCGGCAAATCTTACTTCAGATCGGCATTCCTTATGGTGCACTCTGTGACAGGTTTTTGGCTTGCCTTTCTAGGTCAAAACCAGAACTGGAACCAGGGCTACAATAACTATTGGAATCAGGGCTATGGCAACCAGGGCTATGGTTATGGTGGACAGCAGGGCTATGGTGGCTATGGAGGCTATGGCAACTATGATTACACCGGATACTATGGCTATGGGCAGGGGGGCTATGATTACAGTAAGTATTAGTCAGTGAGCCCTGCATTTCAAGTTGTTTCAGGTTGTCTTTGCACAACAGCACTCAGCCCCTTTCTCTTTCGTTCTCCAGACCAGGGCAATACAAGCTATGGGAAAACTCCAAGACGTGGAGGCCACCAGAGTAGCTACAAGCCATACTGATCACATGTAGTGCAGGTATGCATTATAGCACGATGTTTGGTGGTGTGACGATGGAGTGATGGGCTGTAAATGTGCAAGCTTGGCACTCTATAAGAGTGTTATCTGTCAATCTGGATCATGTAATCTGTTGGGGGATTTTGCGGACTGGATTTCCCCCCCCCCCCCCCCCCCCCCAAATAAAATTATGCTGCTAATCAGATAAATTGGCGAAACACCAGTCCAGTTATCGGTGGGGGGGAGGGGGGAGTGCTGATATGTGCCACACGGTCTCCAAGCACACTTGAGTGCTCAGTGGTATATTAAAAGATGCATCTCTATCAACACTACTTGATCAATAAGGGTTGAGAAGGTGGTTGTGGGGCAGAGCTTGTTGGGGGGGGGGTGGGAGAGCTCAGTTTTCAGAAGCCTGAGGTTTATGCCTTGAATAGTCACTAGATCATTAGCTCATTGTAACGCAAGAAAATAACTGCTGTTCTTTCTCTTGAGCCAGTACTTTGCATGAGGGCAGTTTTGCAATGTGTCCTCTCCCTTTTTCCTTTTTAAGGACTAAAATAATTCAAGATCCGGAGTCCCCTTCGTGCTGCTGCAGAAAGTATGGGGCCTGACTTTCCTTTGGAGTTGGCTGGTTTAAAGACTCATGCTCCATTTGTACAGAACAAGTGAGGAATTGGGGGAAGCAAATGTCACTTTTCCACTTTTTATTTTATATTGTTTTGTGTCCATACACATTTCCAGAGATGGAAGTGTTATTTTTACTGTACTTTTTGGTACCTTTTTTGAATCTATTGTATTGTATGGTTGTATTTTACATGTCTACTGGATTTACCACAATGCGATCAAAGCTATCAGAGCTTTTGAAATAAACAGTTTTGAGTAATTTTGGTGTTTCTAAATTTACTTTTACTGTTTAAATTGTGCTGAGTGTCTTGATGCAAGTTGCATGGCTACTGACCTGGGGGAGGGGTGGGTAGGATTTCTAAAAGGGATTAAGGAACGATTTCATTGTAAGCTTGTGTAGTGAATGTGTAGCAGTTGGCTAGTAGATAAGGACAACCAGCATTTATAAACCTTTTGGGCTTTTAAGGAGTTTTACCAAGTTGTCTGCAATTAAGTGGCTTTGATAGTGTAAATTATACAACCATTCATCCTGGAGCTTGCTGATTATGTAAGAGGGTACTCCCTTTACCCCCCACTGGAAACTCATTCCTCTAGTGTCTTGGGCAAATTGTTAGAAATAAACTTTGGTTTATATTATTTGTGTGGATCCTTTTTTTTAATGCTTAATGCTTGTTGTGGTTACTGTTAAAACTTGCTATCTTGGTTGTATTTGTAATGCTAGTGAATGTCCTAGTGTGGTCTGTGGGTCAGTGTAAGTTCCTGCTCCCTGTTGGAACACTGCAGTATGGGTTTGGTTAAGCAGGCTGAACATCCTTGGTGAGAAGTTTGCTGCATGAAAGCACTTACATGTAGGAAAACCTTTGAATATGTGGGGGACTTCCTCCTCCTTCCTTTTGGTCAAATGTGTGGTGAATGTATGGATTAAAACCACAGCTTTTGCATTTTACTTTATAGCACCTCTTCAGGAAGTAGTTAGTTTAAAAAGACCTAGTGAAATGTGCTCCATTTGTACAGTCCTGTGGGTGTGGAATCCATGTTTTAGAGGAAGTTAACATGCATTTACTGCTGTATGCTGCCACATGGATCCTGGCACAGAAATACTTCTCTAAAGGTTAGAAATCTAAATCTTGTTAAATGGGGGTGGGATTTATTTGTGTTGGGGTTGGGTGGGGGGTGAACTGCATTTTGAGGAGCGGAGTTTTGAAAACCTCTGTTCTACGAACTCTCCACCTACAGTGTATGAAGTAGAATCTAGCTTGGCACTTGATACATTCAGTATTCCTTCTCATGGAAGTCTGCGTAGTGTAAAGAGAGGCAACCTGAATGGGGCCTCGCTGAACTCTCTTGATCTGCCATTTCTCACATCTTATTCCGTGGGCAACTACTTGAAGTGCTGTGATTTTTCTATTTAAAATTCAGGGACTTTAATAACCCTCTATGCCTCGAACTGCAGCTGACTTGACTTCCCTTAGCCTTCTCCCTGAAAGACTATTTTTAACCATGTCTTGAAAGTTTTTATATGAAGTTTTTTTTTTCCATTCTTACTACTTGGTATGTGGGCTATATTTGACTGGAGTCTTAAGCAATTTTCTTAATTCCCAATGTAGCCATTATCTGAGTTTCTTTGTTGACAACCTGCTAATGTTAAGCTTTGTAGTTTTAATTTTAACTGATGGAATAAAGTGAATTAAGCAAATGCACCACTGAATTTGTCCAACATGATCATTAATGGAGTGTACAGTTATTGCATTGTACCTCAACTTCTTAAGTCCAAGGATTTCATTTTTAAGGGACAATTATAAACATACTTGAACCTTGCAAAATTATGGATGCAATATTTTCAGACAGTTTTCATTGAAACTCCCACCACACACACCTCACATGTATGATCGACTTTCAGACCACCAGGCTCCAAGAATCAGGATCTTGTTTATTACAATAAACTGTTCATTATGGCCAACAGTATTTTGCTTAAGGGAAGAATAAAATGATCTTCAGTCACCAATGGAAACTCAACTTTTGGTTTCATTTGAGCTAATCCATGTTCAAAGTCCATTCAAATGTGCATTGTGGTGGGGGTCTGGCATAAAACCTGGGGGAAAAAAAAGAAAAGCTAGTATTACTTCATACACAACTCATTTGATTCAAGATAATACTAAAGTCAAAGTAGCCTGACTTTTATTCAAAGGCTTTAGATTTTCATATTTAAAATTTGTTAGAGCTATTTTAGCAATATTGGTCCTATACAGGCAAATGTTTTTCAGGCAATCACAACTACCTAAATTTTCACGTTGACTAGGTGCGTGTTTCTAGGCACTGTAAATTGATCGGTTTATATGGAAAATGCACAGAATGCATACAGTAAGTACATTTCATGGCACTGGAGCCGTCCAGCGTTGAAGCGGGGTAGCAAACTCAGATTTGTAACCAGTACAGAAATACAACTAACATACCTAATGAGGAACAGCTAAGAGTAAACTAACCTTATGAGATCAAACGCTAACATTAACACATACAAACCTGAAGTGTCTGGGCTTGTCGCCATATTCTTAAACACGGGAATTTTCTTTCAGATCTGAAAAAAATGGTAATTAATAGCAATCCGTGAAGTATATTGCATGAACAACAGCTTTAAAACCGAACTGTTGTCTGTTCCACTGCAACTTAATTTTCCAGTTCAGGCCCAGCCTTGTGAGATGGCCTTTCTTGTGTAACTGGTCTCAGGCTATCTCAAGCTGGAGGACCCGAGTACAGCCCACGGTGGTTGAAAGGAACCGATTTCATATGCAGAGCTGTCTTGGCTGGGGGGGGCTACATTGCTAACAGCTCTTACAGGTCTTTTTTGTTGTGTTTATATTTCTTTTTGGGATCTTTATCAAGTGCTGTAACATCGGCCGGTCAGGTAGTTACTTCATTCTTTCACAGAGGCTTTTCCGAACCAAAACATAAAACGTTAGCTTTCCATTTTCTGTACAGAATATACATCTCCAAAGGTAGGCATGTTTTAGGCCAGATCCTGTTTGTGTGGTACAGCTGACAGGTCTTCCTGTGTCGTACCGAACTCCCAGGGAGCTTCCCTGTACTGGTTCGGGGCGGCCGTGAAGCCGGGCCACCTTACCTGAAAGAATCTGGTCTATTTTGTCCGCCACCAGCTTGGCGTCGTCCATGCTGAAGCACATGGGGGGCTTGAACTTGAGCACGTTCTCCCCAGGCCCGTCGCTGCTCATGAAGATGTATTCGCCCTTCAACCTGGAATTGCACTTGGCTCATTCTGGGAACTTGAGCAACTCGAGAACAGAAAGCTACTAAGTCCGCTCAGTATAAACTGGTAAGCATAGACAGTCAATACAGACAGAAGAGGGCTTTCCTTCTTTGTGGAAAACTGACGCATTGCAAAACGAGCCTAGCAGGTACCACCACCTGGCACGAGTCCTGTAATAAAGTACTCGTGTTGCATAAAGAGAGTCAGGCGTCAGGGCACTGTCACACGCTCGGTCTCGCTTAGTTCCTGCGCTCCTCTGTGCATGATCTCACGCCTTTTCGCTGAAAACCCACACTGGAGTTCTAACATTAAATTGTAGTTAATTACTGAACATTAGAGTGTAGGGTTAAGAACTGTACACTACAGTATCAATTTGTTCAGACGTAATTCTACAATGTGTACTGTATTTTTAAGTGTATGCTATGTTTGGTGTTTAATTATTCTAATTCTAAAATGCGTCGATGGATATCATGAATGGTAACTTGGTCGAACGCATAGGAAAGGGTCACTTCTGACGTCTGTAAAAGTGGATGAGATAAAGAGGTTTCGGCTTTCAGTCTGCACACCTTCCCTTCCTCTCACCTCTTCAGTATGAAATCTGCTTCCTCCTTGGCTGGGGTCCTCAGGTTTCGATCTTTAACCAGGTCAATTCCCACAAACAGGCCAACACCCCTGTAACAGAGCAGGTACTCATCACTCATTGCTGTAGGGCATACTTGCGCTGTCTTGAAAACTTTCACCTTCAGTTTTTAAGACGAGGGAACCCCTAAGCAGCAGAGAATGAAACGACAGCTCTTACCAGATAAGCACTAATCTTAAATGGATTAAGAGCTGCGGTTACGATAACCAGTATGAGTTTTACTTTCCTTTAACTTTAGCCCAGCAGCAGACCAGTTTAACACAGAACATACTTGACACCATACTGCTGGTTCCAGATGAAGATTGCTGCTGGCTCTCTTTGTCACAGATACATTCTTACAGGGTATACTTGCTGCTTACCTACAGTATGTGTTTAAGGAGTTGAGCTCCATAATAGGAGACTTTCGGTTGTATGTGACTGATGTGCTTTTGGAGGAGACTGGTGGGACTCCTGTCACTGAGCTCCCAGCTGCTCTGCATAGTTATGATTCCTGAGTTACTATCCATCTGCATGCATGATATCTTGTGTTGGCCCATCTAATAGCAGCCAAAAAATGATTTTGAAAGGACTTCCGGAGGCCAGGGTAGCTTTGAATCCTACTTTTTAGTAGGCATTAGTCCGGCCAGATTATATTTCATGGAAAAAAAGGACAGAATGGTCAGATTGTTGTCATTTCCCACAAAATCACACTTCGATTGTGTCCCATTTTTTCTCATTTGTATGCCTTTATGTTGTTCTGAAAAACTACCGATATATTGAAGATCGCAATGTGGGTTTCTGTAACAGACCGTACAAACACTAACATGCCACCTGAAGGGGCTGTTCAAAGGCAGAGCAAAAAGGGCGTCTCCTTAACAGGAAAAACACGACGGTTCAGGGGATTTAACGAGAATGCCATACAGCCCCACTGCGACGCCTACATACCGAACGTCTCCGATTATCGGGTGTTTGCGTTTGAGATCGTTCATCAGTTTCATGAAGTATTCTCCCACCCGTGTGGCATTCCCACGCAGGTCCTCCTTCTCCATGACATCCAAGACCGCCAGGCCGATCGCGCAGGAGACTGGGTTCCCACCGAACTGGAAACGGAACAGGAGCGCGTGCTGAACAGCAGCTCAGAAACGGGCACCCCGAATTTCCCGACCACAGCTCGATTGTGTGGAAGACTATTCAGCAGAACGTGATGTTCGTTCTACACCCCTGCCGGGCATTTCAGAATGGAGTAGTGCCCATCTGGACAAAGCAGACCACACAGCATCACAGAGTCCTCTCACAGACGTTTCTGCTAATCGATTCCACCCCTTTGGGATGAACGTATCTGCATTCTGGAAATTGAGGGTCTTTGATCATGTTCTGGAGAACCCAGATCAGACAGGTTTTTTACAGTAAGTAACCATTAAATCTGTTGTAAAAGACTCAATAAATCAGCTGATTTGAGATCATCTGGAACAACATTCTGATGAATACCCTTCATTTCTCAGTGACCGTCATGCCCTAGTTACTTGCTTGATATACCTGTCATTTAGAAGTGTTCCCAAGCTAGAGAAGCAGGGCATCTGGGGGTGCACTCCGGGATCAACACACCTGACCAGGCTCAACACACGGGCTCCTGAGGCCTCGCCTAACAGCGGTTGCAAACGAGGGGGGGACATCTACTACCTACCATTTCCACCTCCCAACCCCTCGGTAGTTTGCTTAATTAAACCAAAAATCTCACCTAGCTGAAATGGAAGCCATCGTACTGGCTTTCACGATCTGAAGATAAACAGGAAGCTGCCTGCACAGGACCCTCCTTGGGCACCCTAAGGAGTGCCTTCACCCAGGTAAGCTGGGGCGCGTGGGACGGGTGCCAGGCGTGCCCTACTCACGGTGTTGAAGTACTCCACCCCGTTGGCAGTGAAGGCGTCTGCGATCTCCTGGGTGGTCGCCACGCAGGACAGAGGGTGCCCGTTGCCGATGGGCTTGCCCATGGTGACGATATCGGGGACGAAGTCTTCTCCCTGGAGCTGGAACCCCCAGAAGTGTCTCCCCACCCGGCCGAAGCCAACCTGGACCTCGTCGGCCACGAAGACAGCCCCAGCGGCCCTTACGTACCTGGAAGCACAAGGACGCATCACGGTCGCCACAGCCCCTCAGACCAGCGCTTCACAACACCGTCTGTGGGCCCACTCTCGGTAGGTAACAGGGTCAAAGGTCATGCGATTTGATTCTGGGGTTCCTCAGAACCCTGACAGGGTTGAGTCTGGCTACAGATACAAAACTCTAAACGATCTTTGCTTAATTGGTTGTAAGATGCGACAGAGGGAGAGCAGACCAGAAGACTGGAAA
Organism: Atractosteus spatula; assembly: GCF_055471065.1. Classification (NCBI taxonomy): domain Eukaryota; kingdom Metazoa; phylum Chordata; class Actinopteri; order Semionotiformes; family Lepisosteidae; genus Atractosteus; species Atractosteus spatula. Next base: position 31,851,771 of record NC_142719.1, read on the forward strand.
TCTGGTGGAGAGGAGACGAATTATTTAAGAATACAGTAAGACAGAGTAGATACACAAATCATTCAGTTTTTAACTTTAACTACTGTGGGAAAAATCTCGAGCTGCAAACTAGCATGCCAATATGTGGTGAATACTATCAGATGTGTGAAGATATAATCAATAAAAAACTCACAGGGATCTAGGGCTGGTGATTCCTGTACTAATCCTTAATGTGTGAGAAAGCCCTGTATGTAGCACTATGCTTTCCTCTGTGGTCCACAGTAGAATTGTTTAAATAGCACCTGCCCCTCTGGGGTTCCAGCGGTGTCTTAATTATTGAATTTCAATAAAATGTTAACTACATTAATATTAAAAAAATATGGATAAGATCTTTGTAAGTTTATCTTTGTGTCATTAAAGTGATGTCACTCTAACTTCTCGCTTACAGCTGTATAAATCATTGTTAATAAGTAAACTGCTTAACTCAAAGTTAAGAGCAAAGTGACATTTTATTGAGCAGACATGACAAAGGTAAGGCCATTATGCTGCTGGACACTTTTCAGCACCAGAGCTGATTAACAGGGGGTCTCTGCCTTACGTGACAGGCTAGCGCACAACATAGTGGTCGTTCTGTTCTTGCAGGAAAGCTGCTGTTGCACGTAGCGTCTCATCACGATGAGCGCGCAGGAAGGGCAGCAAGACAGTTCCTAGAAATGATCAGTGTAGCGTTGTGTGGCCAGGTGGACATCCATCACTGCACGTGGAGTGTAACTGCACACTCCTGCAGAGATCTTCACACTTGGACTTAACGGATCGTTCTGCGTATCTGCGCTGTACCTGCTCACATTCATTAAGGAGGTCGACACAAAGCCTTGATTCATCACTAGAGGGAACTTGGCTCCGCCGCTGCTACCTCACAGCACCTGCTCCTGTTGGCTCAAATCACCGTGGAGAGCCCTGCGTCCTGCTCACTGCTGACCTGGTTAACTGGATCTGGTGTTTCTGCTGCACTAGAACTGGCAGCGTGAAAGCAATCCCAAAGATCGAGCACGTCAGTCTTGGCCAGTTGTTGCTACCCGTGGTCTTCCGGATCACGGCGCCTCAGTGATTCGCTGAGCTGTAACAGCTGGCCAGCGTGAGCACGCCAGACAGAGAGAGACAGTGCACTGACCTCTTCCGGCCTCCGACACAGCACTGGCACCAAGGCATTGCTCCCCTGACAGGCAGGGCACGCTGGCACCTTTCTGCATTTCCCTTTCTTCATGTTCACTGGGTCTGACATGGACCAGTTTCAATGCTCTAATCACCCATCTTACTATGCTTATGCAACAGTCACAAATCTGATCAGTCATGGATCAACTGACGTAACAAAAGACACCAAAACATTTAATTGATTACCACAATTCATGCACTGTATTCTTCGAAACTATGTGTCTAAAGCTGACAAGATCCTATTAATGCTCAGTACATATAGTCACGTTTATATAACATCATATAAAAATAAAGATATTGCTGCTCTGCGATCTGGCCAGAGAATATCAGGCAGATACTCTCCATGGCTTAAAGTAATTTCCAGCACAGACAAGCTAACAGGACAGAAGCTCCTGAAAAGAGCAGACAAGTGAGGAATTTGTCGACGAATTTGGAACAAAAGCGGAGCTGCGTGGAAGTGCGTTTAAACATGAAAACAGGATGTGCTGCTTTGTGCAAAGGGTGGCGGGAGCGTGGAACAAGCCACTCAGACATGGTACTGGAGCTGATACCCTTGGCTTTTTTCGAGAAATGATCAGCCAGGATCCCAAGACCAATGATCTACTAACTACCAAACAGGTCAGATGGGTGATATGGCCTCTGATTGTATGTAACCTTTCTCATGCTGCTGGACATAATTTACATTTATCATTCCACAGATGAGCTACGTACATTCCTTAACAGTACTTGAGCGCAATCAACAGACAGCAAGAGACGGGAATATCCGATTTGTCTCGAAAGGTTTACTCTCCCTCCAGCTCTGGGCTGTAACAGAGACATCTTTATGGCCAGAGAAATATTAAAGAATCACCGCGACATGAGATCGAGTTGCGCTGCGGTAGTGCAAAAGCGATACGTACTCCGCCACCTTTTGAAAGTAGCCAGGTGGCAAAACGATCTGCCCTCCGACACTCGGCAGCGACTCGGCGAAAAAGGCAGCAATCTGCGCGAGAACAAACAATCACAGAAGTAAAGGACCCTGCAGGCTCTTCTAGTGAACTGCACCGCCTCTACTGGGCGCACTTTGAGCAACGGCTGCAGCTCAGCTTCACTCTTGGACCTGCAGTTACAGTCCAGAAACACAACCCTGACAGTGTTAGCACAGGAAACAAGACATGCCATTCAAGCCCTAGAATTAGATGGAAATATTCAGATTTTTAAAATTTCTTTTAGCCACGGAGCTTTGCTTGATCCTGAGCCGAAGGAGAGATTTATCCGGAGGTTTTCACTCCAACTCCGCTCTTGATAAGCTTCAGTCATGACCCAGTAAATCAGGGGAGAGTTTAACTCCACTCTTCCAGGGCTCCTGGCCAGCGTGGTTTATACACTAGCCTCTTTAAATCTCCAGCTTCTTAAGAACAAGGAGAGGCTTTAAAATGTCTAAGTCAACAGACCACGGGTTCACTCAGCCAGTTAAGGGCTCAGGGGAGGACCTGGGCACTCCTGCTTCACAGGAGTAAAGACACATAGACACAGGCCCTCTAGGATCACAACTGGACACCCGTGGATTATACAGTAGACAGGACTTCTGTCACGATAGGCATGAGAAAAAAAACCCAGAATATCCATATCTAATTCTAGAGGAAATACAGCACATGTCGCCTTGTGTAGCTTTATCTAAGGCTGTGGTTCCCAGTCCTGGTCCTGGTCCTGTGGCTCCACACCTGCTGGGCTGCATCCCAGCCCACCTGCACTAACTCATTGATCCAAGAAGCCGCTTCGCTTGAACACTTGCATTTTGTTTGTAGTCAGAAGTTCAGGGTTTTATTTCACTTACAAAATCCAACAGTTGAAGCTCCAACTTGATTCAGAGCTGGAAATAGTTCAAATGAATCTTATTAAGTCCATGAAGGGTCTGATTGTGTAGCTGAGGGCTGGTCTGGAACAAGAACGTGCAGGACTGGGACTGTTAACCATAAAAAAATATATCCTTCCATCCCTAGAGGAAAACACCACCCATGTGCTGTTCAGAGACAATAAACGCTCTTACTTTCAAGTACCACCTGAAAGTTGCCATGTGTCGGCATGAGACTGACTGCAAGCAAGGCAGGAACAGCATCAGCAACAGAATGCCTGGCCTCTATTCAAATTGTTAGAATAGTCAGAAATAAATATAATAATAAACATCATGACAGTAGTAGTTTAACAACTCATCCATAGGACAACAAAACCACAATAAAAACCAGAAAATGTCTGTACAGAGCCATGCGTCGTTACTGCCACCAATGCAAAAGCAACCTCACAGCTGTTGGAGCTGTTGACACAGTGTTAAGCGAGCAATTGAGTGGCGATCACCTCTTACCTTCCGGCCTTTCTTATGTGCTTCATCTATCGCACACTTCACCTCGTCGGCGTAGGCCTGTGCCGCGTCCTCGTGCTCCTTCCTGTACAGCCCTCTGTAGGTATCGGGCAGCGGGGCCTGGGAGACAGGTGGAGAACTGACTTTCAGGAAAACGCACTTCTCAAACAGGCTTCTTCTGAAGCTCAGCAGGTGTGAGCCTGGTCAGTACCTGGATGGGAGACTCCTGGGAAAGCTAAGCTTGCTGCTGGAAGTGGTGTTGGTAGTGCCAGTAGGGGGTGCTCACTCTCTGGTCTGTGTGGGTCCCAATACCCCAGTGAAATGGGACACTATATTGTAAAAAGGCACTGTCCTTTCAATGAGATGTAAAACTGAGGTCCTGACTCTCTGTGATCATTAAAAATCCCAGGGCATTTCTTGAAAAGAGTAGGGGTGTAACCCTGGTGTCCTGGCCAAATTTTCCCCTACCCTTTACCCTCCTAATAAATCCCATCTCTGAACTGGCTTCATCACTCTGCTCTCCTCCCCACACTGGTGCACTATGGCTACTGCAACATCATCTAGGTGGGGTCGCACACTGGTGGCAGTGGAGGGGAATTCCCATTACCAGTAAAGTGCTGTGTGTGGAGTGTCCAGAAAAAAGGCCTATATAGGCGTAAGGAATTATTATTAATTGACATAATACATATCTTACCTAGACACAGTGTGTACTATGATCAGAGTAGTTTACACAGGTTATCATCTCCTGGTAATTTCAGTAGCTAACTGGAAAGATGCAAAGAAGACATCTCGTACTCCAGAATAGAATAATATTATTAATATAAGAAGAAGTACAATTCCCTGCGTACCACATGAACCCACTCCTTCTGTCCTCCCAGTTTCCGGAACTTGTAGGGACTGATGTCGATCAGAGAAGTCAGATGTCCGTGGTAAGCGCTTTGAAAAATCATGAAGTACACAATATGGATTAACAGCATTAAAAGTTACAGTACCTGCTCAAATGTCTTAACCGAGACATTATAAGACATAAATCATCAACATTTAGACGAGATAAAGCATTTTTTCCACTATTATAGATACCTATTGCTCACAGCAATTTCATTCATTAAGTTTTCTTAACAATACACAGTGTGCATGTTCCGATCCCATTTCATTTGTAACATATGTGTATTTTGGCACTTTTCTGGCCAGGACAGAGCAATAAAGAAAACAAGTCAGGTCTGCCGGTTTTCTAAATTCTAAAAGCTGTGGCTCCCGCCGCACTGTAAACGAAGACACAGCTCGCAGAAGACCTGCAGGGCTCGGGCAAAGTTCTTACTTCATCTCTCCGTTTCACGAGCACAGTCCCGCACAACAAAACTCTATGTGCCGTGATGTGACAACAGGGGTATAAGCGCAGGTCACCAGTTATTTCCGAACGGTATAAAAACATGTCTGTACACCCATTTGACATAAAAAATAAGATCGTAATGACCGCATGCTTTAGGGATTCCTTGTGTGCCCAATGTTTAAAGACAGATTTTTAGATCTTCACAGAGCTGTTATGCCGGGCCCGACGAGGTGTTGAGACGGGCTCGGCGAAAATTAGAGTCAATGAGCCAAGATATGCAGCAATCGAGAGAATTTATTGGAGGACAGCGCTGAAGCGGACAAACAGAGCTGAGACTGAGGGAACAGCTGAGGCAGCAGCTGCCAGCTGAAGCAGGCAGAGCAGAGGCTGAGGTCTGAGGTGAGGAAGAGATGACTAGTGGCAATGACGACTGAGGAACTGGAAACTGAGGATTAAGAAACACTGAAGAAATTAAGAAATACTTCTGAGAACCTGAAACTGAGACAAACTCAAAGCAGGGTTAGTGACTCAGTGTCTGAGCCCTGAGGAATGGTTCCTCAGGGCTTAAATACTGTGCGAGGTTCCCTGATTGGCCTGATAGGCCCGGCCTGATCTCGTAGAGGATGGCCCCAGTGAGTCTCCAGCATGTGTGGAACGCGCATTGGTAATTGGTGGAGCTAATGCGGCAGGCGTAACAAGAGCTGTATGAAATAAACTCCAGGTACTACATGTGAATGTACTATTATGGCTCCCTTCCCATAATTTTCTATCCTTTATTTCATTCTGTTGATGTATGATTTTGCACAACTGATGTTGTTCTGCACATTGCCTGTTACCTGTTGTTGTTCTGCACATTGCCTGCTGTTGTTTTCCACATTGCCCGTTGTCTCTGTCTTTCTTTTCATATACAATTGTATTGTTGTTGTTTTTCTTGTACTGCTTACCATCTGAGAGCTAGCTAAATAGCATTTCGTTATGCCATACACCTGTGTGTGAGGATAAGGACAATAAACTTGAACTTGAACTTGAATGCTGCAACTGAGCTCGAGGCGGACAACAGCAGAAGACGGGAAACCTACTGATCCAGCACCAGGACGTCCTCATGCTGGCTATACTGCCGAGCCAGGCGCAGGGCTAGGTCATTGGCTTCAGAGCTGCGGGAGGATAGAGAGGAAGACATTTTACAGCGCCTGGAACAGCACATTAACCAGTCACAGACGTCCGGGTTCACTTAAAAGAGCTCTCAGTGCCTTCTGAGAAGACTGCCCCACGTCATGTGGGACGAAACACTAAGGTAAAACCCGATCGGTTTTAGAATGCAAACATCATTTAAAAAAAACAAACAAATGAATTGTAGATATCTGGCTCTGGCTGTGGGTCATTGACCTGGTCTCCTGACCTGGGTTTTTTAGAGACCTTTAAAACCGACATCTGCTGTTGTACGTGACACCACAGAAACAGCTGAAAGGCGGGACAACATCATCAAGAACAGCCTTGGGACCATCAGGAGAATGCGGACTCTCAAACCCCGTTCATGGTAAGAAAATGGCTGGACTGGGACTATATAAACCCCTGTAACACTGTGGCACTGTGGGAAAAACACCTCGTGTGCGTCTCCTTCAGTGTTCTCCGGAAGCAGCCGTTTTTGTTACAACTAAACTCATCTCAAACCCCCGCTGGACTGCGCTGCGACTGCTTGGATCCCCAGAACTTGTAGGAGCTGCCGGGAAGGGGAGCAAGAAAGCTTTCCGACTTCATCCAGGATGTGCGGGTGTTACACCGTGATGCTACTAAGTCCCAGAGGTGTCCACAGGTGTCCTCCGCACACCTTCATGACTGTCAGAGGAGTGTCACAAGCACAGATTCCCCACTAGGGGGCAGGCTTCTGTATATCTGACAGGGTCTGAGCCGGGGCTGTCCGACAAAGAGGAGGGGGTCTGATGTCTTAGGATTTCTGTTCCAATCTGAGAGGTCATTTCAACAATCACTTTCTTAGACATATGCAGTAGTTTTCTCATGGTCCTTAACAATTACTCAACACACTGACTTCACTGAACGACACTGAAAGAATTAACGCGGTTCACGAAATTATCAGACCAGCCATGTAACTGAGAAGACAGGCTGGGCAGAACACAGAAGTAAATGAGTTTGAGTCCCCTGTTTTCAGGAAAGTGCGTTTCCTTTTTTTTACACAGACGGTACCCCGACACAGTCACACTGAACAGACACCGAAGCGAGCCTCCTTCACACAGTTCAATCACCCCTCTGGTCTGCCGCCGCCTGTCTTACCCAGAGTTGACAAAGTAGAAGACTTGGAGCTTTTCCGGCAGCGTCTCTGAAAGCCTCGCCGCGTACTGGACCAGGCTATCGTGGAGGAACCGAGTGTTCGTGTTCTGCAGCTGCATCTGCGCGGCCGCCGCCTGGGCGACCGCGGGGTGGCAGTGCCCCACTGCGAGAGAGCCAGGGACAGCGCGGTCAGAGTCCGCCCGGACCCCCCGAGCCCCCCTTCTGAGGCGCCGAAGCCGGTCAGACGTTTACGATAAAAAAAAAATAATGCCCAGCTGTCAACAGACTCAACTATTACAAAGAAAAAACCAACAAACGAAAGGATATATAAACCTCTTCTTAATCTGAATTACTTTTTTATTTAATCTTCTTAAATACATCATGTATTGTCACACACAGATTTGTTAAGTGCCTTGGAGCAACCTTGTCGTGAAAGGGGCTAAATAAAAATAAATTGAATTGAATTCTTAATTCGTTATAGCAATACTAAAATTACTTTGGCTCCAAGCGTATAATAATAATATAATATACACTCCACTCAAAGCGCTTTACAGGTAAGGGGGACTCCACCAGTGTGCAGCCCCACCTGGATGATGCAACAGCAGCCATAGTGCACCAGAACACTCACCAAACATCAGCTATCAGTGGGGAGGAGAGCAGAGTAATGAAGCCACTTCATAGAGTAGGGGCCAATGGGAAATCTGGCCAGGACACCAGGGTTACACCCCTACTCTTTTCGAGAAACACCCTGGGATTTTCAATGACCACAGAGAGTCAGGACCTCAGTTTTATATCTCATCTGAAAGACAGCACCTGTTTGCAGTGTCCCCATCACTATAGTGGGGCATTTGGACCCACATGGACCGCAGGGGTATCACCTCTTCCAGCAGCAACCTTAGTTTTTCCCCATGAGGTCTCCCATCCAGGTACTAGCCAGGCTCACACCTGCTTAGGTTCAGTGGGCTGCCAGTTGTGAGATGCAGACTGATACGGCTGCTGTTTGTGTGACTGTCAGCACTACTGTTAGTGACTTTTGTAAGAGGATGACAACTAAGCAACCCAAGCAATCATGCAAAATTCTGCACATACACAAATGATTGCAAATCATTTGAAAAACGATCATCTGTGCGGTGCTTAGATATCTGTTTTATAAAGGCATGGGATTGGCAGGATATTACATTAACAATTTCCAGCATAATCCATTGTTTTCCTGCGTGGATGTGCACGTTTAGGGTGTTTTTATGTATAAACAGCTGTGAGGTGGCCTGCCAGGGTTACCGGCAGAGGCAGAATGACGTCAGCGCTGGACTCTCCTGGATGCTCAGTTTAAATAAATCGGCACGCTCGCTGGGATAACCATTTATGTTAATGGACATTTCAGCTACTGAAAATAAATGTTTTAACTAGCATTCTCAATGGTGACATGACGCATTTCTGTAAATGAAAGCACCATTTGAAAATGTTTCAAAGATTCCCAACACTTTAAGTGAATTAATCATCAACGAAAGGATTTTTAAAGGCAGAATTCCGCACTAGTTTCCATGCAGTTACGGCTAGATGCTTTCGACGGTCCACTTGAACAGTGGTTTCACCGCTGCCTTACCGTGATGGACATTACTGATACAGTCCAGGTAGCGCCTTCCCTTTTCATCGTACAAGTACTGTCCCTGGGCTTTCACAATCTTCACCGGCTCCTCGGAGAAGAACAGCCGGCAGGACGAGCTGGGAGGAAGTGACAGTGAGACTCCGCAGACTGAACACTATTACAAGAGCACAACCTACACCCTGATCAGTACTACATCATCTGAGGAACAAGTAATAGGTTTATTCCATGCTGGAAAAAAGAAGAAAGAAAATCTTACATTTTGGTCGTGGAGCCTTCTTCAAGTGTGACATTCTGAGGGATTTTTAACCTGTTTTTTTTTTCAGGCAGGGCGTTACTTAAAAGCACGCGCTGTGCATCGCCGTCGTTCAGATATGAACTTTTATAGAAGAGCATTTTCCAACCTTTGGAATTAACGTCGGAGTCTGGGAATATTTCGCTCAGGCAAATGCTAGCATGCAAGACAGATAGATGGACAGCCTCTTTATGCACTCACCCAATCAACTTCTTGCGCATCGCTAATGTCTCTTCCTTGCTGTAGAGCGCCATGGTCAACACTTTTGCGAGACTTTTTGTTTCTACAAACTCCTGGAATATCAATCACTACCACTGCCCGTCAAACCTCTCCGCGTGTGACGTCAATCTGAGACTTACCACGGACTGCAAACTTCTTCCCGGCTACGTCACAGTCATGCGCAGTACCTAGGAAGACTCTCCGCCGAGCCGGGCCGCCCCTCTCGGTCACATGACAGCCTCCCAGCGCTCACATGGTAACTGCCGGTTTATGCGACGTGACGCAGACAAAGGGCCTATGTCCAATTTTCTAAACCTACAAGTGTCTATTTCTGTATCTGTTTCAATATTCTGTCTCCTTTTTTGTATTTTGTATTGCCAAATATTTTTTGCTTTCAACCTTTAAAACTCTTAATTTAAATAGACTACATTTTTAATAGAAAAAGTCTATTCAAAGTTTCTGTAGCGCATTAATCAGTCCAAAAATACTTCACTCCTTTGAAAAGTCCAAAGTTTCTTTACAGGCTTTACTAAGCTGGAGACTTGCCAAAACAGCACTCTGTCGCTAAAATAACCAACACTATTCACTGATAATACACTCGTAATGTTAAGTAAACTATTTTATTTACGAGGCATGAATTCATTCGGAGATGTAGATACCAGTAAAAGTAGCAAATATAGTAACATTGATGATAGGAAAATGAATAATACATTGATACATAATTCAGAATCAATCATGATACAGAATCAATTATAACGAAAGCGGAGTTCCCTGTTTTTTAATCAGATAAATACCATTCAACACGCGGACCCTAAGTGTAACCTTTCAACACCGCGTTCAAAAATAACAAATACGCCACTGTTTTAGAAGTGGTGCTTAACAAAAAACGTATGATACGCCCCGTCTTGTGGGCTCCCTGCAGGTGAAGAATCCGGCACTACCGATCACGCATCTGGCAATGCCCGAGTCACGTTATTACACAGAGGTTTAAAACTTTCAAAAGGCAAGGACTACCAAACCAATGGTACTTTATAATTAATGAAGGTGTTGAAAAGCAGGTTTCCGTAGTGTAGTGGTTATCACGTTCGCCTAACACGCGAAAGGTCCTCGGTTCGAAACCGGGCGGAAACACATTTTCTCGCCCGCTGTATTGTGTGTCTCTAGGTCTTATATAAGCACTGAGGCATCCATAGAGGCATCCATTGAAATGTACAGCTTGTATCCGTTGAACGTCGTTTTAATTTCATGGAACGAATCCTCTGTGCGCCCTGCAATTTATCCTGACAAGCTTTTTAGATACGGTGTTCTCTATTCTTGGCGAAAATTAACAGGAATAAATAATTTTAAACAGACTACATTTTCCCGTCATTCAAAAACAACAGCCGTGCACTGGAATGTTTATGTTTCATATACACATATTTTGACGAAGGACCACTTTCACCAGGGTCAGAGGTACAGTATTTCGCCATGCAGTTCAAAAAGGTATTTTAAAAAGGTATTTTCTGCAAGAACTTTTAAGCAAAAAGTCGTGTTTCCGCCCGGTTTCGAACCGAGGACCTTTCGCGTGTTAGGCGAACGTGATAACCACTACACTACGGAAACCACCGCGACCCTGGGGGGAACACTTAGTCGTCTTCATGTCATTTAGGCACGTTTCACCCGCACACAACGAAACTTTTTACCACCCCCGAAATTATGATCCCGAATTTAATTCATACATCAGATACATGATTAATACTCTTGTTATTTAAAAAGTAAACAGTTACTTCATATTCAAATTTTAAAAAAAAAAGCTGTTTCCGCCCGGTTTCGAACCGGGGACCTTTCGCGTGTGAGGCGAACGTGATAACCACTACACTACGGAAACTCAGCTACTTTGAGTGCCCTTAGAAGCTGCCTTTTTCTGGTTAATATCTTTAAAGTATCAATGAACTGTGTTTAAATTCCCCCCCTCGTTTCTATGCAACACTCATGATCACACAGTCATGTCTATTAACGGTAAAGTCACTTTTGATTAAGAAAAGGTTCGCTTGGGTGTAGTGGGTCTCTGAAAAGTTCGTTATACACCGTTTCGTGGAAAGTAGTTTTATCTGACTTCTTCCAATGAGAGAGAAGACGCGCAAATATTTGGCCTCCCAATTTTAGCGATATTTTTGGTCACAGGGACCCCAAAAACTTTCTTTTTTTTCGTGGAAAGATGAACACCTTACATATTTCTGGCACAAACCCTGTTTTAAAAGTATTTTTCGCTCCGAGAACTGTCTGTATCTTGAGTGAAGCCCTCATGGACGGAAACGCTAATACTGATTCGAGAATGTTTAAGGATAAGTAAATGTTAGTAAACGAAACTGATGAGCTCTTTGCCACCAAGTTTCCGTAGTGTAGTGGTTATCACGTTCGCCTCACACGCGAAAGGTCCCCGGTTCGAAACCGGGCGGAAACATTATCTTTTGCTTAAAAGTTTAATTTTTTTTTGGCTGAAACATTTGTTAGAAATGCTTAGAAATCTGCCTGACTCGGATTTCATCTCTGCACTGCCACGAAATGTCTGAAAGTGATCCAAAAACTGGGACCGTGTTGTAAAAAGTACATTGTCTCCTGGGGGACACTAACCTCACTATAATAGAGCGAGAACATAAAACAGAAAGTTAATTCATTGAAAATTTGACAAAAGCCCAGATAAATTGAAATATATGTAACGGAACAAGTAATACGTTTATCCCATGCTGAAAAGAGAAGAGAGAAAACACAAAGTTTCGGCTGGCTGAAGTTTAATTATACGGCAGACATTTCCTCATCAGTTTAAAGCGATCAAGTTTAGTAGAAACGATGTTATTGTTGACGTGGCAAAACCAATAACTTTTTTTAACTTCTCGGTGAAGTGCAGAATTAGGTATTTATATCTAAAACTAGTATTTACTCACATTTATATACAGATATGTGTGATACAGTCCTTCTCGAGGCTGATAGTGAAGCACTCTTTTTACAGTAGGTGGCGCTGTTAGTTCTGCTAATACTTGACGCCCCAGCTGGGGAAGCGAGGCTCCCAATCCTTGTTAATTGGTCATTAAAGAAACCGAGGAGCCTGCCGTTGAAGAATCGTCCAGTGGAGTGGGTTGGGAAGACACCAGGAGGGTAGAGTTTTTATGGGTGACAGGTCAGGACATGTCAGGCCAGTGTCACTGACTGCTTGTCAGGGCAAAGAGCAGGGCTGTTCATCTCAGCGCCTGGGGCAGATTGAAGTTCAAAGCACGTCTGGGTGTCAAGGAGAACTCCGACCATGGGCTTCACTGCTCAAGCCACGTCTCTTGTGGCTGTTTTTATTCAGCTCAGCTCGCTCTGTTCTTTATCAGTGCAGACTGGTTGCCAACAAAGGAACATCGCTAAATAATAGGCGATTCAAATGCGTAGTTTGCCCGTATTTCCAATCAGTGTGACACGTGTATCAGTCGAGGAAGACTGCAGAAGCTCCTTTCTCCTTACCGTTACTGCACTGTCTTTCTGCACTTAGTCAGGCACAGGTGAAACATGTAAACGCAGAACGACCTCGGTTGTACCGCACATTAATTACGGCAACTGCTCCGTAGCTGGCCATGGGCGCCTCCAAGAGGGGCAGATTTTTCAAAGGCAGAGAACACGGACATTTCCAGAGCAACGCCTAGGTATCCGGGAGGGAAAAAAAAAGATATAAATCAGAAATTGCACATGAAGTGACTTGTAAAGAGCATGGAAAGATTTCTAGCCGAAGGTGTTGAGTGCGGGAAATGTAGGACTACAAAACCCGATCCGTGGAAGGATACAGTGTCAGAGAAAGAGGACATTGCCGAAGGATGAATACAACTTGTCAATTCGTTACACTTCAGTAATAGCGATGTGCTTACAAATCCGCAATACAGTAGAGGAGTTTACTGCCATATGCACACGGGCACTGGAATTCTGATTTCTGCCAATCTGCCTACACAGTACAGCAGACGACACCACAATTAGAATAAACTATAACGACCAGAGCAATAAATATGCAGTAGTAGATAACAAAAAAACATGGTAGACAATGCAAAAAGTGCAGAGTGCAGACGTGCATTGAGTGTGAGGCACTGCAGTCTGCAGTAGGGTCGGAGCTGGGCTGGAGTCCAGGATGGCTGGGGTCCTGTATGATGGATTGGGCTTTATTGCAACAGCAGACGGTGTGAATCTCACCGATTGGTGGTAAATCACATCCTAGAATCCTCTGTGCCGTTGCCACAACCCTTTATAGTGTCATATTTTACAGTATCCAAGAAGCCACGTGAATCCAAACAATGTATAACTAATCAGGCAGCTGGGACTATTATTCTTATCTTAATCAGATAAGATCACTTTATTGGCCATATACAATGTCTTGTATTAGGAATTTGTCTTTTCACAGACCCCAACTTGCTCTCCATGAGACACACAGACAGGGAGAGAAGCTGGGGGACAGATCGCAGGGTCAGCCATTTATATGGCGCCCCTGGAGCAGTTGGGGTTAAGGGCCTCGCTCAGGGGCCCAACATAGTAGGATTCCTAGTGCTGGCTGCAGGATACAAACCGGCAACCTTCCAGCCACAGGCGCGGATCCTGAGCCACAGAGCCGCCGCACCGCCCAGGACAGGAGCAAAGGAGGGGACTATCCCAAACAGAAATGAAAACATCCCGGAGCTCAGCCTGGTGGTGTTGGACTACACTCCTTCCCTGAAGGCCTTGTCCTGTAACCTGCCACCTGGGGACTGATTTACTGATTTACTGACTTCTCACCCTCGCTGCCGCCAGGAGTGACACGGACCCGGAGACGGGACAGGGCCCTCGTCCGTCAGGCAGCCCCGTCACTCATCTGTGCACCCCGCGGCTGCTGTCCGGGCCCCCCAGGCCTGGCTACGGGGGGGCCGGGACCAGGGGCAGGGTGGGAGGACGCCACTTGGAGGTGTCTGGCGGCAGGGGTGCGCCTCTCCATCAACCAGTGACGGAAACACCCCCCCCCCCCCCGCAGCCCCAGCAGCAGTCTGCACAGGGGCTGGCCTGGCTGTGGGGCACCCCGGCCTTCACAATAATAACCACCAAATACTTCTAAAAGGGCAATAGCTGCGATTCCAAACAATATCTCAAATTCTGCAAGTATCTCTTTGCCAGATCATACAGTTGTTATTAGACAGCAGTATACAGAAACATTCTGTTACAAAGAATGAATCTCTCCAGTAATAATAACGATAATAATAATAATAATAATAATAATAACAATCTTCATCGTCATCTTACACATGTGAGGTCATCTGGGCTTGGAGTACCCACTGGATTACACAGAAAATACAGGCATAAGGTTACTAAGTGTTATTTACTGCAATGATTTTGAGACTATCGTTGTGCGATATAAAAGATACGTAAGAAACAATCCTTCACCATGAAAATGATGAAGGTATCTGTGAAATTTCAGTTTTTCTGGGGAAACGAAACAACGAAATGCATGGTACAACATATGCTGAACACAGGCTGTGGAAATGCTTAACATCTCATCCCATACTGTCGCAAACTATAAACTTTATCGAGATGGCTGCCTATTCACTCTGAGATCGGATCGGCTAGCTAATCACTTGGCTTTTTCCAGCTCTCCTCTGGTGGGTACATATACTGAGAATGAGAAATGTTTCCAGTGGCGATGTCTGGCGTCCTCAGATGATCTTGGCGATGGCACGTGGATTGTCAGCTGAGGTGGACAAGTCAGGTCTGACTCCTGTAAGGGTCTCTCTGCTCTCGTCTCCTGGTGCTCAGCGTCGCCTCGTTCCTCCTGCGTTTCGCAGTTGAGGTCCTATCGCCCTTTTTGTTCTCTCCTTCTGGTGGGAAAGGCACCCACATCACGTCAAACGCAGAGCGGTAGCTCAAACCGGTCGAGGGTGACATCAGGCGGCGGAGTCTATACCCTATACTATAAAACAGCAGCTCCACCGACCCAAACAAACCGACGAGCCCAGCAGCCTCTGGTGGCCTCGCAGGAGCAGGAGTGCCGTCCCACTCCTGCAGGCCGCGGGGCGATTCCAGGAGCAGGCCTGCTGGCCTTTGTCATGCGAAAGCGTCATTCCTGAGATCCAAGAGCCGTGGATCTTTTGTTGGGCCTCACAGCCCGCGGCAGGAGCTGGCGTTCCTGTCAAATGGATGACCTGGGTGTCACACGGTGCGACAGCTTGCGCCGATCCATATGAAAGGCCTGCCTGCCGAGGGGTGAGAGGGGCGGGCCGTCCCTGTGTGCCGTGATTGATGGAAACAGTGTAGTACAGGGCGCAGGGGCCGGGCACTTCATGGTAATCGCCTGCTACAGGACACTTTCATGAAGTCCCAGCATGGGCATGCAAGGCGGCCCCCTGGGGCTGTTATAATGTCACGGGCTGCACTGCCTGAGAGGGAGATAATGAATGACTTCCCATGCTTTCTGCCCCATTGTCTCCCAAGGTGCAGTTCCTTTGACATGAAAGCAATATACATGGTGTCTGCTATGGAGGAGCTTGGGTGGTGGCAGAGCCACGCTGAGACTAGCAGAGCCCGGGGTTCCAGCGCTGTCTGGTGCTCCCCGCTCCGAGGAGGTGGGACGACAGATCCGTCTGAATGCCGAGCGCATGGCCCAGTGCAGCCCTACGTGTGGGCAGATTAACGAGAGGAACATCTGGCTACTTGACAGGTACAAGGGAAAGGAATAAATGCCTGCTTGATTTAGAACCTTTGATTGATAGATTACTTTATTGATCCCGTGAGGGAAATTGCAGTGCAACAGCAGCTTAACACACACAACACAGCCACAGTGTAACGAATTATATAATAATGGTACAATACATACAATACAATACAAGAGTTACTCACAGTCCGGACACACAAGAACAAACTAGAACAGAACAGTACACAGAAAATCGTATCACACATATGAATATAAATATAGATGTAACTATAGATATAAATATAAATGTATTGCACAGGTCCCTGGCGTATATTGCACAAAAAGTGGTTGTAAACGGGAAAAAGAAAAAGAAAAAGAAAGAGAACAGATGTAGCAGTAGATGTGTAGATGCGTTTAGTCCAGAAACAGGTCACTGTCGATGTTGCCTCTGCCCAGACGCAAGGTGGATGGGTTGTACAGTCTTATGGCAGACGGCAAGAATGACCTCCTGTAGCGCTCCCTGTCGCTCCGTGGATGAATCAGTCTATTGCTGAACGTGCTCTTCATTCCTGCAAGCCTGTCATAGAGGGGATGGGAGAAGTTGTCCATGATGGCCTCTAGTTTGGACATCATTCTCCTCTCAGCCACTACCTCCAAGGAGTCCAGGTCAGACCCAGTGACAGAGCTTGCTCTCCTGATGAGCTTGTTCAGCCTTTTGGAATCTACTGCTCTAATCCCAGAGCCCTTTGGAGCCTTCTTGTGGGGGCTGTAGGATCTGGAGGAGAAGGGGGTTGGACCTGTGGGATCTCATCATGTAGAAATACTCACTGGGACCCCGAGCCACAATCGTTTGATCCCCGGTAATTCAGGAGAGAATCATTACACACAGTTCAACACTGTTTCCCTAAAGAAACCCTTGTCTGTTACAATGCAAGGGCAAAATGTGTAGAAGCGAAGTTGCAGAATTTCAGTCTGCCTTCTGTCTGGCTCGTTTGGAAATATCCTGCAACAAGCCTATGCAACAGGGTCCTGACCCTGCAGGGCTGCGCTTCAGGTGGTTTTATATTCCTTGATTTTTGATATTCCGATACCTTCAAAACTAGGCAAAGCCGTTTAAACGGCTGCAATGAAGCCAGACATTAAGGAGTAAACTGGACTGAAGACAGGACACCCCATGCTGGCAGGGAAGACCCCCGTGTCTGATGAATTGGTTTATTAACTCTTTCCTTTATTTAAATAGGTACAAGGCTATAAAGGGCAGAATGGGGTGTGGTGGTTAGCCCTGTTACCTCTCAGCAGAGGGCCCTGGGTCGAACGCCGGTCCGGAGTGTTTTCTGTGTGGAGTTTGCATGTTCTCTTCAGGACGACACGGGTCTTTGCCGGGTGCTCCAGTTCAGTCCCACTTAAGACAGGTAAATACAGGCGAGCAAAGGTGCTCACTCAAAATTGCTGTGGTGCGTGTGAATGGGTATTCCCTGCAATGGTCCAGTCTCCCAGTGTACCCCAGGGGGCAGACCTGCCTGGTTGCTACATTTTAACACTGAAAACTAAATACAAATGACAGAGGGGGAGAGGTCACACCATTGATCACTCTAGTGCCCATTAAAGAGATCAAAGGTTTTAAATGGTAATTTGGGTGGGTGCCCACAAAGGATTAGAGCAATAAAGCAGACCAGCCCTCTTCTTGTCACACGTCAGTGTTAGGAGGCTGAGTTTCCCCAGGGATGTGTTCTTAATTAACCTCAGCAGTTTGCATAACTGCCTGGAGCCAAGTTACTCCTCAACTTGATACAGTGAATTGAACCCTGTGACTCACATAAACCCCCCTCTAAATAACTGCTAGAGCTGATCAAGCATGTACTGAAGCCAGGATAATAACTTAATAATAGAAACTCCTCATTTATGAATTGCTCACACGCAGTAAATGCAAGCATGGGGCGATTGTCTTGTGCTGCAGACCCAAGCACCGGATGTCCTGAAGACATATCATCTTCAGGTTTATGGTGAAAAGGTTTTAGCTGAAGCAGATGGCTTTGCTTGATCGCTGAACCAGTCGACTGCATTGGATATTGTCAATGTACGACCACAGTAAGGTTTCACTGATGGTATTTGGGAGGAAAACAAGACATTAAGATATCCTCAACAAGTAAACACACCTTTAACAAGAGACAGGAGGTGCGACTGAATTCAGTTTTGAAAGTTTGTGTACTTTCAAGAGATTTTGTGTAAGTCTCTGACATGTGTATACTTACATTTGCATCATCCAGGTGGGGCCTACAAATTACTGTTGGTGGAAGGGAGTCCCTATTACCTGTAAAGTGCTTTCAGTGGAGTGCCTGAATATATACTATTGATGTGTAAAGAATTATTATTATTTTTATTATTATTATTGGAGAGAGACATTCTTTGTGATGGAATGTTTCTGTATACTGCTGCCTAATGATCAATACTATTGTCATTTAAAAAAAATGTTTGAAGCTAGCGATTGTTCTCAAACTGGAATAACAGACTGATTATGAAGGAATAAAGTTAAACGGACAGGTAGTGAACTGGGAACAGATGAATTCAGAGAGAATGAAGGTTGAACTTTAAAAACGTTTACAGGATCGACCTTGACCACAACATATTCATGTCTAGGGAAATGTAGACCTTAATCATTTAAAGTAGGAATTAGGACAATACATCGGGAGGAAGAGAGTTCTGTGCAGACTGTAACCCATTTCAAGGGGTAAAGTGCACTGAGATACAGTTGATACAATGCCAAGAGAGAGAAATAAATATTGCAACAGACGCAGAAATGACAACATTGATGATGATGATAACAGGTGAAGGTTCATTCCCTGCTGAAAAGTCAAGATTATAAAGTATGTTTCGGCTGTGGAGCCGCCTTCGGGCGTGAAGGAGAGACTTCACACATACAAAATGGACCCACAGCCGAAACGTCGGTGTTTCTCTTCTTTTCCGTTCAGCATGGACTGCACCTTTACCTGTTCTTCTGCTCCCTACCCGAACGTCGAGAGGCTCACTCGAAAACGACAGGGAGCAGAGTCCGCGGACAGCTCACTGACCAGGCCAACAGATCGCAGCGCAGCTGTCGACGCGCACAGGAAGGAGCGGCGCTCACAGCGCGTCTCACGCTGGTGACTGCAGCCCGCAGGAAGCCGAGGGGGAGAGAGAGCCGACTGCTGGGGCCGGTTAGTATGTGCCTTCATCACGACAATGTGGAAAAGGCCAACAGGAAGACTTAGACTTTAAATCTCTGCCCTGTCTTTGCAATGCGCATGTGTAGCCTCATTAAAATGCTGTGTTCAGTTTTAGTCAATATGCCAAAGAAGGATAACAGAACACCTGAATTAACCATCCAACTCAATTATTACCACTAACACACCCCAGGAAGGCTCCACAGCCGAAACGCGGTGTCTCTTTTCTTTCCCTGTTCCTTGGCAGTGTACGGATGCTGACGCAGCTCCCGAATGGAATTCAAAATTCCAAAATCTACACAATTGCTATGCAAGCGATGTGTGCGAAATGCATATTCCTGTTTAAAAACAATTGCAAATAAGAAAAACTGAAAAAAAATATTGTGCGAAAAACAAGTCTGACACACATTAATAATTTATTACGTTTATTTAAAATGCTGCAACATTACACACCTGGAATTCAGCCCTTTGTTAAGAAGGCTCGAACTACAAAATTGTTCCAGTAACTAAGAGAATAATTCAAACACACTGGAAGAACTATTTACAAATGCAAAATGGCGTAACAATTATTACCTATGGACGTCTGTATCACAGCGCCTTTTGAGGCCGATAGCCATCTTGTTACACGACATATCAAACGTCCCAAATCTCAGATAAATCATTTTTATATTGTTCAGGATCCTTCAAACTATTCAGATTAACATCTCTGAAAAATGTCCCCCACAAAATGTCCATAGCAAATACGTAAATGTTATAAATAATACATTTAATGTACATTATCATTATTAAATACGTCGTATTCATAAGCTATAAATATAGAGAAGCGTCCGCGGTTTTTTTTATCGCTTGCGGCCGCGGGTCTTTCTCCTGGGCCGCACGCCGAGCTGTCCGTGAGCCGCGTCTCTCCTGGCGCACATGTACTTGGCGACCACCTGCGTGCACTGCTCGCACCGCACGGTGCAGCACCAGTGGAACTTGCAGTTGCAGCTGCTGACGATCTCCGTCCGCTTCTCCTCCACCCTCAGCCCGCACTCGAAGCACAGCCGCCTGCAGCTGCGCTTCTCCCACTGGGAGAGGTTCTTGCCGCTCTGCAGGCACTCCCTGCCCTCCGTGCCGTGCAGCCCGAGGCTGGAGTTCCTCACGCAGTAATCCGGGGAGTCTTCCAGGTAGATGAGCTCCGTCCGGGCGACGGTGCTGAAGGCGTCCGCGATCACCCGCCTGGTTTCGGCGCTGTTCCCGGCGCGCATTCGCCTCTTGTCCAGCTCCAGCTTCTGAGCCTGGTCGTGCTTGACTTTCAGGTAGTTGCCGACGTCTCGGAAGTCGGACAGCTGCAGCCAGCAGGTCTGGACGGTGCAGCTCTCTGACATGCCGTGACACCTGCAGATGCGTTTCATGGTCGCTCTGACGGCCTGTTCCGGGCAAAGAACTACAGTTAGTAAAGGCTCCAGCTCCCCTGTCATCCTGAATCGGATGAAGCGGTCAGAAAATGGTGGATAGATATCGAGCCCTTTTCACCGCTGCAGACATCATCCCAACGACTTTCTTAACTGTTCACAGTAAATCCCGATTTGAGAGAAGCAGCGCTGGAAGGGACTTTGTGCCCTGTACACGGACTAAAGCAGAAATCCCTGTTCCTTGAGCTTCTGCGGAGGACTGGACAACCGCAGTTTGACATGGACAACAGTGCCACAGGGCTTGGAGAGACTCTTTCATTGCGCACATACGGCCCGATCATCCACTTGCACTGATTGATAATGGACTACCTGCTTTAGAAAGGGATTATTCGGTGTGAGTTTGATAGAGTGTGTCACTAATAGCGAAATGTTTTTTTTTTGGGTTGTAAAAGAAAGTTGAGTTTTGATAGAAAAAGAAAGTCCGGCGGGTTGAGAGACGCTCGGGACTCACCAGCCTGCCGGCCTGGTTGTTGTGCAGGTTCACGGCGGCCCTGGAGTCTTGCCCGGTCTCCAGCGCGTCCACGAACTGCTTGGAAATGCGCTCCCCGAACTCCACGTTATCGCTGCATCCTCCCCAGACCCATCCTCTTCCTCCTGGAAAACACAGACCGCGGTCAGCCTCCCGTTATCCACACACGTTGGCGTACCTGGGGGCTCCCAACGAATTTCACTCTATTTCTCAACACTTCTCAAAGGGTACAAATAAACAAGGAAACTATTTTTTGTCAATGAACTTTGGTTTACAAAAGCTAGTTCATTTATAACATCCTTATAGTGACATACTATGTAACATACATAAAATATTGTAGTAGAATAAAACCAGGTTTTATGTCGGGGTGGGCTAGCTACCTTGTGGCGATATTCTCTCAAATGGTATTCTTAGATTGGATAATAGTACACGCTCATCAATAAGGCATAAAAGAGCTCAGGAGAGAAGACGAAAGAGCGCAATTCAGTGAGCACCTGGCATCACATTAAAATGGGTTTTCAAGATGTGTTATTTAATAAATTAAGACTTGCTATACGAAACCGTTCTTACCAAGTTGTCCGTTCATTGAATCGTCACAGCCGCAGTTGTCTAAATCGCCCATGCTGCAGTTCTTGGTCAGGGTGTACATGACACCAGCGGAGCTGATGGCGTGGATGAAGGACGTTTCTCTCGAAGCTTGAAATAAAACGGAAACGACAGTTAATGATCACCTTTCTCTCTCTCACACACACACACACGTGCATACACTGTATATTATTTCACACGACCATATCGAAACGTGTTAATCAGCCGATACTAGACAAAGCACACGCCAATTCCAGCTGCATTAGAAGTTCACGGGTGAACGGGAACGTACCGCTTCTCAGTCCTTTCTGCGTGGACAGCTGGAGCGCGCTCTCGGGACAGTTCCACCGATCCCACGCGAACTGGTACTTGCACTCTTCAATGCCGCTCTGGGCGCCCGCCTGCACGCTGCTGGCGTAAGTGAGGTGAGCCTGCCGGAAGACGAGAAAAAAAGCCGTGTCTTACTGTGGGCTTTCAGATACAACTCTCCCGATACATCAAGATGTTGAATACTTTCATTACAACCTGATTTCCCATTATAGAGAAGCATTTTTTTCCCTCTAATATGGATAGTGTTAGTTGTGTTCCACAAGTGTTGTGGTCGCTATGACAAATTTGCAAAGCAGAAATAATAATAATAAGATAAGCCATATACAGTGTCTTGTATTAGGAATTTGTCTTTTCACAGACCCCAACTTGCTCTCCATGAGACACACAGACAGGGAGAGAAGCTGGGGGTCAGAGCGCAGGGTCAGTCATTTACACTGCACCCCTAGAGCAGTTGGGGTTAAGGGCCTTGCTCAGGGGCCCAACGGAGTAGGATTTTTCTGCTGGCAACCTTCCAGCCACAGGCGCGGATCCTGAGCCACAGAGCCACCACACCGCCCTTTTATTATAGTATTATTAATAATAATAATAATAATAATAAAAATAATAATCATCATCCTCTTACCTTCGGTCCCGTCATAAGAAAGTTATTCACAGACCTATAAAGAAAAAGACATAAGAAGATAATATTAGAGAATTGAACTGAGCATTTCTAAGACCACTTAAGAGGGCCGGTGAGAGATCACCGCACACGGAACACCCACCATGCTCTAGCGAACAGTATGCTGGAGTAAGTGAAGAATGCGATGGAGCTGATGAGCCTGTACGTTCGCATTGCGGAGACTGGTTCTGCGGTGCGCCGTCCTGCCTCTGCCTGGCACGAGTGAAGTGAGCCGCAGTCGGACCCGCAGGTTAATTTATATGATATTTTGAAGGGCCGGGGTCACACATGAAGACCATTGGGCGGGAGGGCGGTGAGCGGAATCAGGGAAACGCCTAAAGCGTACATCAAAGGGCCCTGCCAGCACCTCACAGCTAGCGCTGCGCTTGCGACAATTGGCACATTTCATTCAACAACAGCGCGGTCTAATTTCATTAACCCCTACCGTCCGAACATGCTCTCCAGGTCACGGACGGAGTACGTTCATGCGGGATTTGTTGGTTTTTTTTACATTATTTTTAATTTAAAAAGTGGAAGAGTTTGGACTCCAAGCCCGAAAACACAACATTTAGCACCCTGTTGGGCTTTTGCGGTCAACTCGAAGTGATATTTCCTTCCACGCGTTCTGAGTTTTTTTTTTAAATTACTCCTAATTCCTTATTGCTGAACGCATAACATTAAATAAAGGCCGAACAAGATTCATTTCGGAACGAAAAAGAACGGGAATTCATCGAGGTAGGGCATTTTTGAGAAAAAAAAAACAGATTTGCGGAATACTACTAAAAACTTCAATAAAGCGTTTAACAATAGTTTAAAATAATTTATTTCGTTGATGTCGAGTGTTCTAGTTAAACTTCATCGAAGTTCAGAAAAAAACATAATTCTGGCATGTTGAAAATTGTCGTGGTGGGTATTTATTTAATATTGAGATGCGACTGACTGAGATGGACCTGAACAGAAGAAAATTGTTTGACACTGAATCTAATAGCCAGAAAAAATATGACACACTCAAAAATTTGCACTATGTGCAAGTATATATTTCTCCTGTTAGAGAAATTCCTGCTGCACGTTGCTTTGAGCTTAGCAAGCTCCCCACACTGAAGAAAGTTTCTCTTTAGCCTCAAGGCACTTATTCAATTCCGACATCATCATATGGAGATGTGCAATATTCATAGTATATACATTATTGCAAACCGACTTTAAATCATATTGAAGAAAATAATGAGCATGCGGTTTGGAGCATTAAGAAACTCACAATATCGTATTGAAATATTTACCGATTTCTTTAGAAACGTGTGCCATTATTTAATTTTTATTTTGTAACATGAAACACAACACGCAGCATATAGTTTAAATATTTAATATGGAATTTACATTACAGAAAACAATATAACTGATTCAAATATTAAAGTCTTTCTTTTCTGGGCCAATAACAAACTCATATCTTTAACAACTCACATAGCGACTCAAGGATTACATAACATCCTCAACACGCAGGTGTTTGCGACAGTGTGGCTACCAAGAAAATATCATTTCAACCAATATCGTGTTGAAGTAAGCGTGTAAGAAGACAAATATTTGTGTGCAAATAGAAAAGGCTAACACGATGCGCAATATCACATTGCAATCGCAAAAGTGCGTTGAAAGAAATACTATTTCTGATACAAAAAAAGTGACCACTGTGTTGAAACCCATTCACAATAAATATCCACTTTCACAGAAAGGGGTAAAATGTCCCGTTAACAATGTCACCCACTCTTTAAATCGCGACCTAGTAACTTGCTGTCGCGTCCTTACAGTGTAAAAAAAAACATTTTTAAAAATAATACAAGGCACAGAGTGTATGCTTACACGGGAACTCAAGTCTTATTTAACGCTCATGTTCACGGTTTCTGCGTTTGGCGCTGTGGAAAGGCCTGCGCGTTTTTTCCTTCTTAGCACAGAAGTACTTGGCGACCACCTGCGTGCACTGCTCGCACCGCACGGTGCAGCACCAGTGGAACTTGCAGTTGCAGCTGCTGACGATCTCCGTCCGCTTCTCCTCCACCCTCAGCCCGCACTCGAAGCACAGCCGCCTGCAGCTGCGCTTCTCCCACTGGGAGAGGTTCTTGCCGCTCTGCAGGCACTCCCTGCCCTCCGTGCCGTGCAGCCCGAGGCTGGAGTTCCTCACGCAGTAATCCGGGGAGTCTTCCAGGTAGATGAGCTCCGTCCGGGCGACGGTGCTGAAGGCGTCCGCCGTCACCCGCCTGTTGTCCGCGCTGTTCCCGGCGCGCATTCGCCTCTTGTCCAGCTCCAGCTTCTGAGCCTGGTCGTGCTTGACTTTCAGGTAGTTGCCGACGTCTCGGAAGTCGGACAGCTGCAGCCAGCAGGTCTGGACGCTGCAGCTCCCGGACACGCCGTGACACTTGCAGGTTCTCTTCATGGTCGCTCTCACGGCCTGAAACACAGGGACTGCGTGAGCTTCTTCCGAAAGCGGAGGGCAAGCACGGGGCCTACTAGCGCAGTGCGGCCAAAAGCGAGGTGATGGAGATGTTTTCTTAATGCCGTTGATAATGATTTCAACGGCAAGTGCTCAAAAAACAAACAAACAAACAAACAAACAATATTGTAGGGTAATGGGCAACAGAATTAATTTATATTCCGGCCGTAGGACGTATATATTTTCTAGTACTCGACGTACTTCATCCTGTTGATGTGAGACATCAACAACGATATATTGCTTTCCACGCGTGTCCAAATACTTCGTTTTATGATACAACTGACTCACCAGCCTGCCGGCCTGGTTGTTGTGCAGGTTCACGGCGGCCCTGGAGTCTTGCCCGGTCTCCAGCGCGTCCACGAACTGCTTGGAAATGCGCTCCCCGAACTCCACGTTATCGCTGCATCCTCCCCAGACCCATCCTCTTCCTCCTGGAAAACATCGTTGTTAATCCATAAATCGTCTGTCTCGTTGAAATGTCATTACGCTAGTGGGATATCATTGAAATAAGGTGACTGCGAAGACCACGCTTTTCAAAGAAAACTTTATTACAATAATATATATATATTAAACATCGCGTGTTCCCAATTTTCAATTGGAACGATTCTAAAATAAGTTTAAAAATCAGAATTATTCATTAGGACCGACGATTTGTAACATCTTTTTTTTTTCACCTGCTTGATCTCTCCTGTTAAACACTCCCTATAAATCTTTTACAAGATCCACAAGAGGCGGACAAGCACAATCAGCAGTTGAAGAACGGCAATGCTCTTTCAGCAGTGCGTTTTTTCCCGTCCCTCACCGATATGTCCAATTCTTGAATCGTCACAGCCGCAGTTGTCGAAATCGCCCATGCTGCAGTTTTTGGTGAGAGTGTACATCACCCCGGCGGAGCTGATGGCGTGGACGAAGGACGTTTCTCTGGTGGCTGGAGGGTGAAAGCAAGGAAAGCAACGTTCACAAATGGCACCACAGTGGTGTCCTAGAAGCGTCACGGCACGCAGTCTGCTATTATAAATCATGTAACAGGTGGCAATAGAGTCGTCACAGTATTAACTCTCTGCTTTTAAATAAAAGTGGACATATCGGGACTGGTACATATGCCTGGATCAGGGAAAGCCCCAGAATTGTTCCAATTTACCCCACGATCAGGGGAAGATTTACCTGTTCTGTCACCATTTAATTATTTCAGTATATAATGTTCTATAGTGGAAGTAGAAGTTTATACTATACACTATTTACTATAAACTATATACTATATACCATATACTATATACTATACACTATATATTATATACCATACACTATACACTATATACTATTTACTATATATCATATACTGTATGTTGGTATATAGCTATACTATACGTAATTATACCTGCACTACAGCTCTTTTCTACTAATAGCAATATCAATAACAACAGTGATTGAATGGACCCTTTCACTTGCAGAAGAACGTACCGCTTCTCAGCCCGTTGTGCGTGGACAGCTGCAGCGCGCTCTCGGGACAGTTCCACCGATCCCACGCGAACTGGTACTTGCACTCCTCAATACCGCTCTGGGCGCCCGCCTGCACACTGCCGGTGTAAATGAGGTGAGCCTGAGATCAGGAGAGAAACAGAACAGCGATGGGGTGAGATTATAGCAGAGCTCGCCGTCGTATGCTAGGAAAAACAAGGCACATGGGGAAAAGAGAAATTGTCACTGTAAGAGAAGAGAATCCGTTTTTTTTTCCGTCACAGCTCTTATGCTAATTTGTGTAGCAAATATATCTTAAAAAGAACCAAAGTATGCTTACCTTTGGACCCGTCATCAGGAAGTTGTTGACCGACCTAAAAATAATACAAAAAAATATTGCGTGAATTAGCAACCACATCAGTGACAGCAAAAATATTATTTTCAACGTATGAAACTGAAAGCCTCCTACCAAGCTGTAACTAAAAGTACGTGGCAGTACACTGACAGGACCGCGGACGCGAAGAGATGATGGGGAACCATCGCTGAACAAGCCTCTGTTTCCTTACTTCCTTTATCGCTGCACACTCCTGTTCGAAAATCCTAAAACAGGGGACGAAGCAGCGAAGCCTCTGATATTTATAAGGTGGTGTCTCATTTAGGTGACAAGAAAGTTTCCCTTTTACTGTGACTACAAGGAGGTCATTGGGTGACCTCTTCCATGAACAAGACCCGGGCCAGGAAACGCCTGATAATGCACTTCAAAGCGTTGACACTGTTTTTAAATACCCTACTTTCCATCTCTAAACCTGTTGCAGATTTAACATGCCCGTTATCGTTTTATTTCTTCCTTTTTAGAATTTCAGTTTTTCCCGTTCTCCGTTTCGGGTGACGTTCTCTTCATGAAATTGCCTTAGCCTTAAAAATAATGCTGTAAAAAAAAATGGAACGTCATTAATGGTCAACGAAACTAGTACTTGAGACACAGAAAGGCCATTAAGAGATGTTACACTAAATATTCATTTGATCCTCGTGGATCTACTGCAGGCAAAAACATTTCCCACAAAGTGACGTGCCTAATGAATTTGCATTTCAACATGTCTCTGTTTTAAAACCGTTTTGTGTAGCGGGCAGATGCGTGCATTGTGTTTTGTATTCTGAAGTATTTAAATATGATATATAAATATTTGAAATACGTGTCTTGTCGTATCACGATTTTTTCAATTATGTGCGCTTGTTTATTTGTTTATACTGTATGTTCTACTATAAGAAGAGGTCATAAGGATAGACGTTGAACAAGAGATTACCTTATAAATCACTTTGGCAGACGTTAAAATGCTTACATTTTGGGGATTTCCGATGAATTTTTCCTTTACGGGTTTTGAGGAGAAATTGAAAGATTTTACTTATGTCATTTGTGCCCGACATGATTTCAGTCGACGCTGATTTATTTGAAAACTAAATGTTTTACTTTAAAATCGAATTTAGCTGAGAACTAAATCATAATTAAATTAGAACAGGAATAAGTCATAACGTCTATCCTCCATTTGAATTTGACTGCATTTCTGCCAATGTTGGGCATTGTGTACCAAAAGAGTACACAAGTTTCAGTGTAGGATTTTATTAAATTACGTTCATAATTAAAAAATAAAGCCAATTTGTGAAAAACTTTCAGATTTGTGGGAAAAACAGGGTTTCCCAATTCAGACAGTGAAGCGACTGCTTGGTTTGTATCAGATGAGCTCTCGATTATTCAATACAACAACGGATTAAACGAATGATTTACTGAGATTTTTCGATCAGTTTTCAGCTCTGTACGCAGACCTGCGTAGCGAGTTCTTAGTCTAACTAGAATGGAAACCAGTGAGCATCAGATTCACCGAGTGGTAAAAAAATTAAACTGCGTGTCGCGTTGTCGGCAGTGGTGTTTTGTGGCCAAGAAGTAAAAAGGGGGTTGAAAAAGCAAGAAGTTTCATCTCATTCTGGTTAAGTGTATCATTTGAAATGCGTTTTAAATACAGGTGCACGTAAACTGAGGGAAGGCAAATCAACAAAATGACTCTTGTCCTGAGGGAAACTAAATCGACATTTCCGTTCGTGTAAGAACAGGTACTGCTACTGCGAACTGTATCTCGCCCTTTTTAATTTACTCTGATTAATATTTCCACAAACCCCACAGAAACTGAAACCTATTTTAAGGTTCTGTCTGCATGGGGTCTAAAACGTATTAAGGGTATTAAGCCTTCTACTGCGAGGGAAAGGTTACTGAATGCTAATTTCCCTTAATCAGAGCAGATCAACGCGATGGTAACAGAGAATTTCGAAAAGGTTTTAGGAAAAACACACATATGAACCTTAAAGTAAACGTTCCTCGTGGGCCATTATAAAATAAGCAACCGCCTAGAATAAGAATCGAAAATGTAAATATTCAATGTTAAGCGACTGGATGCAACAAAAAAAAAAACCCAAAACAACGACACGTGTTTCTTGGGTGGTAAAAACAAGCTATTTAACCAATTGGTTTCACGACTTTCAACTCTAACAGACCTATACCTCAAAACTGTCAATGAAAAACGTTGGCTCCCCATTTCTTATTGAAATCAACTTTATTCGTGGCTTCAAACTCGCAAAATAAGATAAAACCGAGACACCTCGTAATGTTTGTCATCCATGATACCTGCGATTATAAGGCAATCAGACTTCAGTTTGTTAATTTCAGCGCCTGGTTTAAATGTTACAAGCCCGCGGAGCTGAGGTACCCTCCTAGCATATCAGAATACAACTCTCTTGCTCCAGTTCCGACAAAGGGAAATGTTAGATGTCTGCGATGCAGGCTAGGAGTCACTTGCTTTTCAAATGATTAATTCTACCCATTAATTAATATTCTCTGAATGTCACAAATGCCAGGTGCTCTATTTTCATGTGGTGTGGATCGTATGCGGTTTGCTTTCTCCGTGCGGCTGATGTTATCTGGAGTTGAGTTTCGCTCTTTTCTCAGTGCAAGGGTGCCACATTGCCATTCGGGGGGTAAGACAAGCTGTGAACAGTTACAATGGGTTGCCTACAGGTGAGGATAATCCTCATTAATTGGATACCGCCAATTAATTAACGCCAAACTTTCACTTCATCTGAAAACTTGGCGCTCAGCAACTAATTGGAGAAAATCAAAGGTATTAGGCGTTTATCAGCGATACATAAGGCAAGCCACCCTCAGGGAAATGGGTGGGGCAGCACCCGAAGGGGCCTGATCAATTGTCTCGCGTGGGCTATCCCTTTATTGGTTAATTATCTGAATACACCAGGCCGCAGTGCGTCACGCCTTTCGGAAAACAACTTGAGTCGCAAAACCCTTTTTTACTAGAAACCAAAATTTCACGTTCAGCTAGAATCAACAGTTTTCATGCTTTGCAAATACAATACACAAGTAAAACAATAATATTGTTAGTTTTCGAATACACTGACGTCGATTTTTACTAATGTTTCGGGATGTAAAATATTCAGTCTATAATATTCAAGTGGTTTTTGTGTACGTGCCAACGTATATTGTTACAAAAAAGTCTTGCAAGCTGATATGTCTTTTCAACCTAGTATTGTGCTCACTTTTTATTTCCGAATTGTCAAGTTGTTGAAACGAAATGTATGTGCTCTTTTAAAGCAGTCCGGTTCATATTTTGCAGAAAGCTTTTGAATTTTAGTGGGAAATCGAATTGTATAGATTTGATCGTGAACACAGGGTTTTCTGCGCGTACACGGGTGACGATTTAATTTTCCCTTTAAATTAAGTTGTGATCACGTTTCCAGGAATCGTAGCTGATAAAGGTATCATGAATATCGCAGAAACACACGGAATCATTTTAAAACGGTGCCTCGGAAGAAGAGAGACTCCATTAATAAATGAGTAGGAAGTCTACACATTTAAACTTTAAACGCTGTAAAAAACATGCGAGTATTTTTTGTAGGTAAAAAGGTATTTGTAGGTGTAACAATTTGTAAACATGCAGTACAGGGAACTTTGATGCTTTATTTTTTCAAGACACACTAGGACCATATTCTTAATCTTAATTAAAACCATTGTTGACACTGAGTTGATATTTGGTGAAAGGCAGTTTCACCTCATGGCTCCGAATAATTAATGGTGAAGCAATTTGCGGTAATAAAGGGAGTTGAATCGTTAACTTTTCTTAAGCGTTTTTAATTAAATGCATTCCAAAATACATAAAGTCGGCGAGACTTTGGTTTCTCGAACGCCCAACTGGAACTGTATTCTGAATTAGAGGCCAGATAAGCGAATGAAAACGATAAAGGGAGTTAAATTTACGCCAGTTTGTAAAATATACTGTACGCCAGACGTCTGTTCCTGGGTGACAGGACTACAGACGCCAGCGCTCCGATCGCTTCATTAAGAGGCCAGCCGGGCGGAGAGTTAAAAGAAACTCCGTGCCTGATTTCCCACTTGACATTAACAAGTGTAAAACTAAGAATACGACGTAAAATCCTGCTTCCACAATGGTTAAGAAAAAAAACCCAACGTAAGCAATACTGACACATCGGTGCTTGATACAGTTTTGCTGGTTAGCTCAATGCAGGTGTGTTGAGTTTAGCACTTAAAATCGGTTGACGGCGAGATAGTTTCTCAGTAATTGAGCGTCTGGTTTCGCGAGGGTGTCACACTAACACGTTCCACACAATCACTGCTTTATTGGCCGGGTGTGTTGTACTACAACATCTAATATTATATTGATTTACACGGTACCAGTGTCCAGACGTCTGATACAGCTAACTCAAAGGGAAAGTTCGAAATGCTGAGAACGGGGTTTGTGAACTATGCAAACATGTTTTTTTTTCAGTTTGTACACTTTTACCTCAGCGAAAACTCAAATCCTTTTAATAATGTTGGCGTGTTATTTAATTGCGATGCAGTATCTACAGACCTCAGTAGACAAAGACAGAAAAACATCAACTGTGTTCAAGCCCTTTAAAATCAACAACCCTGTTTTCTTAACACTATTCTGCGATATGATAACGGCTATGCTTTGGGGGGGGGGAGCGTTTAATATCAGTATTAACAGAATAATAGAGTTTTTTTGTTTCAGAATATAATTCTTTCAGGCTGATTCAATTAAGTATAATTAAGGTTGGGTACAACAATGCAGTGCCTAAGGGATAATATAATCAAGTTTTCATTTAGAAGATTTTAGTTATATTTTAACCTAACAAAGAAATGAAAAAGAAAAAGACGCACTTCTACAGACCTCAGGTCTTTAACAACAGGTTGTCGGCCCTGTGGGCAGGTTATCGGTCGGTTACACTTGCCGAAACTGTACCTGGCTGTTCTTCAACAACCAATCTTCGGCTCAGTCACCCAGTAAAAAAACAACAACAAATGATCCTGTAATCTTCATGTCTTTACGAATTGCCATAGTGACGACCCATTTGTAAGTTCGGTAGACTTCTGGATTCCTATACACATATATATACCCCTTTTATTTTAGTTGATAACATTTACCTTGAAAACAATGACACATGACTCCCTCTAGTGTCAGTACAGCAGCCTGCACATAGAAGCCATCCCATTTAACATGACACTTGTCGTTACGGAAGATTCCAGCCTTCCAAAGAAGACGTCCCTCTTTAGTTTAAAGTACTATATCAGTTTACATGCTTTAAACACATATTCTTGACAGATTATTGCTTTTGAAGTACGGAATTACAGTTCACTTCACAGTGCAGACACACTGTCGTGTAGAGGAACATAACGAAGGAACAAGTAAAGGTTTATTCCATGTTGAAAAGAGACGAAATGAAACACAACTTTTCGTCTGTTGAGCCTTCTTCAAGTAGAGCCTTCACATATGAAGAAGGCTCCATAGCCGAAACGTTTCCTTTCTTCTCTTTTCAACCTGGGATAAACCTTTGCTTGTTATTTGGAGCCTACGCATGCTGATGCAGCTCCCTACTTGAAAACCCTGAAGGATATACATACACAAAAAACAGTACATATATGCACACAGGCAGTGAAAAAAAGAACCCCGGATAAATTTAGTTCCACAAAAATCTGTTGGTTTCAAACTATTTCTTGTTTTGATGGTTTTTAGTTTTTGGAACCACGCGGCACTAATTTGATTAAAGAAGTACGAGTAGGTAGCTGTGTCAGCATCAATCCAATTAATTTGATTGATTTCTTGCCAGAGGTCTCCTACTTTACCAAGACCTAAAATAGGGTGAAAAAGTAGACATGCTGAGTGGATTTTAGAATGCTGATGTTTTCTTTCCTTTAAGCGGTCGTATACAGTCAACGTCGCAAATCCAGGAGCTGACCAGAAATTTAGAAAAGCTGGTCAAAGATCGTGAATCTGACGGTGATGGTCGTTGTTGCTATAGTAACTGGCACGATGTACCCTTTTCTAAAAGTGAATCCGACAATGTCATTTCAGCCTGTTCTTCCCAAATCCACACGTTCATGATAAAAAGCTTAAATCTTTGTTGTCCAATTCACGAGACCAGAATTTACCTCCATTTCAATGACGAAATTATATCTCGGAATTTGAGAATCTTACACTATTATGAATTTCAAATAGCGGAGGACGCTACTTTAACACCAGTCGAAAGCAAAAATTATCAGTTCAAAATCTTTCATGAAACGTTAATTTGAGAACTGAATTAATTCTTCATATTGTAAAGTGATACCCAAAGCTTTACAAACGACAGACCATTAATGCGCCTAGTCCAGTGTTTCTTGAGTTGCTTTGAAAAAATCAGCACCAATTTCTCTAGAATGTTCCTCTCCGCTCCCACCAGACAGAATCAACCGCTCTTAGTGGTATTAAATTCTGCAGCTGTTCCACTGTGACCAGCCACAGTAAAATCAAAGACCATCTGTTTGTGGCTATCCAGGAAAAAAAAGACCAGCTGTCATCTTTTCAGCATAAACTGAAACACAGAAACGGTCCATTTTGACACCACAGTATCTACTTCTGTCCCGCTGGTCAAAACGATCTGTTTAAAAACAACGATAAATCTTTACAGACGTTCTTTGTACTGGGAATATACTTTCCTACATTTTACAAGGCACGATGTAAAAATTGTTGAAAACGAAGAGACCCCTCTAGCATAGTTGCTGCAAAGGTACGTGTTTTGACGTTTAATCGACTAGTTTTTCTTTTTTCCTGTTCTTGAATGGTTCACTTCTTGCGTGATTTATTGTAGGTGCATATGTGCAGGTATTCCTTCAGTTTAGATTCTTATTTTCTTACTAAATAATTGCTCCAGCAGCATCAGCACCTTAAAAAAAAAGTTACGTTATATTTCTCTCCAGTATGTGTGCTACATGAGAAAAAAAATAACACAACCTCTCTTTGGTGATTGTTGAAGCGTTAGTGTAAAAGATGAGTTAATAATCATGCCAGTTGAGAATCTATAGTTCATCAGGAATAACAACACCCAAGGATTAAACGTTCTGAAAGGTTTATGGAGTGTTTTAGTCACAATAAAATTTGGCTGAACCCGCTTGGCAGTGTTTATAGTGATGTGGGTGAGGAAATGGCGTCAGGAGTGATTGTGAATCACCGACAGCTGAGGCTGATTGAACTTGGCTGTGGTCATCCCTCCTGAATTCTCGTTATGACCTCCACAGCAAAAGTACAGAACACTCCACAGACGACAGCAGTTTTGGACACATAAAGGATGCACAGATATACTGTATCCTCCGAAACAGCTACATCCCAGCAACCTCTGCGTAATACACAGCCCAGGGTGAAAGAGGAAGAGCTTTTTGTTCCAGGGATACAGGCCTGAGCTTTCCACTGCGAACGTGAGTAACTGAACCGTGACACTCACACAGAGAAAGGGAGAGAATGTTGTCCCCAAAATGTCCCAGTTGTCCACTGGACAGCCCTGGGGACTCTAATTGGGTGGAGCGGTGGCTCTGTGGCCAAGGGTCTGTGCTGGTGGCTGGAAGGTTGCCAGTTCAAATTCCACAGCCGGCAGAGGAATCCTACTCTGTTGGGCCCCTGAGCAAGGCCCTTAACCCCCAACTGCTCCAGGGGTGCTATACAATGGCTGACCTTGCACTCTGACCCCAAGCTTCTCTCCCTGTCTGTGTGTCTCATGGAGAGCAAGCTGGGGTATGCGAAAAGATTAATTCCTAATGCAAGAAATTGTACATGGCCAATAAAGAGATCTTATCTTATCTTAATTAACAGAGTGCTGTCCCGCTGGGAACTTCAGATAGCAGCAGGGGGGAGGCACACCCGACATTCGAATCTGCAGCCTCCAATATTTGAGCCATGTGACAGCCATGAGGAAAACTGCAATCCGTTCGTCGGAAGTACCAGCAGGTTAACTTGCTTAAGTCTATCAAAGATGTGAGAACGTGATACTGTGTATGAAGAGATCTGGAATACATTTTTTTCACTTTATTAGGAAACAGAAACATAAAAAAAACATGAAATTGTACAGAGAACCCATCTAATCAAACGAGTTTGGATTGGAGCTTCATTTTTAAAAATAAAAAAGTTCTTTGTATGCCATTTTTTCCTCCCGTCGGCAGTCATGCATCTCTCGTTGGTGAGAAGTTGCTTTGTGAAACAAAGGGAAACTGGTGACAGTCGACTCTGAAGCCCCGTCCCCCTGGTCAAAGAGCAGCTTCTCCCTTCCGCTCCTGTTCAATAGCTGAAAGAGAACATTCGTACTCGTCAGCGCACGTCTCCCGGGAAAGCCTTCTTCTGTTATAAGCTCCTTCGTGAAGCTGCAAGCGGAAGAGTCTTTATTTGCTTCTTGGGCGCTAGAAATGTATTCACCCCTAACAGGTGTAATGGTTCAATAGCAATGACCGATAAACATGATTTTCTTTAAAGACTTCTCTTTATCCAAGTGGATTATGAGGCACGAAAGTGACCTTTCTTTGTGCCTACAGGGAAATATGAACCACTGTTAGCACTGTAATGTTGCGATGACCCATTCCTCCTAAGACTAATCGCCCTCACCCATTCAGGATCTGTGGGTCCTGTCCTGGCAAGCAGCAGGCACAAGGCAGGGCACACCCTGGATGGGACGCCAGTCCGTCACAGTGCACCCACAGACACAAGCACAAACACTCACGCCAGGGCCAGTTTTCCCAGAAGCCAATTAACCTCCCCGGTATGTCTTTGGACTGTGGGAGGAAACTGGAGCACCCAGATAACCACTGCACTAATGTGCCACTCCATGTTGTGATTATGGATATCACCAATTCTTATTCCTTTAAAATGTCTGGAAGTATGTGTATCAGTTCCCTAAAAACTTTAGACATTTTTGTGAGAGTCTTTCATTTTTTAATATTAGAAAAATAAAACATTTTACTGACTGAAATACCAATATTTAAATGCAATAGTTAACAAAAGTGAATAATTTTATCAGATGGCCACTATATGAGAATTAGATGGTACTGCTTATCAAAAACATTAGTATATGCTGAGAAACATAAACATAACAGCCTAAATATCATAAGGAAATAGTATGGTTTTAGTCCTTCAAAGTTCATACGGATGGCAGTTCTGACTGCACAACGATTTGGAAACCTTATATAAACAAAACT
Organism: Atractosteus spatula; assembly: GCF_055471065.1. Classification (NCBI taxonomy): domain Eukaryota; kingdom Metazoa; phylum Chordata; class Actinopteri; order Semionotiformes; family Lepisosteidae; genus Atractosteus; species Atractosteus spatula. Next base: position 31,887,892 of record NC_142719.1, read on the forward strand.
TCAATCTCAGAATACTTGATTTGAGATCATTCTCATATTCAGCCAATATTTGAATCCTAGGTTCCTTGCATGTACCCTGAAAACACAGAGTGGTAAGCAAGTCCTCCGCCTGAACCGGAAACCAGGTTTTTAAGCCAGGTGCTCATTGTTCTGGAATCAGCTCCCGTTAAGAGCAGTACTACTGGGTGTCTCCCACTGGGAAGAAATGTACAGTATAGTTTGATAAATGCATCATTTTTTTGTTTTGCCTTTTACCAAAACTCTGGTTCGTCCACAATTCAAACCATTTTCCTGTGAATGAAAATGGGTCGCCAACTATACGAAAAAGAGTTTTGTTTATTTAAGAAGAATAAATGTACTTAAACTAAAGGTGAGTGTGGGACCAATGCTATATCTAACGAGATATTTAATAATACAGATGAACTTAACCCAAAGTGGGATAATTCCGTCTCAGAATGTTACTCCTCAGAAAACACAAATCCAGAACATTTTGAGCGCACACATTTCTTGTTGGACCAACTTAACAAAATGCAAACAAAACGTTATGTCAATATCCTGGAAGTAGCTATATCTTCTTTCATAATTAGCATCATTTACAACCGCCCAGTGCGAAACTAAAATGCACTAAATTCCTAGCAGTGCATTTTCGCAGCTAAGCCTCCTGACCTCAGAAGCTTCTGCAGCTCGTCTGGCATCAGTGGTGAAAGACTAATGGGATATTCTCTGAGTAACGCGCACTTGGCAGCCTGCGCCACGTCAAAAGACAAGCCCACTTACTCTCCTTTGTTGGCAAGGGGTTCTTCTCTTTGGTTTCCGTCTTCTTCAGCTTAGATTTGTCGAAACCTTCGATTTCCGTGAGATCTGGCTTGTCAGACATCTTTGCCTTGAAAGGACAGTGGGAGTAAGTCAGCACTGAAGCAAACAAACAAGAAATCCACCTAAAAGAGCACAAGACCTGGAACATCGCCTGTAATGTCACGGAGGTGAGCTGGGAAACCGGGCGGCTTCTAATTTTTCGCTGAGCAAAGGAAGGGAACTAGGTTTTCGTGCACCCCCCAGGAATCCATTTTTTCTTTGTTCAAGAACGGCCCCAGATGTCAAACCACCAACCCGAATGTGCTGCTAAATTAGGGTGTGATTAGTCGTTGTGTGACGGGTTACAGAGACATGACATGCTTCTTATTGTATCAGCCCATAAGAATGGAACAATTCAACGCCTTTATTTACAGACACCCTTTAACAAGGCGGCAGAAGGGAACAGCCACTAATGCAACAGTTGATGTGGCAGAGACTCTGCACACAGAGTGAACGCGCTTCGCCTTCATTGTCTTCTTGGCCTCAGCAGGCGCCCTTCTCTTCTGCCTGGCCAGTTTGTCTAAAGCAAAGCTGAGCCTGCCCTTTGCCGTCAATTACTCCCACTGCCCTGGGATCGAGACGCCCAGAGCCCTTTGTTCTCCGGTGGTGGTCCACTGGGTTTCTGTCACAGGCCTCAGCGGCAAGCGGGCTGAAGCAGATGTTCCCCTCACTGCAGACATTGTCTGACGCTAAAGGGTAGCACGTCTGGTCGGCTCCCCGGTCTCGCCCAGTCTCAGAGCGAAAAACCAGAAGCAGGAGCTGCCTGAAGTCACTTGCCCTACCCACGTCATCTTGCTCCTGCTCTTACCATGAGCTGCGTTAATTCAGGGGACCCTGCCCGGCTCTGACAACGAAACCACGCACAAAGGTGTATTTATGCAACCTACATGCGCACAAAATAAAATCACAAAGCCGGGGAGTGCCCTTACCGTGATACGAGTATCCTTCTGCCAGGAGCTCTTTCCCTCTGCCTGGGTGCCTCTGTCTGCTGCAGCCTGCTCCTAGGGTGTGGACCTGAGAGAGAGAGGGGGAATTATGGATTGCCTCCTCCTCTGGTCTAGTTAATATTTATGACCATAGAGAGTGCAGAGGAGGGGCTTACTTCCCGAAAGCAGATAACCCCAGAAGATGAGCTACTGCAGCCTTCCCAGAAGACAGCAGCTGCAGGCATGATTGCATGTGCAAGTGCAACAGTGTCTCCAGTGGGGGTGGGGAAGAATGCCAGTCCCCACGCTGAGAGTCCCTGCCTATGCCTCCCTCCTGTTTTTAAGACGTGACCGGTCTTTGCCAGTCTCTGCTGATCCAGGCATGAGGAGGATTTTCACGGGTGCATGTTTTCCCCTGACAGCCCTGGCAAGCTCCTTCATCACAGGATTCTGAGAATATATAATGAATAAGCTGTAATGAACAGCCGTGCTTAAAATACCAAGCAGGATCAGCCTCTCTGTGTTTTAAAATGTCATTCAAACTAGGTCTTTTTTAATAGGATGTTGTGGAGGTAAACCCTAAACCCTTATCATAAGCTGCCTTTCTCAAGCTCACTGCCAGCCGTCTTGTTTTTATGAGGCGTGTTCTTACTAAATTTAGAGTGCAGCTGTAATGAAACCCAGAGAATACAGTGCTCCCCCAGGACTAGAGTACAAATCCCAGCTATAAAGGGAGAGCAGAGTTAAGGAAGTTGTTGATACAACTGGCTTTTTGTATAATGTCATATTTAGATGTATTATTCCTGATTGCTGAGCTGACTAATTACTCATTACGCAAGTGTATGAAAAAAGAAAGTTGACAGGACAGCATCATTCACAAGAAGCAAAAAAAAACCAACCACTTTTTAGGAATTTTCTGTTAGTGCTGCCTGGCTTTCTGATGCCAACTACTCTCACACTCCTTATGCAAGCTTCTCAAACATGTCTGCGATCGGAACAGGAGGGTGGTGCAGGAAAGGCAGTGCTCAGGTGAAATGTCTTGACCTGCACAACCACACTGCAGCGGACGTGGGGAATGAGCTTAATGGCACGCACAGCTGTTCCGACAGGGATATAGGGAGTCGCAGGCTGGGATGTCATGACGTCACATCGTCACTCACTGACATTGACATCATCACTGACTCTGCCCGTGATCTCTGCTCATCTAATCGATCAATCAGAATATAGACTCACAGCAAAAGGCCGTGTAAATATATTACTGCTTTTAACAACGGTTTACAATAATGTTTTATTAAACTTACTCTGTAACGAGATGTGATTACATATACACGTTCTTTAATTATAACAGCATAAAACTGTGATCAATGATTCGTGAGCCGACTTATAGCAGTTTGGTTAATTGAATATAGTGAATAAAACTGAATAAAACAATGCTTTTGTCCTGTTAACCTTTTGTGCCACAGAAGTCACTATATTCTAACCCTTAAATATTCTAAACCAAAACTGTCTCATCTTTATTTCAGCACTGACAAATGCCAGATCACAAGCATTTTTTTGCTTTTGAGTTCCCCACTAATGAAAGTGTCCTGTGTGTATATGAATGTTTCCCTTTGTTGGAAACTGCATGCTCTGCAAAGACAGAAGTGTGTATGAACCTGGCCTGAGAATGTATCTCTGCTTCACTGTGCTTCTACAGGGACCCTCACCAAGGTCAACTGGAGCTACAGAGAAGGCTCAACAGCGCCTTCGTATCTCCAGCTGAAAAAATGTGGTCTATCGTCAACTGTCCTCATCACATCTTACAGGTGCGCTACTGAGAGTGTGCTCACGTGTGGGATTACAGTGTGGTCTGGCAGCAGCTCGTTGTCTCCCCCCCTTCCCTCTGGTAAGTGTTATAGGAGCATAAAGGCATGAGCATCCAGATTCAGAGACAGTTTCTTCCCGCAAGCTGTCAGATTACTGAACACGACCCCCACCACTGGCTCACACTGATGTGGTTTTTCTCACACTGCTTGTCTGACTTTTTTTTTTAAAGTTATATGTTATTTAACTTGTTGTTGTTGCTGCTGCTGTTCTGTGTTCTTGTTTTTGGTGATACCTTCAATGTATTTGTATAGGAGCGTATATATGTAAATAAGCACTTCATTGCACTTGTGAACTGAACTGGCAAGCCGATTCAAAATGAATTGTGATACAATGCGTGTATGTTGTGCAATACTTGCACAAAACTAAATAAAGGAGACATTATTCACACAACATATTATAAGCATATATAGTCATATATATATAAAGTTTCATTTAAGAATTCCACAGTCCCACCCTAGCATTACAACCTCAAAAACTCTCATCTGTATATGATGGTAATGGCAACAGAGAATACAAGTGCTCTGTGCTCATATTGGTAAGCCTTGAGCGCCCTCTTGTGTTGACATCTAGTCATTGCAAGAGGTGAAATTGAGGGTTTGTAACTACAGTGGAAATATGTAGTCAACTGAAAACATCGCTTCATGGCAGTCACAGCAACCCAGGCACTGCGCTGGAAGCAGAGGGCACAAGTCAGACCTACAAATCGGACAGGACACTGATCACACACAGGGCACACACTGGGGTACAGTTTAGACACTCCAACTAATCAAGAGGGAAGAAAAATGGAGCCCCCTGAATAAAACCTGGAGAGACCATGTAAACTCCACACCGAAGGTGCTCCAGTCCTGAATTTACAGAATCGAAGAGCTGCAAGGCAGCAACATGAAAAATTGTGCTGCCTTAACCTTAAAACTATACTATCCATATATACTGCTGCCTATGGCAGTATACTGAAATACATTAGTGTGTCTATATTGCCTATAAAACCCTTTGAATCTTGAAATCTGTCTTTTACTGCACGAGCAGTGTATAGCAAAATAACATGAATGAGGTTTGCATGCTCATGCTCATTTTATTAATTTGGTTATTGAAAGCGAAGGTTACCAGAAAGCCTTGTTTTTATATACAGTAATTGAAACTTTGCACTATTGAAACCTACAGATGTACTTTGATTACGAGCTGTTCAATAACAATATTGACTCCCTCACAGTGTACTTCCAGTATCCAACATCATTTCTTTGGAAATTAGGGTTCAGATGGGCACAGTTTGCTGTTATACAAAGCACACACACAAAGCATTAAAAGAGAAAGTTGCCCAGTACTAGTACTGATTTGGAATCTGGTCACTTGGTCACAAAATGCTCGGATTGACATCAGGGAAGATGAAAATAGACTATTGGAATGGTCAGTGCTGGACTGTGCATACACAAAGTGAGAAAACGTTTTTTTTTCATGACTGGGCTAACATTTTAACCACCTTTGAATCACACAAAAAATAACAATACATAATCACCACCCAGCACCCCTCTCTCCTACCCCCTAAAATACCAGTGACTAAGGGTTACATTGTTACACGCAGTACATGCTAATCCGCTCATTACACATTAAGTGTTAATAAAATGTAATTGCTAAAATACAATAAAATCGTCCAATACCTCCTGTAAATACAGCAAATGAAAAATCAGTTTAAGAACCGAAATACCCATGAAAAACATAAAACCTTCAAGTAACAAAGATTACAGACACTATAAAACACTCAATGGGGCAATAATAAAGACACAACCGAGAAATTAATTCTGTTTTCCCGTTAGTAGAATCTCCGATAGTGCCCTAATCTGTAAATGGGCAACAGTTTCTAAAGCCTATTAACACGCTTGAGGTGTCAAATGTAAATCAGTGTTCTGGACGCTGAAGTACGACTTTGGACTGTCTGATTTGGTTGTTGCACCGAACTTTCATGGACGGTGGATGATTTCTGACTTTCGGACACAGCAGACTTCTGTTGGCTGTTAACAAAAATGCTCGGACCCTTTGCCTTCAGAGTTTGACAAGCAGCGGATGTGCTCTTTGGCCGCTAGAGTAGGTGGCAGCGTTTGATAAACGGTTTGGCGGCACCTAGTGGTACTTTGGAGTCATGGCATGTTAGAAACGACAACTTAGTCTTTCAAATCGCTTCACAATTTTGACTTTCACGACAATTATCTTGGAAGAGTCAGCATATCTTAAAATATGTCTCAATTGAGACTTAACTGAATGTTTTTAATTCCTTTTATCAAATGTTTTACACTGACCTCTTCACATTGTCTATTAAAATGCAATAAATACAGTCTCCTTATTCTCAAATGCCTACTCGTATAAAAATAAAACTGTTTTTTTTATCATAAGCCACTCTCTCTACAGTCTACCCATTACCTTTGAAGTACATTACTGGTCAGCTTTAATGCCTTCGTTCTAAACTTTTACTTTTCTTTTTACACAGACACAGACTCCCAGCTCTAGTCTGAAGTTTTTCTTTCCTTTTTTTGCACGTTATCAGCAGTCTGAGTTCAGTCTTACTTCCAAGAAGTGTTTATACAGATATGAAAATCTGCAGGCTATTAATTTTATAAACGATCTCTCTTGACACAGTAAAATATTACCGTAAAGGTATTACAATACCCGTAAAGATAATAATCCAGAAATAACAACGACAAACTATAAGCTATATGTAATTAATTTGACACCAACAAATACTTAATGAGATGAATATAATAGATGATATAATAGATGATAATATAATAAATAACTGTGAGTTATGAACTGCAGAATAACGGGTGATGATTGAATGTCCATTAGGGACTATGTACTATGATTTAACGGTTCATAATTGTTTGAGCAAAAACCTACAATTCTCATCCCACATTCAGTATTTGGCAAAGCCTGAGACAGAGAGGAAAACTCAGCCGCCAGGAACGAGAAATGGTGATCGTAGCAGAGTGAGTCACTGCGTGAGGCAGCGGTGAACACTGAGTCACCAACAGAGATGAGATCGCAGACGTACAGTACTGTACGGGGAGTCAATGATAATGAGGGCTGGCCAATCGCAATGTGTTCATGCTCGCTGGGACTCTGTCACTGTGACTGGGCATTAGCATCGAAGCCTCACGTTACTGGTCGGCTGCGCTCATCACTGCAGAGGCGGTAAGAAAGCAGAGCATGTGAGACCACACAGTACCTGGAGGACAGAGAGCAGAAAAGGAAAGCTGGAGTATATTCATCCTCCCCTGGGTAAATACCAAGTGTTACTCATCGCTGCCTTCAGAGCTGTGTTATTTTTCTTCCAGAGAAATGATTTCAATCCGGAGTGTATGCCTATTATATAGCGGAGGCTTCATAAAAGTCACCGCCGTCCCGGTTTCTAAAAATCAGCTCAGAGTCTTTGGCAAAAGGCTTCATTTGGCAACATACACAAGGTGAAACACCCACTTCAGAGTGACACCAGCATCGCACACGGACAGGGACATTTCTCTGGCAAAATGTCCAGACGAATAAAATAATTACTACAATGTTTTCACCCTAAAAATAAAAATATGGTGTGCTGCATTCATTTACAACATACTAAGAGCTGTAATCTTAATGGAGAATAAAAAATCAGGTGATGAATGTACAGTAAGTGTCCAGATGCTCAAAGCTACTGATGGAAAATTGACAGAAGGCAATAATTGCCCCAAATTAACCCAAATTATGTTTTTGGCATAATTTAATACCATTTTTGCCCCAGGCTGCATTATTTCCTGGCGTCTCGGAACATTGTTTAAGGCTTCATTTAATAATATCTTACAGTGCATAATGAAAGGCACATAGAACTGATTTAAACAACTGTCTATTCAACCCAAAACTCAGATTGGGAATGAGTGCTGTTACAGAAAATGATTTATAACAGCTTTAAAATATATTGCACTTTATTAGTTTGAAAAAATAATTGTCATTTTGAATCCTCTTAAGTCGGAAAAATGAAACTGAGATTCATCCAGGTCTGAGCTTTTTTTTTCCTAGAGGAGCAGAATAATATCCTCCAATGACACACATTTGAAAGGTCATACTTTTTTCCTGGGTGGCATGTAACTCATTTGCGTGGGGTACAGCAGTAAAGTACAGTTGAAATATGACTCTCTCGGATCAGGAAGCAAAAAGAGATTACGCTAATTACTCTGGCATACTTCCATCTACAGCATTGTTATGAATATGAAGTAGACTTTACTGTTTACCGACTCCTTGAAAACAAGTCGTCCCAACACACATCTGATTCCACTTTTTGTACATATATGAAGGCAAAGTTAAAGTTGTTTCTGCTTTATGAAGTGCTACTCATCCTAGGGACCACCTGCTCTTAAAACACACTCTATGTAGGACACAGTCTGTCAGTTTCAGTATGCAATCAGACCTGGGATTTAAGATCTGCAAGGCAGCAGTACTGACTGCCAGTGCAGAACAGAACAGATCATTAACATTAGTCATTAACACTCCTTGTTTAAGTAAAAATCTGCAGGCGTACGTTACCTTCTAATCTACTGTACATTAACGTTGGCTAAAAAGTAGAGTCTGAAAAGTGAGAAGGAGAAGAGTTGGTGACCAGTTCAGCAGATGACTTACACGATGAAGACACACAGTATATGTGTATGTAGGTGATTCTTATCAACATCAAAAAAGCACGACAGTTTCCTGCATTGTCTCCTGGTGCAGTCAAATGCTGAGTCTCTGCTCAACAGAGGTGTATTACTTCATGTATTTGGATATTGGGTCCGAATGGACATTTAAATGTTGCAAAAAATAATTGAAGAAGATACCCCTTCAGTTTTTCGAAATGACAGCTGTGGTGTGTTCATTTCTTCACATTACTGATCTGTGGCCTGTTGGCAGTGCATCTCACAATCTCATTTCATATTCCAAAAAGCTGACAAGACCATGCAGGCTTATGAAATATTTAAATAGAGCAGCTGTTTCAAATGACAGCAAGATTAACATATATCTTGAATGTCTTCATGGATTAGGAAGGTAATATTGAATATTGGATTTATTCATGGAGTTTAGTGAAGCAATGACACAGGTAGTGGAGAGCATACAGTATATGGAAAGCCAAAATGTCCCAGAGCTTTCTTATGAAATTCCTTTCACAAGGAGTAACAGCACCTAATAAGAAAATTAATTAAGGAATGTTTAGAGAGGAGTCAGGCGTAAGAATCGTCACTTGTTGAGGTCCAACCACTTGGTCCCAGGATGAGGAAGATCAGCCCCCGACACAGAGAGAGGAGTTAACCAGAGATGGGGCCTACTGTGTGGTTGACATCTTTTCATGAAGTGACGTCATGGAGGAATAGGAGTTAGCGTAGCACAGGTGAGGGAGACCTCCATTGCTGTCATCTGTCCTGAACTCTTGTTAAAAACTCCATTTCATTTGCTAGTTTCAGTACATTTGCATTTTCCTGTACGTTTTCCTTTCCGAAATCTTTGACAAAAGGAACTGAGTCTATAATAGTAGCTGAGCATCAACCGAAAGGATAAAATCACTCGATTTATGCGTGCATTTTAGAAAAGCAAAGTGCACATATTCTGTATCTTGACTGTTTTGTTAGCATTTTGACTGATTGATCATTCACGACTGATGCCCTCGAGTTACTTTGACTTTGTTTCTTAAGCATCTGAGTCACCTGCTAACTGAGAGAGTTGACAGGGCACAGGTCTCGAGGTGTTGAATTTTCAGCCTGCTATTAATCAAGAAAGAAGTCCAGCTTATCAAGAGAATCACCTTAGTGCTATCAGTATGTTGGAGGCTGGATTTCAAGTCCTTGTACCGTTGCTCGTTGTCTGGGGTCAACAGTTTTTAGTCTGGCAGGATGATACATCTTTCAATGACAGGCCACAATCTGCTAGATGCTGAGTTTTGGCCAAGCTCAAATATGGTGATGTGGGCAACGTCTAAGTACTACAGAAATCTACTTCCAGTGATTGATGGTAGCTGGCTGCACAACACTACAGTTGGCCAAATATGATCAAATATAATGGAAAAGCATTATTTGACTTTAACCCGTGTGTCTTAACGGCGTTAACGGAACAATGGTTTTCTTGCGAGGTGAGAATGTGATACTCTACTCACCAGACTTGAGCCCCGTCGAGCAGCTGTGGGACCTGGGACTGCTCAGAGACCAGTGAACGGGCACATGCTTGTGTCTCGCTCACGGCAGAATCGGTAATCCAGCGCAGATGATCAGCTTGCGACCTCCACTGTAGACTCCCTGGTGATGACAACTGGTGATGAGCATCATGAAGGTTGGTAGCACCTGGTGCCAAAACGATTTGGCTAATTTGCCGGGGTTTCGAATGGAATTAAGGGATGAGCTCGAGCCCTAAGCTTGGCCACACTCGATTCTAGCCTGCTCACTCACGAGTCATCAGGCGGCACCCCCTCTGCCTCCTCACCCTCCTGTGTGCTTTTTTTTAGGACTGGTCAGGGGGCACCGATACTGTTTGAAACAAACAGAAGTTTTTGAAAAGAGTCAAACTGCCATTGCTGCTTTTCGAAGGGAGCTTTTCTCAGAACACAAGACCGGTCGTAACAGACAGAGCAAAACAAGAAGGAACTTGTGTGTTGTATCCGTAGAGTGACGGAATTTCTAATGATTGACTAACGACTGTCCTTTATATCATATGAGCAAAGCTGAAGCATGCCTGATGTGCCTCACATTTCACTATTACTGCCATCCCATGAGGAAGAGTGTATTGGAAGCTTGAGTGACCTTTATTTTAACTTGACACATCAACTATTAACCTTTCTTTGGAAAATGCTAAAACAATAGTAGCATAGGTCAGGATGCCACTGAAAAGGTCACTTGTGGCCTGACCTCTGATGGAGAACAGATTTTACTCTTGCTCTTCGCAAACAACACATATTCTGTAAATACAGTAGATATAGAATATTCTGGAAGTGGATTTGTATAACTTTTTTTGTGAATCTCCATCATTTGGGAGTCTGCATTGTTTAAGAAACAGGTCATTATAATATATAGATCTCTTGCTAAATAATGATTTAAATTTAATCCAGGATGTCATGCATCTTAATATCATAAGAGGGCAATGAAATAAATAAGTTAGCCCTCTTGAAATGGCTTGAAACTTACCGATTTTTGAATTAACTCTAATTTGTGCATAGTTAGTTATAGTAATTTAATATCTTTCAATTTCTTCTCAATCTAAATTGGTATCTTACAATATTTTGTGTGAATCAAAGTAGATACTGTGCATACACACATACCAATGGAGGTTTGTAATATTTGATCCTACTGTATATGAAAAACACAAAAGCTACTGTACTCCACAATATCTGTCGTTGAAACATTTAGCTGTCATGTTACAACATTTTGTTTTAGTTTGTTCCTTATTTACAGCATGCCTTCCCAGTTGTTGATATGCCAAAGTGGATACTTTATTTTTTTTAACAAATATTGTGATGAGTATTTCTAGAGAACATTCAACCATCCTTTTTCGAAATGCTTTATCCACTGCAGAGTCACAGGAGCCTATCCCAGCAAGCAACAGGAACATACACACTGGACAGGATGCCAGTCCATTGCAGGGCACACAGACACAAACACACACACTCACACCAGGACCAGATCTCCCAGAAGCCAATTAACCCATTAGTGTGTCTGCTGAAGGAATCTGGAGCACCTGGACGACACCCACACAAACAAGGGGAGAACATACAAACTCCACACAGCGCTGTGAGGCTGCAATGCTATGATTCAGTCATGGATTTAGGTCAAATCAGTGAACCTTCTCTCACCTTCACAGTATGAGATATTTGTCTCATAGACAAAGTCAGATCCATTCTCTTTGTACTGACAAAGTCATCAAAGGATCTGAATAGTACTGACATGGCCTTTTCTCCATTGAGATATCACCTTCTCAAGAGCGTTTTTTAGTCTGAATCTCAATACAATAGAATGCAATGCAAGACAGATGTCATAAGATTAACAGAGCTTGTTACAAACAGCAGTAGTGACACTTGTTATACCATTAATTCTGCTATTTACACAAAACTGCATCGCAGAACACAAGGTCTTGGTCATCCTGGACTTTTCATGGTTTTTATTCCCATTACCTCTGAAACATAGATGGACAGATCTGGGTTCCGCCTTAAGCAATGACCCTGTGGCAAATGTAACCTTTTAAAAAACAATAGTAAAATTAAATACCTTATTTATTTTACTGTATGGGCGTCTCAAAAAAAAGTATGGTTGAGATCTCTAAATGTGTATGCTTTCGAAGATGGAAAGTTTGCAGTCCATTTCATTCTGCAGCATCATGATGTTATCACAGGTCTTGAAGCTCACGGAATTAATGCACCATTCTTTTTAAACTGTCTTGCTGGAATTCCCAGCCACATATATCTGAGCTGGTGTTGAAGCACATCATTTCACATGGTGAAGTCCATTACCTTTTAAAATTAAAATATGACTTGAAATATACATTATGTCTCAAAAACATTTCCTTTTTAAATTTTGTCTTCTCCCCTAGCAGTTACACAGGAAAGGATACTTTTACTGAACTGTTAAGAAGATAAAAATGCCATTTCATGGCAATAGCTCATACTTCATGGCAAATGATGAGGAAAGAACTGAAGAAGACTAAATGTGTGAGAAAATGCCTTTAAATGATGTAGAGCCAATATTGTGTTAACGCCTGGACATTTAGTTGAATTTGACTGATAATGTTCTATGGAGGAGTAGGTTTGTGCCTCGTACTCAGAAATGGAGAGTCAGGGTTCAAATCCTGGTGGAGCACTGCTCTTAAACTCTTGACAAAATGCCCAGGAGCATGAATGGGTACAAATGTAAGTTCTTCCTTCCATTTTGTGACTGCTTCATCCAGGTCAGGGTCACAAGGAGCTGGAGCTTATCCCAGCAAGCAATGGGAGCAAGGCAGGATACACCCTGGACAGGACGCCAGTCTCTCGCCGAGCCACACAGACGCGCAGACACTCTCACCAGAAGCCAATTAACCTCCCAGCATGTCTTCGGACTGTGGGAGGAAACTGGAGCACCAGGAGGACACCCATGCAAACACAAGGAAGACATGCAAACTCCACACAGACAGCACCCCAGGTCTGTAACTGAACCTAGGGCCCCAGCGCTGTGAGACAGCAAGGCTAACTACTGTGCTACTCTGTCACCATGCCAGCCTAAGCGCAAGACATTTTAGATAAACATGCCAGTCAAACAAATTAATTCTTAAATTGGTACTTATTTATTTAGTAATATTGTATTATTCTTAAGCATTATAGAAGTTTTTATTATGGATCTAATTATGTGCATTATGTCGTCTTTTCCGGACAGATTTGATTACTTTCCCACAGTTCCCTACCACTTTTGAACACGAGGGGGCAATCTAAGCCTTCATTCAGAGAGAAGATCCTGCTCGCGTCCCGTTTACTCTGTGGACTCTGTCGGGCTTCTTCCTTGCGTCACATAGAAAACTGCCGTCTTCTTTTCGGATTCTTGCTAAGGTTTGTTTTTGGTTTTCTTCCCAAAACTGAATTAATGCAAAGGATATTCGTAAAGGCATGACACCATTTCGAATACACGATAAAACAAACAAATGCAAAATGTTTGCGTTTTCTGCAGGATTGTTAAGCTTTTAAGGGGATCTCTGTTTTCTACAACTTCACTGCTGAATGCGACTCGTCAAAGAATGTGTGGCTAAAATATTCTGTTGTATTTAAGAAACAATTAAAAACAAATCCAATGTGAAGAAAAGTCCTCAATGTAGCACATTTTAAATCCTCTGAAGGGCATTTTCCCCAGTGAAAAAGGTCACTGCTCACAGTATTTTCTGAAATTAAAATTGACATTGCAAGACATATCTCGCTTTCTTCTACAAGAAGAAAACTTGCTAAAGGGAAGAACAGAAAGAAATTGAACGGCAGCATCTCTAGTTATTATTTTAGCACGTAATACAGTCCTTCTAAACTTTAGATTTAAACTTTAATCTAAAGAATCTGAGGTATTACAGAGTGTACTTCACAGAAGTGGCCTGGATTGAATCTGCTGCACTACTCTGCTAAGTGGATCACACTGACGGTACTTCATCCTAATACAATTACGTACAAATGGTTTTAAAAATGTTGTTTGATGAAGAATGTCAGTCTAACAGCAGTACGCGTTGTAGTATTACAGTACTGTATGTGTTAAAGAGAAGCACATTGGTGTTAAAGACTTCTTGTGGCAAAAAAAAAATTCGATTGTCATATTGCTATCACTTGTAGCAAACAACACAATGTTCACTCCTGACTAAAAGCATGTTTAAAACACTAATACTGTGTCATATCCCAATGTTGGAAGGAGCCTTTGCTTTATACTGTACTTGCAGTGCAGTGTGCTTGTAGGCTCTTTTCACATACTGTATTAATGCAGCACATCTCAATCAGTGCATAGACAAATATAGACGCTGGGACCAAGTTACACTTTCAGATATTAACAAGACGCATTTAAAAATAAAAAGCAATAGGCAGCCTGCCGGTTTCGGTGAAGAAGCACATCCTGAACAGGGAAAAAGGGAGAAACAGGGTTTTTTTCCATGTCACTCAGTATGACAGATCGAAACCCAGAGTAAAAGCTTTGTTCATAGTTGTTTGGCAGGGCATGGCAGTGGAATAAAGGGAGACTTGAGTTAGCGGGGAAGAAGACTGTGAGATCACTCAATAAATTATGAAAGACATTGACAATTGCCGGAGGAGACAGGGTGTGATTTACACAAGCCTAGCTGATGGTGTGTGGAAGGTGTTTAATGGGACAGAGCTTTCAAGAAATCCGGTGCTGATGACCTCATGTAGTCGTGGCATCACAAGAGCAAATCCAGCGTAGGTAAGCAAATTGTAACAACATTACAATCTTAAGTTTTCTCCACCCTAACACAAAGTGAGCAATTATTAATTTGACAAAACTTTCTTCACGCGCTCGGTCATTTCATTCCCACAGTGAACCGAAAATGGTTAATATTGGATATACAGAAGGCTACATTGAATTATTGCCATTCGAAAGAGTAATATATAATTAGAAATAATGACTCATGATTTAATTTGTTTAAGGCAATGAACATTTCTGGATTGCTTTTTCAGTATAATTCAGTATAATTTTGGGGACTCAATCATTTCAGAAGCACTTTTTCCTAGAGATTCTAGTTAGCTTGGCAAGAAAATTAAAACAGTATGCAGAATACTTTTCTTAGGAAATATAAAAAGTGAGTAAATTAAATGCTTTATTTTTGAGTCCTTTTAATTGTATACCTTACAGAGGAAGTCTGTGCAGCATAAACAGTATATTTTCCAATTAAGCTTGCTTAGACATAGTGTGTACTGTACATTTCTAAAGGAAAAAGGGATCAAAGTAAGTACAGTATATGGTCAAGAATGAAATGAGCTTCTAAATTTTTGCCTCCCAAAAAAGTAAAAAAAAATATTTCAGAATACAGATGAAGTCTTTGAAAAAGAGTTCCTCTGTCTTTACTAAAATATTACTTTCCTGCATGCTGGGAAAGAGATGAATTTATTGATCGCACCAGAACACGGGTTCTCTCATGTGTCCTTTGTTGACTAAAAACAACCAGGCTGAAGGAAAATTTGTCAGGAAAAAAATGCATGTGAAATCATTTCTAAGTTTTTTTTAAAACAACAACAACAACAACAACAACACACAATGTATTTGTAGTCCTAAGGGACTACTCAGAAGCACATCACCGGACCAAACCTTTTTCTTCCTTAAGGCTAGCTTCAGTTGACATCTAACAGCTGAAACTACTGTTGCGTAGAGCAGAGAAGCAGAATGTTTCTCACATCAATAAGCAGCTCAACCTCTGTCCTCTGTGGATCGCTGGCTCCCACTGACCGTGTATCTGCTCTTGCACTCTATGTACCCTGTGCTAATCAGTTAAATACACATTGCGTTTTGCCTAGCTTAATTGAATGGTTTATTCTTAGTGATTATATCCTTTGTCTTAGTCACGAATGAATTGTCACCAAAAACCCCACCTCACTGAGGATCACCAAGGAGAGTGATGCATAAACTACAGGGCTTGTGTTGATTTGACAGACAGCAGCAACTGATTTATATATTTGGGGCCTCAAAAAACCTTTAAAATGTAAAAGTCGGGGCACTTATGGCAGTGGCTATGATGTTTAAATCTCTGTGTGCAGCACTAGAGCAAAGAATGTGGAGCAGGCAAAGGCACTAGCTAGCTTTTTAGTGTTCAGTCATCATCAAGACATGACCACAGTATGTAATGAATTCATCCCTATTCTTCATGAGGGTCTATACAACCAAATCTGTGCAAGGGAAAAGGGGATGTTTTATTTTGCCTGCAACATCAATAATCATAATATAATTAATACAGTAATAAAGCTTTTCATATATAAAATTGCACCAAAAGACAAAATAAATCACAAAGTTTTCTAGCGCAACACAACTGTAGATAAGGGTCCACAAATGAAGTACTTTTTTTGTTTACTTATTTTTGACACAGAGGTATTATGTACTGTAACTGTCTTATTGTAAAAATATATATATCTCAAGTATTCTTATACTTCTGTCATTGTTCACTTACCTAATGATGCAAAGCTTGAAATCACTTGAGTATCACTGGAACCCAATGGTGTTAAAAAACTAAATCAAGGAAATCAACACAATATTTGTCATTCCTTATGGTTAGTATAATAGTGTAATATCTGTTGGAGGGTCAAACAAATGTCTCTAAATAGATATAATAAGAAATCAAATCTGACACTTTCATTATGATACCACAAAGGTCATGAGGTGTCTCTAACCACAGGGCCTGCTTCAGAATAAGAGAACATTAGGAGCACGTTAAGCTCTGTTCCTTCCTTTGAGGGGTGACACAGCAGTCGGGGAGAATCTCCACAGCAGCTGAGATCTAAAAAGATCTCCATCCCTCCCTTTGAAGATGAGGCTAGATCTTTAAATTTCAAATAAATGATAATGAGTTCCAAAAATCCCTCTCCTCCAAAAAACCCTTAATAATCTCAACTGCCTGGGCTGGGGGAGGTCTCCTTTAGCTCAGCCGGCGAGTTCCCTGTTGCGTGACACTGGAGTCTCGGGTTCGCGCCCAGGCAGTGAGGGACGAACTGGCAGGGCAGGAGTGGCAAGGGCGGAGACCCCAAGAACCGTTACATCATGCGGGGAATTTCTTTGAATTTTTGTGACCTGCCATTTGGAATCATCTGCACAGCCCCCGCAGAAGAAGCTGACAGATTTGTTTACCAATTGCAATGTTCTGAAAAACGGAATAGCAATATACCAAGAAGCTGACAACTTGTATACCAATATACCAACTGAATTCGGTCTCGGGGAAATTCGTGTTTCGTTAGTGACCAAGAGGAAAAAACACAGCTTGAGCAGAATGTCTAATGGGGCTGTTGATGGGTAACAGGCGTGCCAAAAGACTTTTTAACTGCCAGCAGCTTTGTGCTTGGACCACACTCAATTAACTGCAGTCTCACCCCGTGTTTATCTTTTGTTTATAAAGCGAAGAGAGACAACAGCAGGCCATAGGAGTTTACTGTACAGTGTTAGTGTGCAGATTACAGTACAGAACAGAAGATGGCAGGGAGTGAATTATTATGCTATTAGCATATTAAGAGATACCGCATGCGCTACAGGCTGCAGCAGACTTATCCAGTGCCTGCTTTTTACAACAGCTCGGCCACCAAGAAATAAACTGGAAATCACAGGTCCTGCGGGGCGGTTCTACAAGCTCGTTGCCATCTCCCACTGGAACCAGTTCGGCTGCTCCCCGACTGCTGTGTCAGCCCTCAAAGGAAGGTACAGAGCTTAACGTTCTCCTCGTGTTCTCTTATTCTGAAGCAGGCCCCGTGTTTAGAGACGTCCTGCGAGTGTAGGAATTTATTTCTCATCCTGTCAATTTAGAGATTTCGGACGTCTTCTTCGGGGGAAGGTAAGGCCGAACGCGCCCCTGCTTAATATTGTGTGACCGCGTCGATTATTTCCCCAGACGAGCGTCATGTTTTTTCCCTGTCGAACGCGAGTTAGCATTCAAGGAGCCCATGCTGACCTGCTCCGCCAGGGCTATGCCCTTTCAGCAGCGAATCAGTCTATTCCCGCCTTAATTAATACTGAGTGGGAAGACCCCTATGCCTACAAAAGCAAGTGCAAGGATCGCCCTTGACTGCTCTCACCCAGCCCAGGAGAAGCACAAAGCATTTTTAAGAGCACGGGGCTCGGTGCTTCACAGGCAGCCTGAGAGGAAGGCAGCACACAGTCCTGTGGAAGATAGCTATTCAGGAAAGGTTTGTTGGCATGGCAACGGTGTTAAAATGTACATCACAGGAAAAGATGAGAATTGTCGGAAAGTGCAATGCCGCTGTCTACAGGACCTCGTCAGGAAGCCAGGGGGGCTGACTGGTGGAGCCATTTTACAGGAGCAGGCCAGAATGTGACATGTGCCAAAAAGAGCAGAATTAATGTTCTGTGTGTTGGGCCTCCACCAGAGTAGGGCTGTGTGGTATTTCAGTCCGGCGTTTTTTCCTGTTGTCTTGTGTGACTGCTCCAAAGAGATTCGTCTCCTACTTCAGGATTATCCAGCCTGAATGAGAGAACTGATACTAGTATTTAGATAAGGAAAAAAAGACAGATTTCAGCTTTCTCATTGCAGCTGTACCCCCAAAGTTGTTATCTCTGTCGCCACTTTCTGGAGTTCCATAATTTTCTCATTTTTATCTTCACACACTGACAAACGGGGGTTACCTGTGAGGAGTCTGAATAAAGGGTTTTGTATCAGTTCCTCGGCAGTTCATACTCTCCTGCCACGTTTCTTACAAATCTGCACAGAGACAGAAACCCATTGATAAGTGCAATAACGATATTGATAAAAAGCAACCTACCAGTATTGTCAAGCAGGAAGCTTGGACAAAGAAATGTGTCGATTTCTGCTTTATCAGCCGAACACACTAAAAGACTTTGTGAAACCAAGTGAATCCGTTTTTCTTTGAAGTCTGGTTTTTGGAATATTATACAGTTTAAAATCTTGTGCGGCTGGCATATTAGAATGTATTTTTAATGCAGCAAATGAGTCTCATGTGAATTGACAAATAGAAGGGAACTCACAAAATGTCAGTGAATGGCGGCTCATGACTGCTATTTCATTTCCACATGTATTAACTTTGTAACTTTGCACATATGTCTCCACGGATTAGGAATGTATCAATGTAGTTGCCCTTTTATTGGAAAGAATTCAACAAAGAACAGCAAAATCTTTCACCACTTTGGGTCAATTGACATTATGCTTAAGACATTGCTACATTTATTAATAATGTAATATTACACTTACATAATACATCAGAGGAACATATAATGGGGTGCATCCCAGCAGGGCGTGATAGGATTAATGGACATGTCAGGGTTAAATGGACTTGATTGTTTATTGGTACAATGTGGGATAAGTAAGTTTGTGGACATACCTGAATATCTCCATTTGGCAATATGTTCATGAGCTTGGAAAGCCCTACATGAACGATATGCCTATTAACATCTACAGTACATGTATGCATATATGCCAGCTAAATGTATTTGGATAGTAGATTCTGAGGATAGAGGATAAAGCATAAAGCTCTGTGCAAAAAAACTAATGACTAACATAGTATTAAACACTACAATAAAGTGTGGTTGTGGTTAAACTGCATATCAAGCCTCTCCTGTGTGCTCTTTGAGTTTCAGTTTTAAGATTTTAAGTTTTACGTTCTCGTCCTCCTGATGAGACGTAAAACCTGACTCTCTGTGGTCATTAAAAATCCCAGGGCATGTTTCAAAAAAAGAAGGGGAGTTACCCTAGGGTCCTGGTCAAATTTCCCCCTGTCATGGCCTCCTAATAATCCCCATCTCCGAGCTGGCTTCATCACTCTGTTCTCCCCACTGAGAGCTGGTGTGTGGGGAGTGTTCTGGTACACTCTGGCTGCTGTCACATCATCCAAGTGGGGCTGCACATTGATGGTAGTGGAGGTGCTTTATCTAAAAGCTGGAACAACAGCAGCAAAAAAAGTCTCTATATCCTTTTGTACAGATACTGTATAATGTGCCTTTCTCTGAGCTGAGACTTGAGTGTTTTTAGAGGACTAGAATAGATGAAGAAGCCACATTGTTACTCTTTGCTCACTCCTCTCTGTGTTTGAATTAAAATCGCTCCTGTATCCTTCATCTGTCCTCGTGGTTTGGATTTTGTTTTTCAGTAGCTTTAGATTTGATGGACAACTTTCTTAGATGCTTAAGCAGCACATTAAAAAATCTCTTTCTCCCTTCGTAAGTAACATTATTCATTCAATTCATAGGGGCAATGCTCATATGAGGACAGAGGAGTACGAAGGGATCATCGTTCTAAGCTTGTATCAGAATGGTATAGCTTAAGGGTACAAAAATGATGGACAGTTCTGTGCAACTAGTTTCTCCATGTTTCTTTTCAGCCTTGACAGAAAATCATGAATTTAGAGCTGACAACATGCTTAGAAAAAGTGTGTTTTTCCTGCTTTGTAGGGTGTTACATAAACTTTGAATTTTATGTGTGGGTGGGTTATGTAAGTGACTTAAAATACCAGTGATATACTCTCAGCAGAACCAGCTCACACAGTTCCATCATCCACAATGCTCGAGTTTGTTCTGTTGATTATTATTCATGGGATGATTTTTCTGCATGCATATTAAAAATAATTGCAAGATCTTAAGATTCTCGATTAGAGAAGTATTTTTCACAGCGTGCATGCAAACACTCATTATCTGCCAGCCAAAGTCTGCTGCATTTTGGGGGAGAAGTCTTCATGTTTCACACCTACACAGTAAAAAAAAATAAATATTTTTTTATTTTTACTCCATGGTTTCATCTCTGCTTTCACACGTTTCGAACCACCAATTAGTTTTTAACCCATTTATGTACCGGTTTGGGAATCTGGGGTTTAAACTGTCTCGCCAAAACCTGTTTGAACTGATTTTCAGTAAAGAAGTACTACATGTTCTGAGATTTATTCATCAAGAAAACTGCTTATTTTGTGCTATGAATTTGCACAAGAACAGATGAATGTAGCTGTTATTTTTGGGAGGGGCAGATATGGTTTCCACATACATCGTGTTTATTCAGGTTGGTCAGTTCTTGCATGTGTCACAATGTTTTGCTATTATTTCATTTATGCTGAGAGCAGCTTTCAGCAAATTCACCATATACAGTCTATAGCCATATATATAGCCCTGCAACTCACAACTGGCAGCCCTCTGAAGCTCAGCAGGTGTGATCCTGCTCAGTACCTGGATGGGAGACCTCCTGGAAAAGCTAAGATTGCTGCTGGAAGTGGTGTTAGTGGGACCAGTAGGGGGCGCTCACCCTGCAGTCCGTGTGGGTCCTAATGCCCCAGTATAGTGACGGGGAAACTATACTATAAGAAGATGCTGTCCTTCGGATGAGACGTAAAACTGTCTTGATTTTCTGTAGTCCTTAAAAGTCCTAGGGTGTTTCTTGGAAAAAAGTAGGGGTGTTACCCTGGTGTCCGAGACAAATTTCCCTCTGGCCTTTATCAGTCATGGCCTCCTAATAATCCCCATCTATGAACTGGCTACATAACTGTCCGGAAAAGTGCTATATAAGTAGAAGGAATTATTAATTATTATTATATATTCAATTGCAAATTTCCCAAATGAATTTCCCAAGTTTTGGTCTTCTTAGTTTGGTTGAATTCAGGGTTCATTCACAGACAAAATCTCAAGGTACTATTTTAACTGACAGTGACTTTAATCCTTCTTATGGTCCCATATAACCAGAAAGAAGATAATTAAAAAGATCAACAGCATTTTGAATAGAATAGAATTCAAAAAGAAGATATGGGTACATTTCAGATTTAAGGAAAAAGTTACAGTACATGACAAAAATGTGCTGTTTGATGAGTATGAAAGTGATACTTGTTCAAATTAACTGCAAAAAGTCATTACAAACACATCCTCCTCAGGGAATTGTGGTTTTGTGAAGTAATGCTGCCTTTGGTTAATCAAGAGAACAACACATTGGGAACATAATTCCTTAATTACAGTACATTAAATTGCCATCATGAATAGTCAATTCATAGCCACTGTGCTTTAGTTAAAACTGACAGATTTAAGATTACATTATTTAGCCACGTTCTGCATATTCATGGATTGAAATGAACACTAATAGCAATCTTTGGTTTGCTGGTGAAGTTTGCAGTGCTCGGGTTCATCTAATTTGTGAGGCGTTCAGTACGAATTCAGCAGGGAAGAAAAGCGCACTGTGTGTGCTGACCCAAAATAATTGCGTGATCAGCTTAGCAAGATTTTCAATTAGTGGAAAGAAAAACTGAACACCAGCGTCTTCTTAATTAGATGCATCGCTCAGTTCTTACATGGACGCACAGCTAAATATGAAGTGTAAATAAGATTGAAAATTAAAACCTGTTAAATGTCATAAGTGCACTGCCTCAAAGCACACTATTGTCACAGATTCTGGCAGGTAACACATATTGTACCGCAGGCCCTATACTCAATATGTAGTCCCAGAAAAAAGAGACTTATATCAATCTACATAAGAACAATTACAAATGAGAGGCTTTCGGCTTATCTAGCCTGATTAGTATTTCATAACCGAGTGATCCAACAAAGCCCTGGCTCTGTTTTCAGCACCTTGGCCAAGTGACGTGCTCCACACTCACGCAGGGAGTCGCAGTGCAGTCCGGTGAAGGTTTGACGTGATTTCAATTTGTGATGAAAATGGCCATTTCCAAAGAACGCTGGGACACGCCACAAGATGCATCCTGCACAGCGTCCTGAATTTCAGTGGTGTTGCAGAGTCCGAGCCCTGCTATGGTCACTCTATGTTACTACCATCAATGGGGGTTTGTGAGTGACCATTCCATGGCTCTGTGGCTATTCCTGTTGCTGTTATCCAGCCTGGGAGCCATCCCTGCTTGAGGTGTCGCCTACAACAGCAGGTGTCTGTTTAAAACACACTCAAGCCAGGTCAGAGGTAATGACCCCAGGCCGGGGTCAGATTCTTACACTCACACAGCCCTTTGGGTAAAGAACCCTCAGTTCTACTTTATCTGTCCGCACCTCAGTATATTGGCCAGTCTGCGAGGAGATGGTGAATCAGCACATGGAAAAACATTTTGTGAAACCATGAACCAAAGTCAACTGTGAGAATGAGTTTTAAAGACTTTCTTAAAAATGGATTACTCTTGCCTTTGAAGATGGCAGTGGAAAGAGCAATAAGCAGATGGATCAGATCTCTAGGGGACAAACGTGTCCTCATTAATCTGAGGGATAAAACCCATTCGAATGTCTTTTTTTTTCTGTGCGAGTCTCACCCATGTTTTCTAGAAGGGAACAAGGATACAATACCATGCACAAAGAGTAACAATTAAAAAAGGGATCACCACATGCAAAATGAAGATCAGCAGAAGATTGTCAGAGGACCCATAACAGAATGAGCCCTAAAACAGGTCCTTGATAAATACCTGGAATATGTGAACTTTGAGAAAGCCTACATCTCTTGACCACATGGCCCTAGATAATCCTACAGTTCACTATATCGCGTGATGATACAGAACATTATCAAAACAGCATGAATATACAGGGAACCCAGGTTCACTCAATTAGAGTTTTTTTAGGGAAGAGAAACTTATTGTCTGTTTACGCGTCTCTGGATTCACTCACTGTCTTCAGATCCAATAATCAATAATCTAGCCGAGAGAGACAAAACCCCCCCAGCACCATTATAGAAAGACAGTGCGAACTTCAACAAAAAAAAGCAGAATCCCTTCCTGTTTGTGAAAGAATATATTCATATAAGGAACAAGTAATAGGTTTATTCCATGCTGGAAAAAAAGGAAGAAAGAGAACACAACGTTTCGGCCGTGGAGCCTTCTTCAGGTGTGAAGAAGGCTCCACGGCCGAAACGTTGTGTTCTCTTTCTTCCTTTTTTTTCAGCATGGAATAAACCTATTACTTGTTCCTTTGCAGCCTACGCATGCTGACGCAGCTACCCGCCTGAACTACTAGACAATGACTATAGCCATATACAATTTCCTGCATTAGGAATTTGTCTTTTTCTCATACCCCAGCTTGCTCTCCATGAGGCACACATATACTGTATAAGGCGATGGATTGGGAGGTACAGGCAGTCCATTGTGTCCTTACCCCTCTGCTGCCCCCAGTTTCTATATAAGTCTAAAATGTACACTTTTAACTATATAACATAGACTTTTGTTAGCCTTTTTTATTGCTTCCTGAAGTGGTGTAAAGGAGAGTAATATAATGAGGCAACATAAATACAGTAAGATGTCAAAGGAGGCTGCGCTCAGGCCAGTATAATTGCATTGCACATGTTCATGGCCTTGCCTATCGCCAGGGCTTTGTAGAGGGCAGTCATCAGAGTTCTGTTGGCTCGTCTACTCAGAAGGCTTGACATAAGCAAAGATAAGTGTTACCGGTAATGGTAAGCCATGACAAAGTAGAAGAAATAAGCAGCCAAAGTGTGATCTTATTAATCACACGCAGGAGAGCCACTCTTAATTAATACCTTCAAGTCAGAAGTGTCCTTCTGTAGTGATCCGGCCAAGAGGTCTGCTGGGAACGCGTGGTGGTGCGGACAGATTAGCACCGATTTCAGAGCCTGCTGGGGTTTCCGCTCATTTTCAGTGACCATGTTATAGATTTCGGTCAGGTCCCGCAGGGAAACATCATCAGCCGGCTATATCATTCTGCACCTTTTACTTTTGACCGGCCATTAGACCCAGCCCCTGCGCTGTTCATCACATGGATCACGTTAGAGAGCTCCTGGCCAGAGACAAAATCGTAATGTGGGTTTACTCACTATCTCTGGCGCTCACAAACATCCGCAGGCTTCCAGCGGCAGTAGCAGGCTTGAAGAAACTGATCTCCCCTCCCTCAAGGTCGGAATCTCAAGTTATATGTTTTCCCAGCTTTACACATCAAAGCGATTATGCCTTTTCCCTTTTCCTGACTGGAATTTCAAAACAGTGGTGATAACACACAAAGGACTGCAGTATAAAAACTGTACAGATAATAAAGTTATTTGGTCTCATAGATCCTGAGCAAGGTGTTTAAAGAGATAATGTGCTCCAGGTTTGTTTGTTTACTGCCTGAGCTCGTTTTCCATGGAAAGAAAAAAAAACTGCAGTTCTGCAGCTTTCTCTACTGCTCCCTGTCAGTGGGGGAGGGGGAGAAAAAGTAACTGAAATCAGTTCTTTTTTATCATTGCGTGCTGATTCCAGATAGGAAGGCAAGAAAATCAGGCAGGGGATATTGTGATATGAGACAGTTAAATGCTTTGTTTCATGTTTCATGCTGTAAAAAGTTTAACTTGGCTGTACCTTTTTCTGGTTATAATTTCATATGGATATAAATGTGGTGGTCAAGATGCAGGCATTTTGTGCAGTAGTATCTACATGAGTATATGTGCTACGCGTTTGTACATATGTAATGCACGTGTATGTGCAGTAGCATATTTATGTGTGTGTAATGCTAACTGAGCACTATACAGTGGGTGAAGAGGGGATATTGCTTCACCAATTTTATTACGGAGGCAGCACTGTACAAGCCCAGAATGGAATTCAACCCAGACTTCAACATTAACATCCCTGTTCCTGTGAGCCCTGTGAACAGTGTTATGGGCTCTTTATTGACAAAGTAGTCAAAACCTCAGTTTAATGTCTCATACAAAGGATGTACATTGCAGTGTTTCTCGTCACCACCAGCTGGTCTATAAAACACCACTTACAGCTGCAACCTGGGTCTTCCATCCCACAATTTGACTGCGTCCGTGCTTCTGAGACTTGACAAGATTGGGCTAAAAGGTGATAAAAAGTAACTGCATGGTGCTGTCGTTCCTTATATGCAATTTGATGACAGCTATCATTTGGGTCAATAAATATTTTTTCAAGGTCTTATTTGTTCTTCGGTCTGGTGTCCATCTGGTGTCCTTAGCTGAGAGTCTATTGTGATATCCTCTGTGCTTGCATACAGCTGGGTGGAATGTAATACAGGATACTAAACTAACATTTTGATTAGTTTTTTTCTGGATTCACTCTGCCATCTCAGGCAGCTCCATGCAACCATCCTGAACAACCCAGAACAGTGTCAGACAAACACACAACACCAAAAGACCAGTCCTTTCACTCTGTTTCTACTGCTTGTCTGTCAGTGTCTAACTATATACATAAATATAGACTGTAATGTAAGTGTGTCATGGTCAACAACTTTACATAAAAATGCAGATGTGATTAATAGTTTTGCTAAAACTGTAAATATGTTAAGCCAAATCAATCTTCTGGGGGTAAGTAATGGTATTATGAATCTCATAACATAACATAACATATCCTGCTACAATATTTTAATCAAATCAAGGAAAACCATTACAATTAAAAAAATAATGGTTTTCAATATATCTCAATGTAGTCATTTTCTAAGATTGGAAGCTGACTATGTCTCAGTAAAACTAATACACAGACCGATTTCGCAAACGCATCTTCAAAGATTTCTTCTGGCACAGAAACCGAGGAGCTGTGATTGTAAAAGATGGCTTGTCTCTGAAGTAGTAAACAATGTTGTGGATCAGTCACTTATCAAGTGTGAGTGTATGAAATGGCTAAACAAGGACAATATGCCTAAGCCTTGTGGTTTTTGTTTCCTGAAATGAGGGTTAAAACACAGTGGCTCGGAAACTGATCCCATGCAGTCAAAGAGGAACACTGGGTGACAGTCTCATCCTAATTACAAAGCCGACGGGGAAGGCAATTAATGGGGGAAATCTGTACACATCTCTCTTAGTTTATGCTAATTAGAACACACTAGGGGGTGAAAGGGTGGCGGTTGTGGTTAATTACTGCCTTGTAGTTGAGATACATCATCTTCATAAATGCCAAGAGAAATCCTTGGTATTTTCTAAGACATTAATTTTCCTGTTGGCTTCCATTCAAGTGTGGTAGATTTGTGTAATTGTGATAAATTGAGCATTAATAACGTTCGCAAAGCATTATCTGACAAGAAGTGCAATCTATGGTGTGCATTTTAGTAGGGAATTAAAAAAAAAAGTAACTTAGAGAAAGCAGGAAAACATAAAATGGTGGAGCTGCGTCGGTACGACATGGCGCTGTAGGTACATCTCCCCACCTGTTTCTGGTGAACGTTACACAGGAGGTAAAAGGCAGCATTAGTGCAGTACAAGCTGCTAAGAGTCAATTAACTTCAAACTGTCGTGGGAAAGTGAAGTGAACAGTGTGAGCTTCAGACTTTTAAGGGATATAAACAGTATCGGATTCATCAGGCATCCTGGCATTATCTAATAAAACATGTGAAAGGAGAAACTTTAATTTAATAAGAACTGTTTTGTTATTACTTGAAGACATGTCGCTTTCCACTGGGAGTTGTCACTGCTTTGTCTTATTAAGACTGACACCGTTTCCTTGCATCTGTCATTCCTGCACGGTTTATTTGAGATAGTTTATTAGGTGTAATGATGAGAACGAAGCAACCTTAGCCTTTTCCCCACTTACACATCTTTACAAGAACAGTTTGGTCGATTCTGAAGTATTTGTTGTACGGAGACAGACAGAACTAAAAGCTAATAATTGAAGAGCACATGTCAGTGACTCGTTATCCTGGTGTTAAATGTTTGTAAGACAGCAAGTAGCAGTAAAGCTGGTGTACTGGGTGTTTATTTCTGAATATTTGAAATATAGATGCGGGATGTTAGGGTAGGGTTTAGTGGTTAATATTGCTGGCCTGCAGTGCTGGAGTCTTGGGTTCATTTTCTGACCTGGGGTGCTATCTGTGTGGATTTTGCATCCAAACTTTTGCATCAGGAGAATGATCCTGAACAAAAGAGCTGTTTAGAGTTTTAGGACCTTCAAAAGACCAGAGACAGCACAGAGTACAGAGACTGTAGAACAGCAGGACTCAGAGAAGGTGCAGGACACCAGTACCTCCTTAAGACTAGGACCTTCAGTAACTGTCGGGACTCTGAACTTTGGCCTGTGCTTTGCAAACTGTTTGTGAAGGTTATTTAGTCAATTTTGCTCTAGTTTTTTTTCTGTCTGCTAAGCAGAAACCACCTCTAGTCTTCTGCAAGTTGAATGAAGTGTCAACATGGCACAACTATTTCCAGTTTTTTATCCTCATGAAACATTCTTCTGATGAAAATCAGGAGCATTTTAAATGAGCTAATTCCTTTTTAGGAAGGATTACATGAAAGGATTGCTTAGCAACGACCGATTGTAATTTAAAACACCTCTGGAATGCATGCCTGATAAAAAACATATTCACGTCACTCTTGGTTGGAGCATTCTCAAATAGATGAGAAGCCACTCCAGCATAACATAATTAAGTTATTGTAGTTTGTTCTTTATGTAATTGATCCCCTGGTAACAATTTATGTACCAACATCTCATGGAACGCCTTCCCATGATGCAATGTATGTCTTCTAACACAGGTGCATTGCCATTTAGAGTCTGATGTGCGACAGGAGAAATTGCCAGTTCTTCCTTTAATAAATTCCAAACAGATGCTTGGGAGCGTATCAACCAAAGCCCTTTGGATTTTTTATTTTAATTATTGTTCACTTTCTACAGTAAATTCTAAATATTTGACAACTGGTTATCAAAGGCAAAGAGCCATGGACTGTTTCAGAATCCTTCTGATAAAAGCACACAAAAATACCAGAGCAGAGCACATTCAGGAAGATGTTGAAAAACGCTTTTAATCTTTCCATTTAACAAGACCACCTTTATTCTGCTTTGCGAAGTAGAATTTTGTGTTATTTTGATAATATTTCACAGAATTGGAAATGGTTTAGCAGGACGAAAGCACGCACGGTTATCAGTGCTGAAATAATTTGGGGTGATGGTGGTCGTGATGGCATTTCTGACTCTGATTTTCAGAACGTGCAAGCTGTCGGAAATAAAGACTCTGCTCCCAATGAAAACCCCAAATAAGGAATGGTTTTTTGCCTCTAATGGCTGCTGTCTTCTGTGCGATGTTCAGTGTTAGTGAAAGACAACATTTCCATTTACCGTGTTATCTGCTGAGAAAGGTTCTGAAAATCTAGTTGTCAGTAAATGTACCGGAGAGGGACCCAGGCTACGGGTGAAGCATTAGTGCCCTCAGTTTTGTACAGACTTGACCACACTGTTCAAAATAAAATATAATATCTGTGTCAAACCAGGTTTTTCAGTTAAACACAACATGAGTAAAATAGCCAGGAGGCATAAAATGAAAATTTAATGGAACCACAGTGGAAATTGTCCAGGAATTGTGAAGTGAACTTCCAGGTGATGTTGTGGATATCGAATCAATGGGAATAACGTTCAGTGATGTGCTTGTGTAGTTAAGATAACAATAACATGGGCAAGACTGCAATATATTCTTCATCATGGCTTTTCTTATATTGTTGCTTTTCAAAGGGATATATACAAGAAAGAAAGGAGAAACGCTAAATAAACTAGTTTAATAACGGCTCTCTTAGAAATTTTGTTTTTTTATGTGAGAAACTGAGTGGGTTGTAAACACCCTTCTTTCAGATTCATTATTAAGATGGATTGTAGCTCAAAAGAATGTCCACAACAACAACAAAAAGCTCAGAAGGTTATCGTTGATCTTTTTCCAGAATAACAGTTGATGACGCTAAAAGCATTTTCCCCCCTGAAACACCAGGATTCTAGAAACATCTGTTAAAGGATTTATAACATACAGTATAATGAAACTTTCTCTTATACTCTTTTACTTGATATCGTAAAATAGCTGAAAAGACACTGCTTTTAAAGACAGTGTAGATAGAAATGCATATAACAGAACATAAAACATAATAGAAATATAACAGAACATAAAAAGATAGGATACTTAGGCCAATTGTCAGAAATATACAGTACATATTACTTAGTGATATCGAACCATTAACCTTTTAAAAAGGAAATGTTATGCTTAAAATAACTCAAAATTAGTTGAAATATATACCGTCACGTAAAAGCTTTGCTCATCTCCTGGAAATCTAAACAAAACACAAAATATTTTTGTCTTCGAGTCAGCAGTTATTCTTCTGTTTTCCAAACATGTTTCTTGAATCAAGAGAGACTTTTAAAACTTTTAAAAAGATTGCAGCAGTAGTCTGAGGCTGACCTGTCACAGTTTCAAAGAAAGAACAGTTTTACAATGTAATTGAAGTCGTTTACATTTTTTTTTTACAATCTAACATTTCTACGTAGCGTGGTTGAGCTCTTGGAGGGATGTTGATTGACCTCTACAGTGTGAAGGCAGGCAGCTGATGTCGCAGCGTGTGATATTTTCAGCAGCCTCAACAAAATACCGAATAGTGAATTTCTAAACACTATGCCAAAATAGGGAGAAACATTTTCGTTTTGTCAAAGGTATCGATGATGCAAAATACAAACTTAACACCGAACGACAAGAACTGTGCTATTTCCACAACCTCTTACCTTTACTAGCAGTGTGACAGTGTATTTGAACAACCAGACTTCTACAACATGCACAACTCACCTTTTTTCCAAGCTAGTTTAATTGTGCTGCCATCACTTTTAGCTGGCAACTGATGGCCTATGACGTAGTTAGTGTGGGACAGGTGTTTGTATTTATATTTTTATGCATGTGTAAAGCGGGATTGGGGATTGGTGCTGGGGGGGCTGGCTGGCCCGGGGCCCCCCAAAGTGCAGGACCCTGGGTGGCCGCCCCCTTCGCCCCCCCCTTTGAGATGCTCCCGAAGGCAGGACACACCCTGACCTGGACATCAGCCCATCACAGGAGAGACACACAAACTCACACCCGGGTCCGTTTTCTCAGAAGCCGATTAACCTACAAGAATGTCTTTGGACTGTGGGAGGGAACTGAAGCACCTAGAGGAAACTCACACAAACACGGGGAGAACATTCAAACTCCACACAGACAGCACCCCAAGTCTGAACCCCGAGTCCCAGCGCTGCGAGGCAGCAGTGCTCACCAGTGTGCCACTGTGCCCTGTGGCTGCTGGAAGTCTCACATTTTAAACATTCCTTGAAAGCAAGAGAAAATCCGCAGGTTACAACATAGAATCTCGGTTAGGAACCCAGAATAGTATTGTTTCCAATAATGTCACAGGTTTAATTTTATTTCTATTTTTATTTCTAATAAAGTCACGGGTTTATTGTATAATTCTGAATTCAACACGTGTCGTTTTAATTAACAGGAAACAAAATGAATCCATCTAAAGTATTAGCTTCTGAATTACAGGAACATCTCAGGCTTCACAAGCCTGACTGGAAAAAAGGATAAGTGATAGTTTCCCCAATTAATTGTTGACTTGTTTTCATTTTCTTCCAGGGCTCTCTAGAACAGGTATATCAGAGAACAAAAGCATATAATTATGTGCATATAGGCAGATAAACACTTGAACTTTACCCTCATAGTTTAATATAGTCCTGAACTCTCTGTGAAACATTTTGTTCTTTACAGTTAAAGCTAATAACAAATTGAGGCGTTTAAGAAGCTGACATAGAGCTAGTGCTTAAGATTAATGCTTCAGTAGTACTTTTTCTCCCACTAGTACACATTTAATAAATGGATTAGTCATAAACACACTATGTGCAAGCCTTTGTTCTTAATCCTGTTAAGAATGAGACTGTATAGGTTCATACAGATAAGCTACCAGCTCAGCAAATAGTATTTGTGTGAGAATAACTTTTCTTCCGGAAAACATCTGTTTTCCTCAAATATACAACAGTCATATACAATTTTCGGCAGCACCTGTGGGTGGCTCACGACTCTCCCTGCCCTGCTTGTTTATTGGAGAATAAACTGATGCATTCAGAAAAGTTTACTTCAAAAAACTTTAAGCACAGAATCTTTAGAATTTCATTTCATTAAAGGCTGTTTATGTTATTCTGCATTTGTAATCTTATAAATATTCACTTTCCTCTTTTTGCTATCTCAGTTATTTAAGCCTTCAGCGTTTGCATCCATAATTGATAGACAAACCAAAAAATAACATACAGTATAAGGGGTCACTCATATCTGTAGTTAACATAATCACTAGCGGGTGATTGTCTACACAGATACATTCCATTCTTTTCTTGAGATTTACACCAATGTCTAAAAAGTTTTAAGAGACCGGAAACAGGCAGTTGACTTATTAAGAGAAAGAATCTGAATAACTGTGTGCCTGGCACATTCTGAGGACAGGGAAAAGGATACGTGATAGCTTCTTATAGTTTATTTTTTGCATTTATTTCCAGGTCTCTCTAGAACAGGTGCATCAGAGCACTTGTTAAACATTCAGTCTGAAGATTTAAACAAACCTGACAATCATTTTCATAACTGTATGAGGTATAGTTACAAAACTGGATATAACAGTAGGAAGTAATGAAACTTGTGACATGTCCCATTTTTCTGTAAAATAAGCACATGCTTTGGGAATCAGTTTTATATCAATGTTAATTTTGTTCAGCCAGCCTCAAGTAATCTTGCAGAGCATATGCATAAGTTGAACAGTTTTTTCTCCCTTTCTAAGGTTATCCCATTGCAATTCAGAAGATGTAGAGTTAGGTGTTTGGTGAGACCAGATTATCAGTTCACAAACCTGCTGTTCATCGGGGCTTTAATTAATTTAGGGTGAGTCTAAATGTGTGTTCATGCATATTGCTAATAGTGAAGAGTTTCTTTAACACGAGTCCGTGTCCGTGTGCATGAAAAATTCAAGGATTTATTTATCGTATATTTTCAGCACTTGAAAAACAGTATAACACCATATTAATACTAAGAGAAACGGCAAAGCATCGTGAAGTGTTACAAACCAATTGATGTGATAAATGAGGCGTGGATAGGGTAAAGTGTGCACAGAGAAATGAATGTTGTTTTCTAAAAGGAATTTACTACTTAAGCTAGTCTTTTATGGCATTAGTCTGTAATGTCTCACTGTGAAGCGTGCAGGGTTTTAGATTTGTTGAAATAGCCTGGTGATACCGACAGAGCTACTGTTTGAAAAGTCATTGTTTTGTGAACTCAACACTGCATCTTACACAGGGATAAGATGCCTGCTTTATTGTCCTTGAGAAAACCCCCCCACGCCTCTGAGGAAATCTCTGTGGTTAATGGAATATGACATGTAAACCCTCTCGTCTCCCAAATGCGACAGCACCACTTAGGAAGGGCAGTTTTGTGTGCCTATAATTGTGATTTGATACTGAGAGCAGTGACAACTATAAAGCATGATGGAATTGTGGGTTAAAAACGTTGTTTTTTTAGTGAAGAATCGTTGTCCTTCGTGAAGGTTGAACAGGGGTTTGCTGGCCATGTTTTCAGCCTGACAGCGTGGCAATCAGCAGTCAGGAAAAAATAAAAAGGGATCAAAGGTTTGCCTAGACTTTACTTCTACAGCGGTGATACAAATTGCCCATGATAAAAATATTCCAGAAAGGCAATCAGTAAGATTTGATTCTTTTTTTCCCCCCTCTGTTTTGCATTCAGCTGGTGGTTTCCACTTCAAATCATGCTGTCAAAGAGGTGTTCCTAGGGAGAAGGCTTGAGACAGTAGTCAAAAGAATGCCTCTTCAGCTGATTGCAAAGTGCTCTTTCCTTGTACGAACCAAATAAAACACATCATTACAATCTGCACTCTCCTCGCTTCTCCATCTACACAGTATATACACTACTGTGTACTGTATATGCACGGTACGCATTTGTGTATAAATCCAGGTACAGGGAGAAAAGGAAATGCAAATTGCAAGCTTCTGTCACGAGTGTCCGTAGTCCCCTAAGTTTTTGCAACACGAGATAGACACCATTGGAAATGTTAAAAACAGTAACATGCCCCTTGCCTTAAGTCTTCCAATCGATAGCAGCTCTCCGAGATCCTCTGGGGCTCACTGCCCCAACGTTGCTTTAGACCATGTGACAACGTGAGGATGCAAACAGTAACAACTTGTAGTTATATACTGTACTGTATGCAGGTGTCTTCACTTTGGCTTTTGTTTTTCCCACACAACTTAAAAAAATCCATATATATTTAATCCCCTACCATATTCAGTACCCCCATCTAAAGGCTCCTCTCATTGTGTATTTTCATTGTGTATATCTTGTGTATTTTTTTTGCTTGTTGTCATTCTGTCAAGCACTTTGAGAAGCCACCCTTAAGGCAATATATAAAATCAAGTTTATTATTATAATCTATAAACTATATTATAAACTTAGGACACTCATTGCTAGCCTGGTGTTGAATGTACATTTAATTATTATACCTTTGTATAGAATTATCCCTGGAAGACATTAAAGAGCAATTGAATCTCACAGCAGACTCTGTATATATAATATCACCAGACCTCTCCATTAAACTAATTCCTCATAAATTTCAGACGATCCGTGTACTTTTAATTTTAATTGGCAGTGTATCCATCCATTTTCGAACCACTTCATCCAGTTCCAGGGACACAGGATACATCCTGGATGGGATGCCAGTCCATCTCAGGGCAGACACAGACTCAGCAGGGCAAAGTTTTCCCAGAAACCAACCAGTATGCCTTTGGACTGCAGGAGAGAACTGGAGCCTCCAGAGGAATCCCATGTGAGCAAGCGGAGAACATGCAAACTCCTCACAGACAGCACCCCAGGAATTCAACCTGGGGTCCAGCGCCGCGAGGCAGCGATGCTAACCACTGCACCGCCCGCGGCCCGCGAGGGCTGTATTTTCCTTCCTATTCCTTCAGAACACATGTGCGTACAACGTACAATAAGTACAAATTAAAGTGTTCACTTCTTAAAGAAGCTCTGTGTTAAAACAAAAGAAAAGTTCTGCCTCCTGTCTACAAGCTCGCCCTTTGTGCCTGAAGTTCAAAAAAGTTCAGATGCCGTGAGGATTGATGAAATGTTTTCTCCAACAAAGTTATTCCCAATTTGGTAAAGCCTTTTTTAAAAAGGCATATACAATATTTCTCCTCATCAGTAAAAAAAAAAAAATTGCTTGGGAGTTGGCATAATAGCCTGTGGAGTCTGTGGAGTACAGATTGGTTGGAGCATTAGGAGCAAGTGTACTTCTAATGGCTGTGGTACATTTATCTTGTCCTGCGGCCCTTTGAGACCAATTATTAAAGCCAGTGGAGCCTGACAGAATGATTTTATGCATCACATGAAGAATGAGCAGAAGGTTTGGGAAATGATTTGCTGAAATGACACACAGCTGGCTTTAACAAATGTACAGCGTCTTATTCCATTTATATGTGGGGATTTAGAAGGAACAGAAACCCCCTGAGATTTTTTTTTTCTCCACTTAAGAATTACTTATTCTCATACATATCTCATTCCTCTCTCTTTACGGATTTGTCCCCCCAAAAAAGTAGTAATGGGAAGACCCAAACCCAAACATGGTGCCAAAGGAAATGAATTTCAACTTCAACAAGAGCAAAAGACTTTGGCCGCTTCAGAGCAGTATACTTGCATGATATGTCGGAGGGTTTCTCGTTTCGGCGCACAGTGCAGACGATTGTCAGACTCTGCGCCGCCTTCTGACAAGGTGATTATTCTCATCAATCTTCTTTGTTAGTAAAAAAAAAACCCAACTCATTCTCATTGAGCTGCAAAAAGAAAATATCAGCGTTAATGTTATGAGGGCTCCAGAAAACTTTCTTGCTTTGTAAGTTCCGAAAGACACTAAAAATGTGCAGCTCTTGTCCTCCTGCTTGATTGCAGGAGAGGTTATAGAGATTTCTTCTCCCAGTAGTCAAGCTGCCTGATGAATTAAGCATTGTTTTAGTTGTAACCTCATGAGTTATTGATTTAATTGACATACATTGTCGCCATGTTTACATTTTTAGGTGTACTGTGAAACCTCCTGGGCTGTGGTAACCCAGGAATAGTCTGACTGATTGAAACTCATAGGTACATACTGCAAGGAAAGGACTGCAACTGTAAGAACTTGCTCAGGATAGAATTTCTGATATCGAGTCATCCTTGTTATCTGGATTTTAATGGGAAAAGCATGATGTGATTCATGCTGTTGTTCTGGATTATGCCCCTCCACTCCTCTGCCATTTCTCCAGCCTGGTGTAAATCAATTGTTCAAGTGCCTTACACACTGGATAAGTTAGGCCATTTGCAAAGTTTGCAAGCGTGAAACAAAAATTCTCCGTCATCTCATAAATTTGTGTTAATGACACAATGAATCATTTTATCAGGCCAGAGCCTTTTCTCGTACAGAAGAAGAATAACTGGCGACAAAAAGACGTTTCCACAATAGATAATTATGTTACGATCACCCAGTTTTGGCTCTGTTTAGATGAATTTTGTTTTTGATAAAAGTATTTTCTTCTAAGTGAAATTTCTATATAAAAAATCTTAGAGCTCTGTTAAGGACAAATTGTAAGGAGGACATGTTCAAAGCACAAATATATCCATCCATTACCCACGGCTGTTTCATCCTAAACTCAGCCTGAGAAAGTGGACAAGGCTACCCCTGACTGGGACACCAGTCCAACGTAGGATACTGTCTTTGCAGGTGAGAAGAAAGTGAGGTAAAGTTGTAGTACATCAGAACACAGCGGGAAAACTCCTTGCATAAGGGAAAAGTTTCAAAAATAGTACAGATCCCCATATTATTCAAGTGGGTGGCCTGGTGGTGCAGTGTTTAAGATAAGATCTCTTTATTGGCCATATACAATTTCTTGTGTTAGGAATTTGTCTTTGCGCATACCCCAGCTTGCTCTCCATGAGACACACAGGGAGGGAGAGAAGCTGGGGGGTCAGAGCGCAGGGTCAGTCATTTATACAGCACCCCTGGAGCAGTTGGGGTTAAGGGCCTTGCTCAGGGGCCCAACATAGTAGGATTCCTGTGCAGGCCGCGGGATACGAACCGGAAACCTTCCAGCCACAGGCGCAGATCCTGAGCCACAGAGCCAGCGCTCTGCCTCGCGGCACTGAGGCCCTGGATTCAGTTCCGGACCTGGGGTGCTGTCTGTGTGGACGTTGTAATTTCTTCCTCATGTTCGCATGGGTTTCCTCCAGCTGCTCCTCTTTCCTCCCAGAGTCTGAAGACGTACTGCTGAACCGTTAATTGGCTTTTGGGAAAAAGTGTCCCTGGTGTGAGAGCATATGTCTGTGTGTGTGTGCCCTGTGATGGACTGGCGTCCCGCCCAGGGTGTACCCTGCCTTGTGCCCACTGCTTGCTCTCCCGCGATCCTGAAATAAATAATTAAAACATTGTGTTAATGTGCCTTATAAGAAACTAATACAGGTCTCTTCTACTTTATATGATCCCAGTGACCATACTCTATAGTTCCTTAACTCCTCCTCTGCTTCAAGGAGGTGAGAGTTTAAATGGTGTACATATGGGCAATTCTGATTTATTCCTTATGTGAATTATGACAGGGTGATATTGGTAGGATTGGTATTTTTTTTATGAGGTTACACCTTATAATTTCCAGATCATAATGCAGGAGCAATGCACCAGTTTATTCCCTTGAACTGAAAGATATTCATACAGCTTAAAACTAGGAACCATCTTACACAATTATACTGTATATGCAGCAGCCACTGGCAGTATCGAAACAGTTCTTCTCAAACCGTCTGGAAAGATACAAGGTTTTATTTATCTCCAGAATATTGGTTTCCCTAGAGGATTAATGTTGTATGCTCCTTGTAAATAAACCTGTTCCAATATGCCAGGCCTTTAAGAAGAAATATCATAAGAGAATCTCCTGTCAGTGAAGTATGACTGCATTTTTAAATGTCAGCATAATGTCACATACACAGCTCACTTTTGTACATATGAAACAATATTAATGCAATCTATTATACTGTATGTTTTATACTGTGTGTAACATAGTATATACTTTACTTTTAACAAGAAAACAAATAATTAGGAGGTTCTAATTTACTCTAGTAATCCGTGTCAAAATGGCAAAAGCGTCTGGTTGAGAATAGCAGAAGCATGCTTATTTTAATTTCTACATAGTGATTATATATACCACGAAAGAGCCGTAACAGTCTTATCCACAAGGTACTGGTTGTGATTTGGGCTTCTGGGCCATATTGAAACTCACAGAGTTCAGCAAATGCTGTTTGACTGTCCAGGATGGGCTATCTGTATTCAAACGGTCATTTGTCTCAGGCGGGCAGACATCCTGTTATAGATGGAGTTGCAGTGCACACCAAAGATTGGGAAAGATCACTCATATGTCACCGCCTAGCCTACTGAATACAAAGCCCATTACAGTAAGGGCAATGCCTGGGTCTCTGCACAGATCCTTAGGGAAAAACAAACCTCTATGCTACAACACCTGGACTGCTGATTTTCTTCACAGAATTGTCCAAAAGCTGCTTAGCACAAGCCAGGGGGCAGCTCAAAAAATGAGGTACTCACTCCTATTTTGCCACACATGCGGTACATGGTTCCATAACTCGCAGGCTTTTCTCTTGGTGTACACCACCCACATAGTCACACAGGAATGACTCACACCCACAAAGACGCACAACTAAACATGCCTTTTCCACCCACCAAACTGATATTTGCTAAGGTAAATGAAGTAGTTTTCCTTTTGAGATAAATAATAAACAGATGTTCTAGCAATTGTCTTTAATACTCCCTGCATACCTGGTTAACCACATACAGTGTTTTTAATGTGAATGTGCTGCAGTGCTTACGAAGACAGCACTGCCTGTTAATACTGTGTTTAATGTGGGCAAGTGAAATATACTAATCAACTGTGAGCATGTTTTTATTAATGATGAGCCAATTCCCCTTTTAAATCCTCCCAGTGTTCTTTTTGCCAGTTCCTCACAATAATAGAAAGAAACTGGTTAGGGGGCACGGCCAAGAATGCTGTTTCCTTTTTGGCTTTTGCCATTTTTTTGGCTGCTGTGTAAGTACGGTATCAGCCTTTTCTTAGGTTATGTTTTTCATTTGTCTTCTTAGGGTGCAGTGCTGTTGCCATGGTAATGCTATTATCAGCAAGTGCAAAAACCCGACCACAGAGATAATGCAAGCCAGCACAGTCTTGGGGGACAGAGGGAAATACACACACAAAAAAAGTACTGATTGTGTGCACAGATGTTTCTAAATGGCCCGTTCATAATGCATTTCAATTTGCCAAAGTACAACATGAGAAATATTTTTGAAAAAATCTTCCGGGAATTTAATGGCTGACTTTGTAGCTCTCCTTCTGATTTTACTTGCTTAGATGCATAGCGAGAAAAAACTGCAAGAGAGATCAGTGCTCGACTGAAAGGTCTGTTCGCGAGCTGGATTATGTTTTGTATGTTAGATCTTTGTTAGGAGGTTGTAGAAAAGACTTCATGGCTTAGGGTACCTACTGGGAGAATACAGGAAGTGGTTTTTAATTGTTTAATTAAAATTTCTCAGGTACTGCACTGCACTGGATGACACAGTGGAAGAACAGAACCATCAGGGCAAAAGGAATCATCAAAGTCAGCAATCATCAAAATGATCGAAGAACGCATTCAGTAAGAAAGCATCTTTGTAATCAATTAACATTTTCTCATCCCTTCCAGCAGATCAACATAACTAA
Organism: Atractosteus spatula; assembly: GCF_055471065.1. Lineage (NCBI taxonomy): Eukaryota > Metazoa > Chordata > Actinopteri > Semionotiformes > Lepisosteidae > Atractosteus > Atractosteus spatula. Next base: position 31,927,165 of record NC_142719.1, read on the forward strand.
TGTTAGAGATGTGAGCAGACCATTCAGTCTGTACAGTATAGCATGCTTGATTGCTAGCAACCAATGAATCCAAAGATCTCAACCAGACACTCCTATAAAGAAGCCAGTTTAACAGCTTTAACAATATAGCTGGGAAACTTGTTCCACTTGTAATATGGTGACCAAAATTGTACACCATATTCTAAACGAGGTCATACTATTGCACGGCACGATTTTGACATACCTTAACATCAGCATGTCATTTTAGGAAGAGATCCTTAGATTTAAATTCTGTGCTTTTAGCAATTTATCTTGATGTTGTCTTTTCTCTTATTTATCCGTTGAAGGGAAGATGTAGGTGTTATGTTGACATAAACAACGACTGAAGTCATTTGCAAAAACAATTTCTTGTCTTATATTTATAGTTTTTCCTACTTGCGCATAACACTTGGCACTTGTCTGTATAGAATGTTGTCTGCCAGACGTTTGCCTGTCTTAAATGTTTATTTTTTGTTTTTAATTTACCCACTCCCTACCCAATATTTCTTTCTCATCCTTTTACCTCCTGGTCACTCTTGCTTGCATTTTGCAAGTGTGGTGTTGACGTTCCTCACACTTACAAGTTTATCATCTCTATAATATGCTACTGAGTGTCTTTCCTTACCTCCTCTATCACATTTGGTGCCAGACCTGTACTTCCCGGCTGTTCATCAGAACCCCACAGTGCAGTGCTGAATTATTTCTGTGTCATAGAAATCCAGGGGCCTTGGTGTCTTGTACCTGCACAGGAATGCTACTGTACTGTATAATACACCAGAAACACAACACACACACACACACACACACACACAAAATACTGACAGCTTTTCCCATGAGTCCCAACACTCCCTGAGCAAGTGCTGTATACAAGCTCATTAAGGAAATAATTGCAGCACCACAATTTGGACACAGTGATTTCATCACTCTCAGTTTTTAGATCTTATCATATATCTTATCAGGGAAATCTGAGACAATAAGGAGGGTCCAAACTAGGGGAGGGGATTCATGTTTTGCATTAATTTAAATGTATATGAAGTAAGACTATAATAATCCGGCTGTGTTGTTTGCCCTTTGCATGAAACAATACGTTAAGGGTCGTGTAAGGACATGAGTTGTTTACCATTTATGCTGTAAAAACAAGAAATTGTGTCCAAACCCCAGATCAATTAAAGGGATGCCAAAAAATGTATCATCAATGATGACTGGGGTCCGAGCTGGGAAAAAGTGGCGTAGTTTGAGCATTGTTTGGTTCTTGTTTTTCATGTGAAGGGAAACTGAGGTTCTCTTCTGATTTAGGTTTCGTCTAGTTCCTTGGACCTGCTTGTACTGCGGGTTTCTGAAAGGCAGTGTTGTCTAGGAAGATGCATTTGCCAGAACTCAAAGTCTCATTTTGAATAATCGGCTTTAAATGCTCTAAAGGATCTGCATGTACTCTTCAGCATTTATTGTATCCTTGATAAAGGGTAGGCGACAAAATCCTTGGGTTGAGATGCATTCTTAAATGAGCTGAAAAAACAAAATTGCAGGTAGCAGAGTACTTGTAACTACAAAAGGTGGTTTACACAGCTGTGTTAATATTTTTATTAGTTCCTTCCAGTTTTGACTTTTACTTCAAAAAACACACATTGCTGTCAATCTTCAGGTGCGATGGCCACAGCAAACATTTAAAACAGACAACATGATACTGCCTTTACAATATGAACAATGTTCAACTGGTTTTCACCCAGTGATTATTGTTATAGTTTAAAGATGAAAAATTATAAGGCGAACACCTTTTTTTAGAAACATTGCTCTGAGAAAAAAAAGATAAAGAACAGAAGCTCTTTGATTCCAAGGTCATACAAACTTGTTTCGTAAGTCAGCATGTGAACCATTACCTGTGCTTAGTTAATGCCAAGAAGTATAACACTCAGATTTCCAAAGTTTCACAGAGAATTTCGGCAACTGGTAAGTGCAAAGGAGACAAGGACGTCTTGCCTTTGGCCAACAGGGATGTTTTCAAAAGCCAGTACTATGTGCATGTGGAATGTGAAGTTATTCTACTCTCCTTAACTTCTGCCTGTTCAAAAGTTAAGTACTTTTCCTTCAATCAATTACACATATCTGGGTCTTGCCAGTACAGTATGCATCCATGTAAAAAGAAAACAGAAAATCTAAGACAGCATGTTTCCACTAGAGGGAACAGATAGCTCACTGGATCCTCACTCACCTCAAACAAATCATTAAGGCTTTTTGTTGCTCAGACCTTTGGGAACAGAGCTCTGGAAGTATTTTCTGTATTGCACGTGAACCACATCACACACAGCACAATTACACGACAAGTGTAAATTGTTTTGAAAATGAAATGGTTCAGGGCAGGTTTTCTGTTCAAGAACCCAACAAAAAAGATCTGGGTACGATAAAAAACAATTTAAAAATCAGATGTGTGTAGGTGAGGTCATCTTATGAGGGATTTTTTTTGAATAAACTGAATTGCATTCATGGGTGCCTATAGTCATACAAGTGCAGATACGCAAGCGAGTGATTAGTGATTTCCGTATCGCACAGTTAATGGGTTTTGTAGTCTTTGATAAATCACTGTGACAGCATCCTAAATAGCTGATTTCTGTAAATCACAAAGAATATATAAGTGTGTAAGCTTGCAGGCCACTATGATGAGGCATCAAACTTTTCAGAGCTTAAAAAAATAATCAGCTCCCTCTAATTAGGCAGGGGGTTTGGCTAATATAGCAAACTTTAGAGCATGGAAGGTTTGAGGAAAGGCTGCAGTTGAAAGCCATGGTGACAGAAGGAATCCAGCTTCCTGACAGAAGTAATGTGGCAGCAAATATTTTTTGTTCTGGACTCTCGTTGCTCGAGGTGCAGCGCTGTGCTGGTCCTGTGCTTCTTGGCGGAAGTCCGGGCCTCAGCCGGGGCATGTGGGATATCTAGGTCAGCCTTCGTCAAGAAACAGGTTTGACACCACTACAGTGGCATCTGCAGATCCCACAGCCTTCCCAGCTGTCAGGAAAGCCCAGTGTGGACGCGGGGGGAGGGGAGGGGCTTCCTATAGTGGGGGGAGATCCTGTTCATGCAACAGCATCTCACAGGAGTGTGGTCCCAGCTCGGTCTTCGAAGCCTTTTAAAGTTCTCTGCATTGCAAGCATGGCAAACTAAAAGCGTCATTCGGTATTGTAAACAATCACCAGCTGAAACATGAAAGAAGAGATACCATGTTTTAGCTTTCCTAGTGATCCATTTTCTGATTAAACAAGCAAGTTTTATTTCATAATACAATTCCCTGTTTGATTATTTTGTGCAGAGCAGAAAGCAATACACTACATTGTAACATATATGTACAGTATCTATGAGGTATATATACTGTCTATACATATGAGGTACTAATGATGGCACAAATATTAATTTAATTGACAAAATGGCAAAATTACAGGTATTATTGAAATATTAACCTGAACATGATCTAATAAGTAGAAATCAGTGCCCTCATGGTTTCATGTAACATTTAATTCTGTTCAGAATTTAGAAGTGGAGTCCGTTAGAATTAGTGATCAAATCACATTAAGGAAAGAAGATATGTGTATTCTTCCATCTTTACATGAAAGATATGCAAACATTGTCTAGTGTTTCAAGGAACACTTGCATCTATTTTTTGTTGCAGATGATATAATACAATAATAATAATAATAATAATAATAATAATAATAATTGCTTACACTTATACAGCACTTTTCTGGACACTCCACTCAAAGCACTTTACAGGTAATGGGGATCCCCTCCACCACCACCAGTGTGCAGCCCCACCTGGATGATGCAACAGCAGCCATAGTGAACCAGTACACTCACCACACACCAGCTATCAGTAGGGAGGTGAACATAGTGATGATACCACTTCATAGATTGGCATTATTTGGAGGCCATGATTGGTAAAGGCCAGGCGAAATTTGGCCAGGACATTGTGGTAACACCCCTACTCTTTTTGAGAAACGCCCTGGGATTTTTAATGAGCACAAAGAGTCAGGACCTTAGTTTTACTTCTCATCCGAAGGACGGTGCCTTTTTACAGTATAGTGTCCCCGTCACTATATTGGAGCATTAGGACCCTCACAGACCGCAGAGTGAGGGCCATCTACTCACCCGACTATCAGCACTTCCAGCAGCAACCCTAGATTTCCCAGGAGTCTCCCATCCAGGTTCTGGCCAGGCTCACACCTGCTGAGCTTCAGTGGGCTGCCAGTTGCAAGTTGCAGTGTGATATGACTGTATATATATATGTTCTTCTGAAAACACTGTATTAAAAATCAGTAGCTTGTGAAACAAATTTTAAAAACCTTGCAGAAACTGGGAGATACTGAGGAGATGATATGAGAAGGTGAGAAATGTTATATGTGAGAAAATGCCATTGGGCCCTTTTTATCTCAGTTTATCCAGATACAAACATCCCATAAACACACTAATTATAGGCTACTGCTGAGTCAACTTCAGAAAAGTTTAGAGCATTGAGTCCTGATTCCTACACTTGTTCCTTAAGAACTGTAAGTGGACGTGAGTCTCCTGGCATTACTTCCAGCAGTCCCCCATACATCTAGGTAAGCTGTATACAGTATATAAGGATCAAATGGGGTAAACTACTTGATCTTACTCAGGTGCAAAAGCAGATCCACAGAACCCAGAGCCCACTAGTAATAGGACCAGAGATTTATCCACTGCACTATGCTGTCCACATATATTTACAGTAATGAATATTATAATAATGTAACGAGTCCTATAATTCTGCTTCACTTATATAAAGTCAAGACTTACAGTCAAAGACAGCTGTTTAATTGTATGTTCTCCCCATGTTTGTATGGATTTCCTCCGGGCGCTCCAGTTTCCTCCCACAGTCCAACCACATGCTGTTACAGTAGGTTAATTGGCTTCTGGGGAAATTGGCCCTGTTGTGATGGTTTCTGCTTGTGTCTGTGTTTGTCGACCCTGCAGTGAACTGGGTCCAGTGTTTATCCTGTCTTGCACCTGTTGCTTGCCAAGATAGGCTCTGGCCTCCCCCTGCACTGACCCTGAACTGTATGAAGCAGTTAGAAAATATGTAGTATATATTTACAGTATAAACACGAATCAAGGGCAGTCAAGGGTGCTGTGTCACAGCTCTTGGGATCTGGGTTTGATTCTGGAGTGGGATGCCTTCTCCTTGGGCTTTATAGATTCTACCCATTGGTTTTATTCAAATACTCCAGTTTTTGTACACTCTACTGTAAGTAAAATGGTGTCTCCGAATTGTCCTTTTGTTCTTTTTGTCCCTGCAATGGACTGGTATTCTCTCCGGAGTGCAAATCCACCTTCCACCCTTGGCATCAAGGATAGTCTCTAGTCAGAGCGAAGATCCAGCTGTCTCCCTGTGTTTCCAGGATAGGCTCTGGGCTGTCACGACCCATATTGGGAATAAGTTGCTTTCTGATATCATACGGAGGAATAAATAGAGGAGGATGGATGGCAGGACTAAGGAGATTAAAAATGCACAGTCTTCAACTTTTAAACTTTTAAAAAAAGGTTTCATTATCTATGAAGACAGCGTAACTGAACTCATCCCTCTGGAGCGACATCTATTTTTGCTTCAGCCCACCAGAACATAAAACCAAACAAACCATGTATTGCACGAGACAGTTACACATGCACCTGCATAATTGAATTTTATAATAAAGGGTTGACAGTTTAGAGCTGCTTGAAATAGCAATCACTACAGCATTACAATCACTTGAGGAAGTATTCGATCTATTGCAGTCTTTTCTCATCTACGATCAAATGCCTAATTTTTTAATACAAGACATAGGTCATTTCCTTTTCCTGATCTCTCAGAGACTGTGCCGTATACAAAAACGTTGATGCTGAAAAATACCACACATATCCTTTTAACCATGTATAAGGCATTTTCCTTGATCCTGTGCTACAGCTGTACCATTGATAGCAGGTTCTGCTTATCTTTATTTTAAAATGAGCCCCCAGACAGGCTGCCCTCTAAGGATCCCTTCATTCATGATGGATATTGAAGCACATACTCCCTTTGTGCTCCCACAGGCTGCTTTTTAAGGTTATCTGTGTCATCCAAATGTGATAACGCAAACTTAGATATGAGTCTTGTATTTGATAACTCCGTGCCTTTTTCCAATTATAAAAATTCACATTGATGAAAAAGTACTGACTGAGGTCAAATACCAGCGACAATGCCTGCTCCGTTGCCTTGAATAATTTGATTGTGCCAGGAAAGTGTTTCTTTAAGTCTGACAGCTAACTAATCAAATTAAAATGAGAACGTCTTGCAGTGTTACGTACATTGGTCTGATTTGATTTTCAGTTGAATTCACTTTCATTTGAACTTAAGCAAAGTTAAACATCTAAGGAAGTTGTCTAGCAAATGTTGTTTGTCTTTCTAGCAGCTTAATGACTCAAAGGCCTGCTCATGAGTCTTAAGTTTTTCCAGTAACTCAGCATGCACAGTTTGACTTGACTGTTTGTATCATATTAACCCAAGCCTTTTTGTAAAGAAACATTTGCTGTTTTCAAATTAGTTTGACGTAATGTCTGTTTATATCTTCAGATCAATTTGTACCAGTTAAACAATGTTCAATTATTTCATATGACCCATATGTGTCTAATGTTCCTGAGAGTGGTGGTATCATTCAGAATAACACATTAATTCAAGATGTTGGGACAGGAAAAACACGAAAAACTAAACAAAGTGCTGCAATACAGGATTGTTTTATTTCTCACTGTCTTTTATTCTTATTTTTAATTGCACAGATTAAGAGAGATCAGCAGCACACACTCTGTTTGGCCATTGGAAAAAAAGGGGTCAGTTAAGCCTACTGTGACCCTCCCAGTAAAATTATAGTCTCGACAAGATCAGATCATGAATAAAACACTGAACTCTTCATTACTTTAGTAACCAGACATGCACTGGAATGTCCTCATTGTAATAGATGTGTCATTTAGGAGCCTTCATGCTTTCTATGTGTCACATATCATCATAGTCTAAGGTATAAACCTCATTTTAAAAACCTTTCTAAATACACCTGGACACACTTATTTCACCTACTAAACCATTCATGTTTTGCACATTTTTAATGGGAATTGATTTCGGCACCTCTTGAATTTCAAGTCTTTATCACAGACTCCCAGGAAAATAGCCTTAGAATCATACCGCTATTAGTCTCCTAGCAACACAACCCAATGAACATTTTGTTATCAGTCTCATATCAGTATGAAGCCTAAATTTCACTTGTCAGTGCTGGTTTTCATCTGTGTTGACATACTGGCAAAAAAGCTGTGTTTGCCTGTCTGTTTACATATGGTTATGGTTCTAGGTTACAAATGAAGGACAGAAAGTTAATTATTGAAAGACCTCCAGTGCAATAAGAAGAAACAAGCAATACTTCTGTGAACAATTATTATTACAATTTTCCTGTGATAAGCTCAGTATCAGAAAATAGACAGCATTCTTCATTCATTTTACACTCCAGAATATGTTTGGACAGAATATTTAAAAATGATAGAAACTTTTTGGAAGATGAAAAATGCTGTATCATTTTTTAAAGGTATTCGTCACTGCTAAACGCACTGTTTACAGTGAAGAGTTTCTTCGAAGTGCATTCTTTTATGTTATCATTAAAGTGTGGTAGAGCCTAATACATGTATATTTCACAATGGAAACTTGAATGATAACAGAACACTCTGGAGATGCAGTTAGAAGCAAAGTAAGAAGGTACCCCCTTCATTAATGAAAACATTGGTTAGTCTTCAAAAGCAAACCAATTTGATCTATACTAATTGGCAAGGCAAGATCAAAAGACAGGAGAACAAATTAACAAAATCCATACTGAAAGAAAATAATTCAAAGCAAGCAACCTGAATGATTAGAGGGCAATGAATATGGGCTCCTAATGTCTTAGTTAAAAGGAATATTTAAATAATAACCAATAATTAAGAAAAATAGAATAATTAGCAATCAAAAGATAGAACAGAAATATAATAATGATTGTATAATAAGAATATATTATAATAAGCCATATAAAAAGCATGAAATTGAGTAGGTTCTGATACAAGATATTAAAGTAGCAAATGTGCTGTGAGAACCACACTCAATACAAACTGAAAAAAATAAAACCATCAGTTTTCTAGTGTTGTGTGTTGTAGCCAAATGTGTTGGCTCAACAGATACTTAGCCTAATGGGTGTTTTTTTTTTCAGAGAATAAGGAATTTAGATCGATAGTCGTGGCTGAACATTTCTGAACATTACTCACTCATCAGTTCTCAAAACACCTTACTTCTGGCCCTTTTCTTTACAGAAAGGTGCTTACTTCTCATCTTTTTCTGGACTTTTCTGCATGTTCAGTCTCCTCGCCACCTAAGGATGTCCACTTTTGTATGAGTGGGTAATTAGAAATAATGAAACTATCGTCATATTTCTGAAAGTGTACCTTTAACAGAGTTTCGAACTGCTCTCGGTTTAATATCTTTTTCTTTAATGAGTGTAAAAACCCAATATATATGTAAGCATAAAACTCAATTTATTGAATATACCATGGGGTTGAAACTCCCTCTCCATTCATGTTTAATTCATGGGAAATAGCTCACAAATAAATTGAGACTTTATTAAACTACAGTATGTTATGGCAGACATCAAATAAACCCCAAACTTTACTGGCAGGAGAAGTAATATGCAAGAAAAATCAGCACTGGGACGCTGAAGGGACCAACCAAATGAGTGCATTAGGAAAAGCTCTTAAGCCTCAACCAAGAACAGAAGGAAAGTGTCCACATACCTAAACAAGGGAGAGGCCGGATCAAAGAGAGGAGGTCTACACTGCCTTTTGACGTTTGTGTCCATAAAAAAATTCACAGGAAACAATAATAGGTTCAATCCTGTTCCACAACCCCAATTTGAGACAATGTTGGAAAATGATTAACACTTAATGAGCTGATGGAGCCGTGGCACAAACACAGAATAACAAAGCAGCGGGAAGCGATGGAATTCCAATATGCAACTTTTAAGCCTGGTTCATGGTGAACTAAGGCTCTCCTCCGACAGATCTGGCAAGAGGAGCTCACCTCAAATGACTGTGACAAGAAGCAAGGAAGGTAGGTAGGCCAGATGGGCAGAATGACGTCCTTTCATCGGCAACTGTTCATGAAGATCCAACTGTCCTGGACAGAATCATCGCAGGAATTCTGCCAAACCATCATATTCATCTGGATGGTGGACTTCTCCCAGAACCCCATTGTGGGTTCAGACCCTCAAGAGCCACAACCATCATGCTTTATATAGCCTGTCAAACACAGGGGAAATCCTGGGAAAAACTCCATCTTCTCTGGGAGATGCTTCTGAAGTATGAATCATGAACTCATCCAAATCCTTTGTCTACTTCATGATGACATGCCTGCTGTAATCCTCACTGATGCTTTGAAGCTGTACTCCAATGACTAATGTCACAGTGACTTCCGTCAGGGGACTCCAGTATGCAGTCAGTGGTGTAGAAAGTGGCTGAACAGAACCTGACTTTGACTTGATCTTTAACATCTTTACGGAGTCAGATAAGGAGATGGGACGTACAGTTAACATTCAGAATTCACGAGTCCCAAATGCACACTTGCAAAATGCCGCAGCTCCCCTGGTTTGGATTTCCGAGGAGACGCTGAAGAAATGTACTGCACTAGCCATGCCTTGGGATTTTTCTTTTGCAGGAGGCTGATATTGAAGATAGACAGATACTTTATTGATCCTGTGAGGGAAATTGCAGTGCAACAGCAGCTTAACACAGTCAACACAGCACAGTGTAACAAAATGATACAGTAATACAACAATACAATACATACAATACAGTCAGTGAGAAGTGCACTAAGAAGAGTTGCTCACAGTCCAGAACATACAAAGAACAAACCAGAACAGTACACAAAAAGTGGTATCACACATTATAAATATAAATATATCGCACAAGTCCCTGGCATATATTGTACAAAAAACAGTTGTAAACGGGAAAAGGCAGATGTAAGCAGAGAGTTTACTGTTTAGTCCAAAAACAGGTCAGTGTCAATGTTGCCCCTGCCCAGACACAAAGTGGATGAGTTGTACAGTCTTCAAGTGGGTTTTTAAGAGTTACTCTATAAAATGATTGTTAAAATTGCACAATTGAATGTGATATGTAAAATAAACACAGCCTGCAGAAGTCTTAAATTAAATCAAAGAATTTATTGGGATTTTGTTAACAAAAAGATTGAATATTCAGTTAGATCTTGATGCTTAAACGCATATTTCATTCGGCACTGTGACTTGGGCACACTGCAGTTTTCACAACATCAGGAACATCTACAGTATTTGAGTGCAGGGCTTCTGAGTGACGATGTGATGTTTCAGATATAATTGGGGGCAGCTTTGTAAAGCTATTGGCAGCTTGGTTTTGTTGGAAGGAGCGAGTGGTTAGACCCTTTTCTCAGCAAACCATACGACTGTGGTGAATCAAGCTGGAGATTACTTTATTGCAATAATGAAAGGAGGACAGACGAAGTTAACAGAGTTAACCTCGTCTCTCACTCTCTTTCCTAAGAGCAGCAACAGGCTTTTGTCTTGAAGATGAGCAACATTTTCATACAAAAACATACATTTATAATTGGTCAGTAGCAGCTTCTTACCATATAAAATGTAAACAAGGTCAGAACCTTAGGCAGATAGGTCACCCTTTGGCAATTAACCAAGTCCCTAATCAGCTCAGACCCTATTCCTTTCATGTTGCTCAATCGCCTGTAGGATACATGAGTTGCACTTCCACTCAAGAGACCTAGAAGAGACCTCAGCCAGCAGGAGTGTCAAAAACGGTAAAACAGTTCTTGAGGATCTAATTGTTAACTCCTAACAGGCACAGGTTCTTTCAGAGCAAACCTAGTACCTGTCGACTCTTCCTAATCACATTTGCACATTTGATAAAATCAAATCCATCAGGGGCAGTTCTTTTTCGGTGAGAAATAAAATGAATTCAATTTATTAAAACTAAAACGTAAATGCTATGTTCTTTTTGATGTGCGACAAGACAACAATAACCGCAAAAAAGCAAAAGAGCAATTTTGCAAGGGTGCACAGTTCTGTCAGCTTCTTATTGTTTTGCAATTTAAACGTTTTCTTATGCGAAATTATTTTCTGTGATGCAACATGACATTCACTTGATCTTCTGCAGCAGGACGCAGAGAAAGCAGGAAGGGATATGTCTTCATTTAGGAAAAAAACTGAGCCAGGTTTCATAGATCAAAGAGATGAACAAAACCATTTTTCCCAGAAATAAAAAGACAGAGCGCACAGAAGCTGCAAAGCAGAGATTGCACTCAGTGTCACATTAGAAATATTGAGCCATTTCATTGAATTGCTATTCCAGCTGGTCTCTCTTTTTTACAATTTCTGCCTTCTGTCATTTTACAACTTTAAAAGCCAATAACGTGTCTCTTTTGTTGGCCATGCTTTAACCCTTTTCTTTGTCTGCTCAAACAGGCACGGAGACATATTCACCGTAGGGTGTCATTACCTTGTGTGGGAAAAATCAGATTCCTTATTTTCCCATCTTTCGGTCTGTGAGCTGCCAGTTGTACAAGTCTGCATTTCTTTTTCTGTCTAAATTCTACTGCCTTGAATGAATGCCTTAAAAGATTGCTATCCTCTCACTGTTTGTTACTCTCTATATGCAGTTGTGCTTAGGATTAAATGGCATGGTGGCACAGTGGTTAACACAACTTCACAGCTCTTGGGTTTGGGCCCTGGGTTCGACTCCTGGGGTGCTATCTGTATGGAGTTTGTACGGTGTTTCTGTGTGTTTCCTCGAGGTGCTCTGGTTTCCTCCTACAAGCCAAAGACATATGGTACATTAATTGGCTTCTGGGAAGATTGTCTGTGGTGTGTTGTGTTGTGAGTGTGTGTGTCTGTCCAAGGGCTTCCGGCCTTGTGTCTGTTGCTTGACCAGACTCTGGCTCCCCCAGACTGGATAAAGTGTCTAGAAAATAGATGGATGGATATCCTTCTATCCTGACCAAATTCAATAATTATTATTTGTATTATGAAACAAATCCTGGTAGCTTGGTTAGTTTTACACCCCCATGCTTCAGTGATACAGAACAACCTTAATTAAGATGGAGTGGAGATGAAATCAGAATTCATTTTTTATAGTCTTTATTCCCTTGGCTGAGAGACCAACAATCTGGCCCAGATGATGAGGATGTCAGAACTCCCCCCACCTTCCTTGTGAGGGAGGGGTCAAGCAGCTGTTGCCCAGGCAAGGATGAGAGGAGGGGATGTGAGAACGACACGTACATCTAAATAAACTAAATATGTTTAGTCAGCAGACGTGGATAAGTTTTGACCTCCTAATTTATTTTATTCAATTAAATTTAGTGTTGAATAACAAAGCTTTTCTTTAAAGCACAGAAAGCACGCACTAGTACGATTGTGATACCAGCAAGATTTATTGTTCGAAACTGTATAAGTTTTATAAGGCCTGGTTAATTTAAAATACTCTATCTTATGCTGAGCACAGAAATTTGTTTTTTTGGGGACAAAGTTACCATGTAGGTACAGACAGGATCAATTCGCACAGTGTGAAACTTCAATTTCACTGGATAGAAATCTTGTGAATCATGTTAAGCAAGACACAAGCAGCGGCTATAAATATCATGATTAATGGCTGGAGCCCTGCTCAGTTTGCTAATCCGGCTACAGGACTGGAGTACAAAAAAGATACAGGAATGGAATGGAGAAATATGCACAAATTATAATGGGTCAGGAATTAAGTGAATTTAAGTTAATTTTACTACATAATAATAAGAGAAGATTATTAATGTAATATTTAAAAAGGTATATACAGTATAAAATATATAAAGGCTTATATATATATATTAACACATTTTACTTTTCACAAAGAATTAGTTCTTAGTTTTAATGTTTTGTCACCATTTTAATATCCAAGAGGTGGGTTTAATGACCACTGTTATTATCAGCATTGGTGCCTTGCAGCTCGGGGGTCCTGGGCTCAGCTCTGGACCTGGGGTGCCATCTGTGTGTGTGGAGTTTGTATGTTCTCAAGGTGTTTGTGTGGGTGTCCTCAGGGTGCTCCTATTTCCTCCCACAGTCTAAAGACATCCTGGTAGGTTAATTCGCTTTTGGGAAACCTGTCCCTGGTGTGAGTGTGTGCGCGTCTGTGTGTCTGCCCTGCAACAGACTGGCGTCCTGTCCAGGGTGTATCCTGCCCTGCACCCCTTTCTTGCTGGGTTAGGCATTAGAAAATGGATGGATGGAGCACTCTTACCCTTCCACCTCCTGAATTCTACGTTGTCCTTTAATTTTAGCGAACAGCTGAAAATTACAGGGTGCCAGAGCAATGAAGTGGAAAAGCAGTAAGCTACAGCCCAGTAAAACAAGATAATTACCTACAAAAATTTAAAAAAGGTTGCAAACAAAAGGAGGCCAGTTAGCCCATTAAGCCCTTTTGCCAGTGAGCATCTGACTGAAGGATCTCACCAAACAGTTGCCTGAAGGACACCAGGGTGTCAGCTGCAACAGCATTGCTGTGTTGCCTGTTCCATACTCCCACCACACTTCACGTAAACAAGCACCTCCTGTTCTTGATTTCATATGAACGTCCACATAGTTTCGAACTCTGTCCTCTCATTCATGATTTCACAAACTCATTCATGTTTCACAAGTGATCAAGTCCTGGAATGACGTGTTTATTTGTATTCTGGTATGTATGTTAGAGCTTCCCCTGCCTATAAACCAAGATAGCAGGGTGCCAATATTCCCCATCTAAGGAAGCCTTCACTATAGCTGTACAGCAGAATACAATAAAAAAACAGTTCTAAATGAGTTCCAATTGACAATGAACTGCACAAAGTTATGTAAAATACAACACACAGATGTACATCCTGATGAAAACAAGTTTACATTACCTCATGATATTGAGAATTATGAAACCACTTTGGAACAATAATATTTTATATGTATTACCTCCTTTAAACCTAATTTGCATGCTTGTTTGATTCATTTGCCCACTTGTAATGAAGAAACAGCTCATTCCTGGACAATCCAGAGTCTGTCTCAAAAGCACCGGGCACAAGGCGCAGCTGCACTCCGGACAGGACACCAGGCCATGGCCAGGCACACAGGGACAACTCTGAAACACCCGACAAGCTCCGAAACTGGAGCGCTCAGTGAAACCCTGTGTGAACACGGGGAGGAACTCCACCTGGAAGGACCCAGAGGCCTCGAGGGCACTCCACTGCCGTGGTAACCTTCCACACAGTAGTAAGTCATTAGTCCATTAAATTTGAAAAAAAAAACACCCATCACATGCTATATTTGAAAAAAAAAATCCAGAGTTACTGGAGGATTTCTGTAATGCTCCTTTGCTTAATTTAATTTCCGTTTCTTTTCCGATTCCTTGACAGTGTCTTTTTTTCCGCGGAGAGCCCCAAGCCCTTGCAATTGCAGAGGATGAAGTCAAACAAAGGGACGGCTGCCCGTTTCGCACAGCTGAGACCATCCATCCGTCCGCGTGAGTCATTATAACAGTGATTTGCTCACTTGGGATTCTTCCTGTTGCCTGCAGCTGTAATGGGCAATTATGTCCAAGAGTGGATAATAATCCCAGATCTGCAACATCTGTCGAGTGGCTTGCTATCAGCTTGCTGAAGCAGTTATCCCCACTGTCAGGTTCTCTCATTAGATTTACAATATATACAAGGAATTAAACAACATATATGTAATTGCAGTCACTGTTTATTTATCTAATTTAATCCCCTTTCAGTCTCTCATGTTTCCTAATTTAGACATTGTTTTCAAAGTGCACCGTTTTCCAGAACTTGTAGCTCATTGTGCCCTCCACTATTCTTGAATTTTAATACACATTTTTACTCCATTCAGACTTCATAAAGCCTTCTGTCTCCTTTGCTCTATAGTCCTGTAAGAAATAGAAGTTATATGGAACACATGAAGAATAAGTTGAATTTAGATAAGATACCCAAATGCTCAGTTCCTTCTCTGTGTTGTATGGTGGGGGACTGAGAGGATAAATTGCTCTATTGTCTACATTTTGGAATTTTTTTTCCTATGCAAGACAAAACGAAAGCTTCAGTACCTTTCAACAAGATTGATTCAAAATCCTTTCTTCCCTGAGAGGCTTAAAATAAATTTCTCCTTTTTCTCATGCAAAATCCTCCTACTACTAATACAACCAGTCTATGTATTAAAAAGCAAGAACAGATTTAACCATTTTTTATTATAACATGAGACTGTAGATGTCTAAGAAGTCAAACGTTCAAAACAAATTCTAATACGCTTTCAATACTTTTCAGTGTATCCCTTTGTATTGATCGGAGGTACTGTAGCAGAAGAGCTGTGGTAAATTGTCTTTACGTCTGCTTAAGGCATTTGACATAAAGACATGAGTCAGTCATGAATCTGTTGTGGCAATTAATACAGCAGAAAGGGGGGAAACAGAAGTATTTTTGTTTTCAGAGCACAGAAAAATAAATGAGCAGAGCACAAAGAATCATGTAGGATGTGGACTATTTATAGACAGTGCAATGAAAAATGCATCTTGCGGAGTAAATCAAAAGTTTTGCATACCCTGAACAGAACATTAAAGTAGCAGGTAGAGCACACCAGCACAGCAATGAACTACTGAACAGTACAGAGCATTCTCCTATTCTCTCTTTGCTTTTCTCTAGGGGGGCTCGTCATTCACAAACATCTCACTCTTTATGCCTCTCAGCCCTTTGCGCTCTTGTCTTTGGAAAACTTCAGAAAATGTGGTTACAGAACAGTTCCGATCACTGGCTTTGCCCACCAGAAAACAGTTGTATTTTCTGTGTTTTAATGAGGAACAAGAAAACCAAAAAGAAGAAAACCAAAGGAGTACAATCTGGGTAAACCAGATTTTTAATTTATGTGAAAGGGTCTGACTAGCAAAATGCAGTTTGTACCTCTTTCCATAGGAACTAAAACCAACTGCTAAAAAATGAATTTCTGCAAAAAGACGCAACCAGATGTAATCTTAGTGTATCTCAGTCTCCACTCAGATTTTTTGGCTGTATTTATACCCCTCCAGCAAAATACAATGTTTCGCCAGATGACACATTTTTGACTAATCCTAATTATTTCAGGCCTCAGCTAAGCTAACTGCAGGTCCCCTTTTCTCCTTTTCATCTCAGGCAGCCAGTTTCTTATGAATATTTCAAAGTACCATCATTCCTGGGACACAAAATTGAACTTTCTGCTAGAGAGTTTATAGGTATTGCAATCAGCTGGACTACAAAATACAAAGATGTTTTGTTTTGCCTACTCACGTCTCCCAGATTGATACCATATTTTATATCCCAGTGAATGATACATACAGTAATAAGGTTTTACTAAATACTACTTCTGATATTCATTTTACCTTTTAAGAGTTGTGTTATTCAATATGTAAGCATTTGACAGTTTATCCTTTATAACATATGGTAACAGCATAGTATCCAATTGCTACTTATTCAACACTACTACGGAGTCAGTGCAGCTTCACATTAAATTAAGAAAAAGAACAGGCCTGGGAATTTGCGATTTTCCTGGTCTTAAAAACACACATCATAAAAAAAAAGTTACAGGCAATACTGGCCACTTAAGTATTCGAATAACAGTCCCTGCCAAAAAAATTGCCTTATGCATGTGTTTTTTAAACAATATCCAAGAACAGACAATTTGAACAGTTAAATACGTTCAAACAAAAGACAAACAGTTGAATAAACTTTGAATATATCAAGAGGTTGTTTTGTTCTGACATGAAACAAAAGAAAGTGCCTCCAGTAAAATGAAATAAGAAGTACGTTGAAATCGATTTGTTGAAATGTATTTATAATATGGTGTCATTTGTGTTGTGAGTCAGAAAAATACAGTACCTCCTTATGGATCATTAAACACGTGTTGGCATTCCAGTGTACAGATACAGCTGGGGTCAAGTTTTGCTCTTCTGTTGTGGAATTGGTTGTTTCTGAATTTATAAATGAAAAATGTAGTGTCACACAAACTAATTCAGAGTGAGATAAATATAAAAACTAATCATCGTAAGATAAAATGGTCACAGACATTTGGTGATTTTATTCAATACACGAATGAGTTTTTCTTGGGTATTTTTACTCTTTACTCTTCTGTTACAATAAATTATCAGTATTTTTCCCCAGGGAATATACAAATCACAGGTGGGAAAAGGAATTTACTATATTTACAAAAATGAGTTTGCTCAGGCTGGGACATTTGGAGCAAAAAAATCAATTGAATATATGTATTTGGTGCAGCAAAAAATATAAAAAATGTATGTGAAAAGTCACTAAAAGAAAAGAAGTTTAAACAATTCCAAGAGATTCTGACATCTTTGATTTTTATTTTATTCTGTTAAGGGCTGAAAGTGTATAAAACAACTGCTTAAAAAGGTTTTTTTTTTCCCCCAGAAGCCAATGTTCTTCATTATCTGATAAATGGTTTCACCTTGGTTACTTGACCATTTCTGAGAAAGAGAAAATTCTTCTTATCTCAGTGGAGTATTCTCCATTTCACTCCTGAATGTCTGGCTGTGAAGATAGTGTCTTCCTGTACAGCCTGTTTGTTGTGCTGCTGATCATGAAATGCTTTTGGAATTCATTTTGGTGATGATTCAAGGGCCACTTTTTAAACACACGGCTTTTCTCCTTTCACATTTGTCCTTTGCTAGAATACCAAGCAGACGTATCCCAGCTCCTGGGCCTCTCCTTGTGGTTTCGCAACAATTCCAACAATTATTTCACACCAGACTGTGTCTTAAAAGAGAGAGACAGATGGGAGCTGTCACCTCGGAGTCACCCACACTCAGCAAAAGAACAGCCTGTCAATCAATCCGTCATGGTATACAGACGTAAAAAAAAAAAAAACGATGTCATCACAGGACGTTATCCTTTGGATGTAGTTTAACAAATGTGTAGACTTGTTTTGCATTAGGACAATGACAGGTACAGTACAAACGTCAAGTTAAATTGTGGTGCTAGTGAGCGCCACCAGGATTTTAATGGAAAAAAGCAGATTCCAGGTGAAGGACCATAATCTTTATGGAACTCCATAAGGTGAGGAGCCATGCGATTCACTAAACAAGCTACCAATGACAAGACTGATAATGAGCATCACCTCCACCCCACATACACTCACAGCCAGGAAGAGACAAGGCCCAGCAGAGAGGCAGTCAGGTGCTGTGACCCGACACTGACAGCAGCCGCACAAGAGGTAAGCTTATACCTGTCGAGACTGTTGTGTACTTTTTGCTACAGTGGTAAAAATACAGAAAACAAGAAATTCATCTTCATAGCACAAGTGCATTCACATCAATTAAAAGCTCATGGTTTCAGTCCCGCTAGTTTAACACAACTCTCCTTCGCTACTTTACTCTTGACAATGTCTTTCTTCAGAGCAGCATCACTCTTATCATAGTGCTATTTAGAAAGATAAAGAGGATGTAGAATTGCAATGGGCTGCTTCCAAGAGAAGGAGAAAAGTCAGAGCCTGTAACTCAGCTCATTTAGCTTAGAAAAGGAAAAAAAATGCAGCCTGCCCATCTCAAGACTCAGATTTTTATTAACAGAAACACATTTGGATAAACAGATGCTTCATGTCATCAAAAATTTAGTTTTGCTACAAGAATTTAATCATTGATACGTGTGTAAATTTAACACTGTAAGAAAGAGCATTTCAGTTGCTCCCAATCTGCTGTACACAACTAGCAGCTTGTATTAAAATCAGCTCATTTCAGGAGGCGAAGCAGACATTCTGTCTTTAAAAAGATACATTTGTAAAAGCCAGACGCATGCTGTGAGATGAGAGTAGTTCTCGTTACAGTTTAGTTATCTCTCAAAATCTCAAGCACCAACGCAAAATGAAACGATTGCCGTGACGATTATCAATATTTAATGTCTGTGCTCTTCTTCTAGCAGTCTGGAATTAGACAAACAGCAAACAACTGAGATTAAATAGGACTTTATTGCACCCAGAGAAAGAGAGATGGATGGAGTTTTTGTCTTAAGGGCTTTGCCTAAAGCCTGTCAGATCCCAAGTTTACTTATAAACTTGAGTGCCGCATGGCTCTTCCAACAATATGATTTTCATCTAAAATGAATACTGGCACAAAGCAGTTCTGCTTTGTGCTGTGCTTTTGTGTTTTGATTTATTGTTTTCTAATTCTTAAGTCAATAGATATCGGGCACAGTGTTTTGTTAACTGCACAATTAAAGCTTTGCTCTTATACAGTACGTACTGATGCACAAAAGAGAACATCTAACAAAAGAAAAAAATGTCAAATAAATATCTAAGGGTGAAATATTTTTAAAACATCAAACAAGATCACAGAAAATGTGAACAGAAATACAGATGAAACAACCTGTAAGCATTCAGTTTGAGACGTGACACTGTCAAAATGAAAATATTTCTACACTAGTATTGGTCACGACCTCCCTGAGTATTAGTCGAGTGGATGCAGAGACAGGGACAGTTTCTAGACAGACTGCTGTGGACTGTACTGACCCTGTCCCATCAGCAAGCCGACTAGATGAGCAGCCAGTTTTCAGATGTCTTGTTGAGATACGTGGGCAGCGAAGCTAGCCCTTTGCAGCAGGCAGGGTTCATACTGATCATTTTAAAAGAGGAGTTGTGTTGTGTTGGTGTAATGAGCAGATACTGTAGAAGGAGCAACACTTGTGCTGTCTTACCACCCTGATTCCAAGTTGCACATTTAAAAACACCTGGTCAACAACATTGGTTGCTATGGGGTCTGTAATTATTGTTACGTTTTCTTCCAGATAATTTAAACCACCTAGTCTTCCCTTGGAGCTTGCCTTGGCTAACGTGTTTCTCTTTTAAAGGTAATCAAGATCAAAATGGTCTAATGCTCAGGTAAGAGAAGCTGAATCCCAAAAGCCAATTAACAGACTGTGGGTGGAAACTGGAGCACCCGGAGGAAACCCATGCAGGCCCAGAGAGAACATACAAGCTCCACACAGATAACACCCCAGGTCCGAAATTGAACCCAGGGTCCCAGTACTGAAATTTACAGTAGCAATGCTGACCACTGAGAAACCGAGCTGCTCTGTTTTACATTTACCTTTCATCATAAAAAAAACATGTTTCGGAAAATCCCAGTGCAGTCTTCATCACTTGGCTACATGTCATTTTGAATGGATGGAACTATACTTTTTTCTTATTCTAATTTGCGTCACGTGCGAAACCTTGTTTGGACTAACAGGAATCCAGACATCAGCAGAGGAGCTGCTGCCTGCTGTCTCTGCCTCCCTACTCCAGCTGCAAGCTACACTTGCTGTTACCTGCGCTGAGTATTTTTAAAGGTGATTTCAAATAATTACCAATTACTCAGCTCTACCCTGCGCTGGGAAGAGGAGTCGGAGAACTCCAATTAAAGTCCGCAAATGTAAAAATGGGGAGAACATTAAATTATTTAAATACTGCAATCTGTGAAAGCATTAAGACTCTAATGATCTTAATGTCTTTTTTCTAGGCTATAAATGTTCCAGATTTTGCATACTTCACAGAATAATATAAACCCAGTATTTCTAAAAAGTTCTTGTGGTTTCAATGTGATTGAGGCTTCTGAGAGTTTTGTTTTTTCTGCTTTTTTTCTGGTCATATCCAGGATTAATACACAATTCTGATCTTAAAGAATGGACTTATTATTGGTCAACACATTTGGCTGACCTATTGAATCTTGGGCACAGTAGACGTATTACTTTCTGACTCTAGTGGGTCTTCCTGGGGTACACAAGCAGTAGATTTTCTTGTATTATTGACATTGTGGTCAGGTTTAAAAAATTGCTCTAGTTCCTACCCAAATCAGTTCTGCTTTACTGTGACTCAAACACTTGGTCTTAGTGTTGCCTAATATTGATTCATAATTCATACAGTGGAACAACTTAATGAGGACTTCTTTAACAATGAAAAACCTTTATCTGGGTGTCACTACTAGGTGAATTCTTCAAATCCTTAAAATTTTAAAAATCATTTCAACAATTAATGAAATGCCTGAATTTCAATATTGTTCAAAAGAAAGTATGTACATAGAAGGACAGTGAAAACAAAACAGCCCAAGTTTTCTATCGATAGCTTATTGGGCACATAATGCTACTTATATTTTATCAGATTAAGCCACTGTTCTTTAGGGGTCGGACTCATGTCAAGTCATTAAATAGAACTGCCAAAACTCAGTGTTTTGTATTTGAATTGAGTTAAAATCACTAAAATAAGTTGATGAAGAATCTGTATCGTTAGCCATGAAATAGGTCAGGATTTTGATTAACGTGAGAACAGCAAACGACGCGACTATTCTCCATTTAGTAATGAGGACCTCATGGCTGTTCTTGGCGTGACTGAACGCTGTCGGGCTGTGAGAGATGTAGCCAGAAGAATGAAATGTTTGGCTTCAACAATCATCAGACCAGTTCAGAGAAAGCAGGGGACTGAGGCTGTGAAGGATGGGCCATGTTGTGTTATTCAAGCCAATAAGTGGGGTGGAGTTTGTCCGGTTTACATGGAAACCAACATCACCATTGTTTAAATAAATTTGACTGTTAGACATCCAAGACATGAATGCTGCACACTGCACTGTGACCTTTCCTAGACTTTAAATGTTTTAGATCTAGATCATCCATCTCCTGTACATTTCCTCATCTTCATTCAAGAGACCGCTGAGTCTGCTCATTTTCATTCGAGATGAACTCACTTAGTTCTACCCTTAATTAAACAAATTGGGTTAATTTGAACTCTTTAAATGGTTTTTATTATCTTCTTAACCTTTATCAGCTTTTAGCTATTGGAGATTTCAAGTGAACTATACTATTTTGTAACAGTTAGAAGCTGACAATTTAAAAGACTTAAAAATAGTTCAAATTAAATTAGTTCAATTAAGGGATCTACTGAGGATCAGAGAGCAAAATTAGAAATAAAGAAGCTTCATTATGAGTCTGAAATTTACAGACTGGACTATATTTGTACAGTAGTGACCATACAAAAATCGAAACACGCTACAAGAAATTAAAAGAAACTTTTTTCTACTACACAATAACTCTCCAAAAAGAGGATTATTTTGTACTGTCTCATACTAATTCATTGATTCATTAATTTTCATATGAAACTGTCCCCTCATAACATTTAAAATGACTCCCTCTCTGTGTTTGTGTGCACTAATTTAGCATGTAAACTGTATTCGACTAGCTGTCATTATTAGACCATAATCCAAATTACAATATTACATTAATTTTGAAAAGGAAGTGGTAAATTGCCCAGTGTGGTGATACTAATGAAAAATCTAATTGAGAGATTCATTTTTCATCAGACTCATGGCATGAAAATGAGAGAAAAGGAGAAAAAAACAGCAGAATTGTAAACTGTATATAAAAAAAAACTGTTAAAAAGGAGCTCCAAAATACCATGGTAAAGTTGCAACTGTTGTATTACACACAACACCTATTATAATTCTTTCATTAAAATGGCTCTGACAAACAAAGATGATCAAACTCGATGTCACACAATTTCCTTGCAACCTGGGAGTTTTTGATGGCAGTGATTAATTACAAGGGAAACAGTACCGATTAATAGCACAGAAAAGAACAGCTTCGAGCCAACCAGTGAGCGCTTACTGCAATCATTACATCTTTCAGTAACATTGAGATGTCCTTCTTATAAGCCAGAATCATTGTGAAAGAAAATCACTCCAAGGCAGGCAACACAAAAGATACCCATCCATCCATTTTCTAAGCTTTTTAGCCAACTCAGGGTTATGGAGGAGCCAGAACCTATCCCAGCAAGCAAAAGGTGCAAGACAGGATATAGCAGTCCATTACAGGGCACACACAGGCACAGACATGCACACGTTTACAACGCAAAATACACCTCATGTGTAATTGTAATCATTCAGGAAGATTTGCAATGCAAAGAATTGTGACAAATTCATGAAATGCTTTGATAACAATTAAAGGCAACAGTTTGTACTTGTACAATAGACATTCAGGCCTGATAAATGTACATGCGCATGCCAACCACAGCTACACAGCTTTGATTTATATCCCAGCACGGTAGAGAAAACATGAATAACCGACCTATTTGTAATGAAGTCATAGCAGGACAAGACCGCTTTTTTAACATGTGCACTTTGTGAAATAAGTCAAATGTGGCAGATTCTGCCCACAGTCTCCGTTTTTCAATATGTTGAGGAAATGTGATTCTGTAAATAGTATATAAGGAAGGTGCTATGGGTAATTTTGCTCATGGGGATGCTTTTCAATGGCTTTACTCCAGGACAAAGCCATATTTAATAAAAGTCTGAAGAATGACTCTTTAAACTTTCAGTTTGTACCTCCTGGCAGTTGCGTTTCTTCTGTGGTTCAGCTCCCACTACGCTCTCCTTCTCTCTAGCAAAGTCAGAATTTGAACCAGAACACAGGAGGACATTGGGATAGTTATCAAGGGGGGGCTACTCACCCCATCTAGCCCGTCTGGTGACTAGTCCTGATTGCTGGCAGTTCGAGTAGGGAGCTGCGTCAGCAAGCGCCGGGTGACAAGGAACAGGTAAATTTGTATTCGATGCTGAAAGAAAAAGAAAAGAGACATAATGTTTCAGCCGTGAAGGCTTCACAGCCGAAACTTGAAGTCTCTTTTCTTTTCCTTTCAGCATGGGCAGTAAAGGAAGAGTCATGTTATTCTCACTTGCTGCCTTTGGTTCGTGTTTTGACGTTTGTTCTGAAGAAACATGCGGGAGGGTTTTGTCATCTCCTTTTAGGATTTTGTATAATTGAATTGGGTTCCCTTGCAATCTTCTGTGTTCAAGAATCAATAGGTTTAAGTTCTTTGAGTTGGACAGAGCAGTATGTTTCTAAGTACTGCTGTACTTAGCATTAAATGTATCTGGTTGCTCTTTTGTTGCCTGGTTCCAGAGCAGCAATATATGTTTTGTTACATGGTGACTAACATTGTATGCAGTGTTATACATGAGGTCTTACTAGTACATTTTTCCAGTACCAGTGTACTGAGCACAGACACACAATATTAAAGTGAACATATTGTTTTTATTTGTAGATTTATAGCAGTCTTGCCTTGTGGAAGAAAGAACCTTCTTCCAACAGGACTTGGGAAAAATAAATGACCCATTCTGGGAAAAAAAACAGAGCTCTTCCTGCACAAGAAGATTTTATCCCCAGCGTAAACCATTTAGTTTCGATAGTCCATGATTTTGCCACCTGCGTATACTATTTGGCAGTTGTCTACACTAAACTTCATCTGCCAGTGGGTGGCTCGCTCTGCCTAAATCATTCAGAATTTACTGTGCACCTTCTAAGTGTTTGCTAATCGTCCAGTTTTGGCATCATCTACGAATTTGATTTGTTTACCAGAATCCCAATCATTGACAGAAATTACAAAGAGCGTGGTCCTAATACAGATCTATGTGGTACTCCAGTAATTACAGCACTCCAGTTGGAGCAGTGACCCCTTTACTAAATACAATTCAGGCAAATATAAGCTTGATAAACAGTTGAAAACAATTTAGAAGCTTTAATTGCTTGATAGTTTTATTTCAGTGTTTATGGTAAATACATGCAGCTTTGTGAAGAAAAGTCTATTCTGTCAGGAGGTCAGAAGTCCTTAAAAATGAACTTATCTCCAGCCGCAGACAGTGTGAGAGCTATCATTGAAAGTCTAGCCTTCTTTCTTTTGAAATCCTTTTCAGAGACTTCGGTAAAGCTCTGTAAAAACAAGTAAGATTAAAACAAGTTAGAAAAACTGGATAAATAAGTGCTGAGCAGACCTGAAGTGTATTGGTTGCAAATACAAAGAAAATGCTGATGCACAGAATCTTTAAAGTGAAGTAAATTTCTTATTTCTGGGACTTTAAAAGAATGAAGAGTCACTAATAACATTTCTAAAGATAGAATGGCACCATCAAAATTGTATTGTTTATTTTTATTGCTGACGTGACAGGCAGTATATAAAAAGCACCTGATTAGTGAGCTCACTGTTTAGTTAAAGCATTGCTATGGTAGGGCATTGCTGGAATTCTTCTCTCTATTGTGGCAACCCAAAGTTAATAGGTTTGCTGATTTAGAATTAACTTAAATGTTTAAATTCTCCCAAGGTATGAGATACTGGAATACTGGTACATCTGAAACGTAAGTCTAGTTTAATCAGTGATGGATGAAGTATGTCCCCCTCCTATATGTCAAGAGATTTTAAATTAAAAGTATTTTCAATATTGAATTTCGTATTATGAATGATGTGGGATGAAATGATGGAGGTAGATATGGAAAAGATCTACAGAGCCTTTTGAAATAATGAAAAAATATGTACTATTCAGATTTTGGAAGCAGTATTATGTACTGTATAGTGGAACCAAGGATAAATACATTATCATTCATTCTTCAGTCTCACTGCAGCATTGGTATAGCATCATTATATCCTTCGTCCCTGAATATATATTCCACCCCCTGTTTAAACTATACTGAAGATACTGATGAAAAACCAATCTCATAAGCCAAGTGTATCTATATTTTACTCATAAATATTAATATAAGGTTTACCTCCAGTTTGTTGTATACTGTATACCTAAATCCTTCTCATGCTCTCTCTGGGCCTTACAGACTAACTGCTGATGCCCTGCCTTAACTCTTTCTCCACCTGTGTTCCCCATTTCCCTTGTCTACCACCCCAAGACATCAGCACAGCACTGTCTCAGACCCACCTCCAGCACTTCCTCAGGACTGACCTGTTCAAAAAATATATCTGTTGTTCTCAATTTGCTGTCCATTTCCGACTGGACTATTTAAACATTTTATTCATTAGTAACTCTGAAATGTTTCTGCAGTATAAACAGAAATGCATACTATAATTGCATTTGCACCATTATAGTGGCAAGCGGCAGAGTTATTACCTCCTAGCAAGAAATCATCTGATCTCAGAATCCTGTCAGTCCTGGGAGAGAAACCCTCCATGGACAACCAGGCAGCTGCTGTAAGTAGTGCCGGTGCACCTGTAGGGGGCGCTTTTCCTTCTAGACCAGAAATATAATCCACAGGGTTACTGTGTTGTAAGTTGCGCTGTGCTTTCGATGAGACCTTTAACCAATGTCCCGGATATGTGGTCATTAAAGAATCCCCTGCTCCTTTTGAGAGAGTCGGGGTGTTACCCTCTGTGTGAGGGCTGACGTGTCCTTCCACTCTGGGCTTGCACAGGCTTAACTAATGTTGACCGAAATTCTTACTTAAGGGCTGGGGCTTGATGGCGCATGATGACTGCCATGTGTCACACCGATGAGTCCCTTCCTAACTGCAAGGAGTTTCAGCTTTCTCGGGGATGAAAAGCGCTAAAATAAATGTGAGGAACTCTTCAGTTGTCTATCGTTTTTCTTAGCACTTCATTCAGTTCAGGGTCGTGTGGGAGCCAGAGCCTTTGATGCAAGCAACAGGCACGAGGGATTGTACCTCAGTGCATTGCCAGACACTTTCAGACACACTGGACACCAGGAAGCCAACTAACCTACCTGGATGCTTTTGGACTGTGGGGGAAACCAGAGCAGCCAGACAAAACCCGTGCAAACACAGGGAGAACATATAAACTCCACACAGACAGCACCCTGATACCGTCCCAGCTCTAGAACTGAACCCAGGTGTCCTGCTCTGCAAGGCAGAAATGCAAACCATTGCACCTCCATGCCATCCATGAGGAGCTTATTATTAATGATTGTAATATCGGCTATTTGAATTCTAGGACAGCTGCTGTCTTAGACCAATGTGAGAATTTTGTTTTATTTTATTTTCAGGTTACCTTATAACAGTGTAAAGTACCTTCAATAATAATGGTAAAAAACCCTCAAAACTCCAACTTGTCTGCACTTTTGGCAAAGGAAAGCTTTTACTTGCCTTTAAATTCATTTATCTGTGCCTTCAAATAATTATATGCAGACTCTTTGAAACAAAGCTCCTGATAAAGCTAAGCAGACAATTCAGAGTGAAAGAACATCTTTCACTGTCAGCTTTGAATCTACTGACTTTTTTCTCAGTAATGGAAAACCTGCAAAGCTCTAGCTATAGTGATGCGAGGTTAAACGAAATCTCAGGCAATTAGTGGCCGCTCTGCTGTGGAATTCCTCTTAAAGAGAAACCTCCTTCGAGAGTCATGATTTAAGCCAGTGCTTCCCCACATAAACCAGGAGATGGGTAAATGTGTGATTCAAATGGAAAAGAAAGTAAATAAATATATTTCCTTCTGTATGTTCCTAAGGGAAATCCTCAAACAGCCTACAGTAAACTAAGATTGGTTCACAAGCTCCAGAACACAAAGGTTACTTTGTGGTTGAGTTTCAACAAAGACTCCAGTTCTTCTCTGAATTCTTATGGGAGAAAGGTAATGAAGATGCCACAACAATGGATTCAGATAAGAGGGCATTTCCACCTTTTGAGAATTCAAATCTCTTTTAACTTTCTGATTTGATTCGAGCAGTTTTGTTTTCTTCTTCTAATACCAGAAAGTTTGTTTTCACTTAGAAAATGCCTCATTAGTGTTTCTTTCCTGAACCAAAAAGAAATATATTCACAAATCCACTTTATATAAATAAAAAGAACACATAGAGCTTTTATCCAAAGTTGTAGTACAGCGTATGCACTCCATTGCTCACATACAGTAGCTGCAAACTGGAATTGACTAGATGGACTTTACAAAGGTAAATTCAGGAAAGATAAAGAAGGACAAAATAATTTGTCCAACAAAGTGCTTTTTAATCTTTCTTACAGGACGGAGGAGAGCATGAACAGAAACAAGGTGATAGTTTTCTGACACATTTCAATCCCATTACAAAATCCAAATGAATAGCCGAAGACTTAATGCAAGCAATTTTAATCTTGTGTAAGAAACACCTAGGTCCTTTAATACCCAATGCATAAATTTAAAATGAAATGCTCATAATTAAATATGGTCCAGCATTACCTTGTTTTTCATTTTCTGAAGCACTTTGAGTAATTGAAACTGAGAAAGTGAACAAAAGGCAGTCACATACCGACTGCTGTTTAAAGGATTCAGAGACTTTCAAAGGGTCCTTTGGGTTATAGGCCAGGTTATTATTCATGTTTTTTATTCCATTAAAATTTTATATCTTTTTAATAGAGCTAGTGATGTCCTTTAGGTTCCGAGAGGACACTTAGACAGAAGTGGGAACAGATTTCATTTCATTGTAAATTGGAAATCCAGCACTAAATGGAATGATGGATGTGATTAGATATAGCTTCAACCTGGCCTCATTTTTAAATACATAACTCTATAGGATAAATGTTAACAACAGTAGCAGAAAAAATGGAATACATTTTGCCAGCAGACAATTTCCTACACATGTTTAACACTGTGGCGCTGATTATTACAATAGGTGCCGTTGTATTAGAATATATTAACAAGATTTATAGTGTCCTAAAAGAGAAAGGAGCTGGCCAGTCAGTGATTTGTTAGGTGTAATTGTAACATACAATTACGAAGTGTCTACTTCTGCATGCGGTTCGCCTTCAGCAATAAGGTGTGTGCAGGTATAAACTGTGTTGCCTTTCAAATACAGAGCACTAGGCTGAGAGAGTCACTGGTAGAGATGTTGGCTCTGTGTGTAGGCTGACCTGGAGGGCACAGGTCATGTCACTAGTAGACTATGACCAGGATTACCCAGGTGGTCACTGGTGAAAGTGTTATTCAGGGAGGGATGTGGTGTTACTTCAGAGGGTGCCAACTCTTCTCCACAGCCTGTGAATCATGAGATGGGTGGGATGTTGGAGGACCACATACTGTATGCCATTCACATTCTCAATGCACATGCAGAACAGAAGTCATTACTGTGAGCTGCGCTGTAGAGAAACAATTGGAAGTTCCAAATCAGGTGGCTACAAAAGAGAAAAATGCTAAAAAGGCATTAAAAAAGTATCTTAATTTTTAACAGATGTTAGTCATTTCATTTATGATGTCAAGCACAGTCACCCACCCTCTTCATTCTCTTTCACTGGGCAGAAAGTGATTCAGTTTGGCTCCATCATGAATGTCTTTCCCTTGCCCAACAGTGTTATTGTTTGACTGTTGAGCACTTCACTGTTAGTTGCAAATAATAGCCATCAACATAATAAAAATGAGACTGTTGTGGCATAATGATGATTAAGCGGGGTTCGAAAGAGATACTGTACCTTGTGCTTGGAATACACAAAGTACATTGCATAGACCCAATATGTGTTGCCTCTGATTTATAAGGTTATTAGGAACAATGATTAGGCTCCAGTTTACTGTGAGGAGTTGAAAATAATGGATGGGGTAGAGTTGTATCAATATGGAGAAAAGACAATACGCATTTGGCATGGGCCTTTCATTAAAGCATTTACCACGTATTTCAGTTTTGCATTTTGCAAACAACTTTGCATTGACAACAGAGGCCTGGGGACACGTACAGCAGAGCTTTTTCTGGAGCAATATGAGGGACGTGTCTCATTGAAGGACACAACCGAAGCCACTTGGCATGAAGCCACTTCCTTCTCAAGAGATGGTCACCTGTATATAAAGCTGCGAATTAGTTGTCCAGGTATTCCATTTATGATATCAAATTATAAACACATATCCTTCCATCCTGCTTTAGCAGAAAGCCACTTATTCCTGCTAAGGGTCCAGGTACCAGAAGCCAGAACAACACCCTGGGAAGGACACTATCACAGGCAGGTATACACAGACACACAAGCACAAGGGGACACCCATAGAGAAATCAACTAACCGAACTAGATCAAGTTCAAGTTCAAAGCTTGTTTGTGAAATGCACATCAAAACAGCGTGCAGCAGTAATTGCTGGCAATGAAATGTTTTTTCTGCAACTTCACCGGAGGAATAGAATAAAAATTACATGAGTTGAAAGTTACAATATAAAATGACATAATAAATAACACAATGAGGATTGAATAAAATAAAACTCAATATGAATAGAACTGCGATGTGTCCAAGGTGTATACAATGTATTATTCCAAAAAGTGCAATATACAATAATGCAAATACAATGAAAATGGTACATGTCCCTGTGACCCTGACCATTTATCATTGACTGTTAGGGTAATTTGCAGATAGTGACTGCAGCTTGGAAGTAGAAGCTATTGCAAATGTCTTTGAAAGGCTGGAGGAAAGCAGAGCAGCTGAGGGAACTGCACATGAACAGGGAGAGCTCACACCGTCACCCCATTCACAAATCCAACCCAAGACACAAGAGCTGTGTGACAGCAGCCCCGCATTAAATGCCTCAAATTTTGTTCTGCAAAGTGCTGATAAACCAGCTCAGACTGCTGCAGCGGTTGTAAAATTCCATCAGTCGTCTCAGCCAGTATCATTGAAAGTTCCTCCCATGAAACGCCATTCGAATAATCAAAAGTGCAGATATGTATACAGCTCTGTGGATTGGAACAGTGTGTACCTCACAGACACGCACTGTAATTATCGCACACCCTGTCGCATTCACCCCATATGCTGAGAAACGCACTTGTTAATCAGGAAATTATAGAATAAAACCAGCCATTTACAGTTTACTTAATTTTTATGTTTGGTAGAATTAATGAACGATCTCATTATATTATGAAGCAGAATGCTTCAGAACAGAAGGCGAAAGTCCTCCCTAGTGTTGTTTTAGGACCCTGATAAGACAAACAGTGACATTTACTGTGAGTCACAGGCATGGTGAAGCATGATGAATGACCCTCTGCTGCCTTCCTTTGTGCAAACATTTCTTGTTGAAGCTGAGAAAACTTTAACTGTGTAAGAGTTCTGCGATTTATGGCTCTGCAGAACTAAAAGGACATCTATTTGGGCTTCTGTCCGATATTATTTATCATCTTTCTGACATTTCTTCACTGTGCCATTCATGTACTGTATTTCCTATCCTAGAAGCTTGTGGGTGGGGGGAGGGAGGGAGACAAATTGTACAATTTACCACTGTATTGATTTCTTGATTTAGGAAATGAAAGTAAATGGTGGTGTGGATTCAGCAAGTGCGGATTTTAATTGTGCGCTATCAGCTTCAACCAATGCAGCTCATTAATTAATTCATTTGCTTTTCTGGTGTTTGCAATTGGTTGAATAACCTTGCCTGCTATTTCCCTTGCAGTCAGTAGGCTCTTCAAACTTTGCTGAAAGTGTCTATGGAGAAAAGCTTCAACTTCCATTCAGACATCCGGATGAAATGGCAATATAGAATTAGCTTTCCTTTTCTGACTTCTTTTCCAAAAACTGCTCCAAACAAGCTCCTTCATGAAAATGTAAATAAATTGAAACTGGTGAAAAGCTCCCGAGTTCCCAGTCCCTGAAAGCTTGCGTCCAATACAGTAGGTTATACTAATTGACATACTAATTGACATGGACACCCGTCCGTGAAGCAGACAAGATGAGAAATACCACTGACCTACACCTTGATGCCAGTAAGTCTGGGACACAAGTAATCAACTTGGTACTGCTAACCAGGGGTCTGCGTGTAAAAGCATAGCCCAGCTCATCCTTTTTCCTCTTTCCTTTTTCTTAAGGAACAGAATAGCTCCTATAATCCTACAAAAACCTTCAGTGTTGAGTATTATGCAGTATACAACAGATACAAACCACAAGCATCAGTAAGAGGAAAAAGTGTCAGAACAAAGGGTTTTCTGGAGAGCAAGCACAGGATAAAGAGATTTCAAACAAGGGGATTTTGGTAGATGTTTTCAACAGCTCAGCTCAACACACATAACTTTAAAAGCCAAGAATGTTCAGATTCAGAAGAATTCACTCTTTATTTGACTGAAAAAAAACATGAAATGATTCCAAAGAGCGTAAAAGGTAGAGAGATCGGATTTGTTAGTGCCCAAACCCTGACTTCATGGTGAGGTGCTTTCTTGCTCCTTGTTCAATCAGCTCATTTTCTGTTTTGTGCCTGAGCCCCCTTCATTTCTGGTATTTGTTGTATTTTATTTTCAAAAATTTAAAAAAAAAGCAGTGTTCAAATGAGGATCTAATCATCATTAAACACGAGAACGAAACACGAACTGTAATTAATAATACTAAGGACGGAGAACAAATAAGAAAAAGAATAATCAGCAATCAGGCTGAGGGAAGAGATGGATTTCTCTGCAACAGGGGGTTCGAAGAGCTGGCTGGGACTGCTGAGTAACTGTGAGACGTCCATCCATCTTACAAAGGAGCAGTAAAAACATTGACATCTGGCAGAACCTTCACCCTGAATCTGACAACCAAGCTTGTTTACTCCATACCAAAGCTTGCAGGAGCTGTCAGGAAAGCTACAGCACGCTGTGGCCAGTTCAGCACCATGCCATTTTGTATGCATGGCTCTCAGGGGCAGGTACATCGTGGGGACCAGAATGTCACACTCTGGAAAATGCCTCAGGCAAACAAAAAAACCTGCTAAATGGATCTGGGGGTGGTGGTGGCGGGGGGGTGTTACTGACTTGTGTTGCACTAAGAGTTTTCACAGTTTGTTTTCAGGAGTGTGGTGAAGTAATACGTTATGATGACATTAAATATTCATTTCTATTATTATAACAGTCAAAACATGTGCTGGCAAATTTTTTTCTCCGTGCAAAATGGCTCCCCTGGCGGCACATTCTGATTGCACTGAAAAAGCCATCAGCCTAATGCTCACTATTCACATTCTGTTTAAAAGGCTATCATCATTAGCAATATGCAATAAATATCTCAGATGACTGAGGAAATTAGCAAATATTTTGCGAACAAAACTGGTCCAAATTGACACATTTCTTTCTGGGCGTTTACACCTTCCCAAAGCTGCCCTGGTTCTTTAGAAATATACCGAGAGACTTTGACATTAGAGTGTTAAAAAAGCTTTGGTGAAATGCTGTACATCACAGTTTAACGAGGGCAGGAGAGTACAAATTAAATATGATCACAGTTCGCAGGGTTTTTACAGCTGCATTTAAACATCTTCGGATGCTCGGATTGCATTGTCCGTCTGGGCTAAGAAATGAATCTTGTCCTTTCTTGTTCCCATAATCTTTGTCTTTGACTGTGAGGACAGCGTGGAAAAAAAAAAGTAAAATGATGAGGAAAAAGGATTCTTGATACTGTATGTGCAACAGTGCAGATGGTTTAAAATAGACCATTGTGAATTTTTAAGTGGAATGATACTGTTACGGCAGCTGAAAGAGACAATTAACATGCTTAGGGGAAAATGCACAAAATAGGAATCCAATTAGAACAAGAAGTTAGAGTTTTTTAGCCTTTTACATACTGTCTTCCATCAGGGACTGGACAAATTTGACTGTATGTGGCTGGTTCTTTTTCTTTCTGCCCACCGGATCAGTACCATTTTTAAATCTTTTCATGAACTCCGATCTATTCCAATTTCTAACACTGTTTAGTAAAAAGGTGTCTAGTATAATGCCATAAACATGAAGAACGTAGGATTAAAAATGAGAGACAGCATCCAACATCCTTGTTAGGTGTCTTGGCAGGTACTTGATGTGGTGATGTCACTCAGCTGTTTCTGTTTTTGCACTTATTTTTTTTTTAATTTTAACAACACAACAGCCAACAGCCATGCAATTCCTCTTGAAATCAAGTGGGATAAGCCAAAATATCAATTACGACTGTTCCCTCCCACCATGTTATAGAGATTTGTCTGTATGTTCTGAAAAATAAAATGACTTGGAATGACAAAGAAAAGACTGAGTACTCCAGGAAAAAAAGGGTTACTTCAGGACTGGAAGAGGGGACCCCTGGACAGCATTAAATGGAACCCAATCTCTTGTAACCATAACAACACATTTATTGTCCAGATCAGTCACCTCCAGAAAAGGTTGCGTTTAATCAATTTGTTTACTTTCATTAATACTACTTGAATAATAATAATAATAATAATAATAATAATAATTATTATTATTATTATTTTCAGCTGTCATAATTATTATTATTATTGTTATTATTATTATAAAGGTTTATTCCATGCTGAAAAAAAAGAAAAGAGAAAACACGTTTCGGCCGTGGACCCTTCTTCAGGGTGTTGACACATTTGTTTATTACTTGTTCCTTTGCAGCCTACGCATGCTGACGCAGCTACCCACCTGAAACACTAGATTACATTGTTTTCCTTGAAATTACTTGTTGATGCGAACAACAAACTCTACATTTTGTCTCTCTGTTTCAACATTTCAGCTCTCCTTCAGCCATGTTCCCACCCACAAGACCCTGATGAACTTAAGCCCGTCTAACTCCCTGCAGCAAAAGAAGACATTCCTCACTACAGTATCAGTTTTCAAGTTGAGCTTATCTGTCCTGTTTTTGTGAGGAACAAAGGGATGCTGCAAATTTTGTATTTCCCAAGTTCTTTTTTATAACAAATCCGCTAACTGAATGAGGCAATTCACCAAAGAGTACCTGTCAGATTGTCATGACACAGCAGAGAACTTGATGTAAATGTAATTTTGCTGTAGTATTTCACAATGGTTTCAATCAATTTGTGCTGGGACTTGTGGGAATGGCTGAGGCACATACTGTAAAAGCTGTTTAGCACTCTGTTGCATATTCAGTTGGCTCAGTCTGTGCATGTGCATATGTAATTCTCTATGCTGCCATTATCCCCTGCTTTCAGCCTTGTTAAGGGGAGCTGTCATATGGAGGCGAAAAGTTTTTATCCGCATACTGTAATAAGACATGCAAAACTTGCTTTTTGTCGCTGTCATTTTCAGTACATAAATTTGTTACACTGTTTAATATGCACAACCATTCTGCTGATTTCGATTATATTTGCTGTGCAAATGTTCTATGTGCATCTCATTATTGATATTTTTTGTAAATAAGGAACTGTTATTAATTTATATTCAGCGTTTGGCAACTTTTCCATAATTCAGCAGGTCAGGAAGTGTCTATTAATCACTGATAAATTACTAAAGTTAGATTAAATATATTCTTGCATGACAACTGTTACATACATCATACCACACCTTCAACGAAATACCGACCCTTTGAAGCTTCTTTGAAATCAACAATTAATAACAATTAATATTAGGAAAGTCAAATAAAGTTCATTTACATCAAAGAGAGACCATATAATATTTTATAGCAAATTGGTAACGATAATTACCAGTGTGCATGTGTATTGTTGGCAATAATATCAAGAAAACCCAGATTGTTTTTTTAGGCTCACCTTCCATGCTTTGCGGTCCATATTCTCAATGAGCACTACAATATCTGTCCTTATGTTTCTATGTCATGCAATGAGCTATTTTAAGGAAGGAAATAAGAAATGTTCTGTCCTTTTCTGGACCGGTGATTTCCCCTGCTCTGTAAGCCATGTGGAATAACAGTGCACAGTCTGCAGATGGTGTTCAAATCTGTGTGGAAGAGATAGTGCAGTGATTCACTTTTAGTGCATCTGCTGGGTCTTCCAATGCATTAGATGGACGGACCATAAGCTGGCAATTTCCCATTATTTGCTCAAACAGTTATTGGTGAATTTTAATATAATGTGACAGAACAAGGGATAGGATTTTTTCTATTAAAAAATATGGAATTACGTTTACTGGAGAACGCCAAAGAAGTTTGACCATTAAACACGGCGACTATATCTCTTCTGTAACAAACAGCTGCAAATCACTGATGCATATTAAAATGAGATTGGATATTTGCTGCTTTTCACTCGAGTATAATATGAATATAAACACAAATTGTTTATAGGATTCTACTGTGCAGTCGCACGGGGACCGGAAAGTGGCAATGGTTAAAGTTAAATGTGCCTAGATATATATAAAAAAGTGTCACAGGTACAGTAGATGAACAGCAGAAGACCCAGAATGTATCATAGCAGCCAAGCGTCTACTGCCAAGTAAAAGATTTAGCATATGAATGCTTCTATTCAGTTAGCAAGCTACCCTGAAGGCTGTCAGAAAACAATGTGGCATAAACCAAATAAAGAAGGAGGGCACCGATTAGATTATTTTAAACCCAAAAGACGATATTCATTGGGATTAAGAAGAGGTAGACAATGGGGCTTGGTGAATTAATCAGGGTATGACTCAAGACACACAGCAGGCAGGCCTGGGCAGCCCAGAGTAACGGCTTTCTTTTTAATTAAGCCAAATAAGCATGAAAGCTTAAAAAATACTCTTGATACAAGCACTGCAGAGTTTCTGCATATTCGTCACGACTGCAAGCATATGGTTGGAGCCCCTGACTATCAGAGATGCCAGACTGGGACAGTTTAAGCAGTGTAGGAAATTAAGCAGGTGAAAATGCATGAAACTCAAGGATCTAGGGACTCTTTCTGGAATATAGCAGGAAGGAATCAGCTTTGTTGGTCTGAGCCACACAATGAGAGAATATATTACTGCGAGAATATAGAATACAGCAGGGTCTCGACATCTGAGAATTGAACATGCGCAAATTGGCTTATTCCTGATTCGGTCTGGACCATGGGGTCTTGTATGAAGGAGATCGGAGCGAGACGAAAGCGAGCTGAAGGTTGTTAACTGCAACTTTCAAATTAGCGGCACAACAGACAAGGATGGTGAGATGAATCTAGCTGGTGAGCGAGCCTCTCCTTGCTCAGGTACCCACTACCCAGCATCTGCATCTCACCGTGGTCTTGTTTTTATATTGTAGCGGACACTCCCGGTTGTGTTGGCGGCGTGGGGGGGTGACAGGCTGGAGACAACTATACAGGCTCAGCGACAGTTTTATTTCCCGTTTCTTTACAGTGGGGAGTGCTAATCACGGAGGCAAGGAGACAAAGATCAGGCTGGGCTCAAAGGAGAGATTCGTGTTGCGTTGTTGTACTGTTTATTCTGGCTGGTGACTAAAATGTGTGATCACCGTTGTGCGGCGAAGCTGCGGTCTGAAGCACGGGTGAGTCATCAAGGGGCGGAGTCATTTCATTCAGGAGAGCCGCATTCTTCAGAGTCTCACAGGGAAATCACGGAACTGGGTGCACCTGGTGACTTCAGCGCTCTATAAAAACGGTTCCTGAGGCAGTGAAGGTTGCCTTTTCTACAGGGCCTTCAAGGTTAAGCAGTGAGCTTGGTGGGATTAGGTTACGATAGCACCCTCGGTCGTTTTCCGGGTCGGGCCGCCGGTAAGTAAGAAGAAGGTTATTGAGCGCACCTGGCCAACCGGAATCGACCGAGAGAGGTTATTGCCACTGCTGTCTGGGAAGAGACGGTTACCGGTTATGGAAAGATAAGGTTACTGTTCATGTGGAGACTTCTTGCCATGTTACCCAATAAATGGGGGCTCTTCCACAAGTTGTTACTTTTAGTTGATCAGTGCTTTTTAAGTTAACTTAAAGCGAGTGCATGGATACTTTAATTTTCATTTAAGGAAATGTTACATGCGTCTTTTAACCATACATAAGGTACTAGACACTGTAGTATACACGTTACGTAATCCACCCCATACCTGTGAATTTTTTTATTCACGATGGTTCACTGCACTGAACCCTTGTGAATGTGGAGTTGCTACTGTGTTGGATCTGGTGTTTTTATACACAAGACTTACAGTACACAATGTGACAAAACAGGTTGCAGATGACCTCAATCAGGGACTTGTCTGCAGATCTGTTCTTTAGGCTGGGGGGGTTCCCAGTTCTAGCCCTGCTGGATTTTTGTTCCAGCCCTGCTCTCAGCTGAACCCCTAAATAGCTTAATAACAGGTTTCATCCAAACTGTTTAACTGTTCACAGCTGTTAAGTATATGATAATATGATCACCTTTGAACCGTTTTGCTTTGCAAGCAAAATGAAATCCCAAAATTCATATAGTCTTAATGAAAAAACTTTGAAATGTTTCAATCGAGCAACCCGTTAAGTCAGTGCAGATTTAAGCCCTAAGCCTTAAACCTTAAGATCGGCTCCATCCAGGACTGGGGTTAGGAATCCCTGCTTTTTGGGCTGGAAGTGAGGCGAGAGACCTGGGAGAAGTTCTGTACACTGTTGAGGCATTTTTGTTTGCAAGGGCTGAAACAGCGCACACACTGTTAAAATCCACACAAATCGAATGAAATGAACCCCTTCTCATATTTTGGAGCCCCATCTACTCCTCAACAAAGACATTTCTCTATAAGCAGCCGGACGGCTAATTCATTTATCAAGCTGTAGCGGTTTAAGAGAAAAATAATCTTCCTCACAGACAAAATCCAACGGCTCTACCAGAGCTCCAGCACCCTGCATAGTCGCTCAAAAATAAACCCCAGAGTGTTCTTTGGCTGCTCCCATATATACTGTATGCTAAATTAGGCTTTGATTAAAAACACTTGTGCTTAATAATCACAATAACCTAATACGGCTAATAAGTATATAGTTGGCTGTAATTTTCTCCTAATGGCCATTTGGGAAATGTAATTGATGTCACCCCTGATTGACTCCGAGAACCACACAATTTTAGAATCAGGATTACAGAGCATGTAGACTTTTCCCCAGCATAAAAGACAGCTTCTATAACAGGGTTATCCCGGCCCTGGTCTCGCTGGACTGGAGTAGCTCTGAACAAGTTAAATCGTCTGGGAACTGCAGCTTAATGGGACCAACAAACCCGGTTCTCTCAGTTCTTCTGATGTTACCGTTTGAAACATTCCTTCAAGCACAATGGCTCTCCAGGACTGGTGTTGAACCGCCTTGCTCTACATCTTTGGCTTGTAAACAAATTAATGCATCCATACGGTACATATGACTGATTTATGTGTACAGTGCCTTGCGAAAGTATTCGGCCCCCTTGAACTTTTCAACCTTATTCGGCCCCCTTGCGTTAATACTTTGTAGAGCCACCTTTTGCTGCGATTACAGCTGCAAGTCGCTTGGGGTATGTCTCTATCAGTTTTGCACATCGAGAGACTGAAATTCTTGCCCATTCTTCCTTGCAAAACAGCTCGAGCTCAGTGAG
The DNA here is from genome assembly GCF_055471065.1 of Atractosteus spatula. NCBI lineage: Eukaryota > Metazoa > Chordata > Actinopteri > Semionotiformes > Lepisosteidae > Atractosteus > Atractosteus spatula. The sequence continues at coordinate 31,966,169 of NC_142719.1, forward strand.
GTTGGATGGAGAGCGTTTGTGAACAGCAGTTTTCAGCTCTTTCCACAGATTCTCGATTGGATTCAGGTCTGGACTTTGACTTGGCCATTCAAACACCTGGATACGTTTATTTGTGAACCATTCCTTTGTAGATTTTGCTGTATGTTTGGGATCATTGTCTTGTTGGAAGATAAATCTCCGTCCCAGTTTCAGGTCTTTTGCAGACTCCAACAGGTTTTCATCCAGAATGGTCCTGTATTTGGCTGCATCCATCTTCCCCTCAATTTTAACCATCTTCCCTGTCCCTGCTGAAGAAAAGCAGGCCCAAACCATGATGCTGCCACCACCATGTTTGACAGTGGGGATGGTGTGTTGAGGGTGATGAGCTGTGTTGCTTTTACGCCAAACATATCGTTTTGCATTGTGGCCAAAAAGTTCGATTTTGGTTTCATCTGACCAGAGCACCTTCTTCCACATGTTTGGGGTGTCTCCCAGGTGGCTTGTGGCAAACTTTAGACGATACTTTTTATGGATATCTTTGAGAAATGGCTTTCTTCTTGCCACTCTTCCATAAAGGCCAGATTTGTGCAGTGTAAGACTGATTGTTGTCCTATGGACAGACTCTCCCACCTCAGCTGTAGTTCTCTGCAGTTCATCCAGAGTGATCATGGGCCTCTTGGCTGCATCTCTGATCAGTCTTCTCCTTGTCTGAGCTGAAAGTTTAGAGGGACGGCCAGGTCTTGGTAGATTTGCAGTGGTCTGATACTCCTTCCATTTCAAGATGATCGCTTGCACAGTGCTCCTTGGGATGTTTGAAGCTTGGGAAATCTTTTTGTATCCAAATCCGGCTTTAAACTTCTCCACAACAGTATTATGGACCTGCCTGGTGTGTTCCTTGGTCTTCATGATGCTCTCTGCGCTTTCAACAGAACCTTGAGACTATCACAGAGCAGGTGCATTTATACAGAGACTTGATTACACACAGGTGGATTCTATTTATCACCATCAGTCATTTAGGACAACATTGGATCATTCAGAGATCCTCGCTGAACTTCTGGAGTGAGTTTGCTGCACTGAAAGTAAAGGGGCCGAATAATTTTGCACGCCCCACTTTTCATTTTTTTATTAGTTAAAAAAGTTTCAAAAATCCAATAGATTTCGTTCCACTTCACAATTGTGTCCCACTTGTTGGTGATTCTTCACATAAAATAAAAAATTTATATCTTTATGTTTGAAGCCTGAAATGTGGCAAAAGGTTGAAAAGTTCAAGGGGGCCGAATACTTTCGCAAGGCACTGTACATGAAAAAAGAATGAAATTATATAATGCCATTGATATAGGATATGAACTACTGTATCTACTGTTTGGTTCTTTTGCTTAGAACTGGGAGATTAAAATAGAACTCCGCTGACACACTACAAATATTTTATAGAGTGATTTGAGGTCACATTTTTAAAATAAAAATCTAGGTGTTTAATTATGACTTGAAAAGATCTTTTGGAACTGCAGCAACCGGCCTCAGAATGTAAAATGAGACTTGTGGTGACACCCGTCACACCCGAGCTCTTTCAAGCGTGTGCAGATACCCCATATTGGGGGGGGGGAGTGTCTGACGTTTTGGGCAGTAAGGAGTGAGGACATGGAGGTGTGTCTCTGGTGTGGGGGGGCTTAGATTCAGGGTCAGTTGCAAGGATACTGCTGAGGAGTTTAGAAGTGGAGCCTGAATGTCAGAGCTCTAATCGTGTGAAATTATACTGTTATGGAAATATTGTTCTTCAGACAGTCGTACCCAGGGCCTGACACCATATGTCCCACTGAAAACACAAATGTACAGTATATGGCTGTGCAGGAGCAGTCATATCACTCACCACATACTGTACACAAAATGTACACGACTCACAAAAGAGCACAGTGAAACAACATTGTGCTCCATACCAAGAAAAGGCTGCTGTTTTCCTACCATGGCTTGTGCTCGCAAACCCCCTTTGTTTTCAGTTTTTTCGGAAGAGTGTGTGTGGATGTGTTGAAGGTTGTAAGTTTAATCAGCTGAAAGAGCGGTCCCTCCAGGGAGAGTTTGTTGCAGTTTCTGTACATTCTGACCTTTTCTGTTACTCAGGATGACCTCCATGTAGCAGCCATGGGACTCCTTTTCAAAGACGTTTAACTCATGTGCGGCCTAATTTCCCCCCCCTCCCCCCATTTTCTTTCAAACCCAAGATATTTGTAGGCAGGTAGCTTTCCAAGGAATTTTCTAGCTTTTTTCATGAGTGCCAGAGTATTTGATTTATGAAATAATGTTCTTTTTCTTCAAGCGCCTCATGAGGTCTACCTGCTCTCTTTCATCACTTGGGCTTATTGTGTTGCACTGGCTTGAACAGAGCTGCTGCTTATGATCAACGTGCTGGAGTTCTCTTTAGCCCGCAAATCTACAAACCTTTTGTTTTCTGAAAAATACCTGTTGTCCGATATGTGGGTCGATCAATTAGACCCCCATAAAAATGTGACATTACTTTCACGTTTACTTTTTAGTAATGAGAAGGCGGATTCGACACCTTCATAACCTCATACACGTATGAAGGAGCATGCAGAACCGCTTCTGTGCATTTGATGGTGTTTTGATAGAAAAAGAGACGTATAAACCACATTTATTTCTTTGGCAGCTTTCTTTCTTTTATTTGATGTCATGTTTATCATGGGGAGAAATGGTTACAGTGCAAATATTAGGCATGAGTGACTACATGAGCTGCAGTTTTGAGTAGGTATGAAACAAACTACTTGAATGTTGTTTAATGGAGGCGTAGTAAGGTTTAGGACTTACCTGACTTTTAGCTGTGTTAGTCTTTCTTCTCTCTTGTTTATAAAGAGCACCTTCTCACCTTTCCATTACTGTTTTACTCCGTTAACCTGTGGATGTTTTCTCTGGTGTTAATGGACCACCAACACACACATATATATTCATATAGGTCTTTTAGAGCTGCAGTAGAATACTATTGATAATTAACCCTAATTCAATTAGATTTTATTGTATTACTTGTATAATCACTTAATTAATTGACAAGATTCACTTTACACCACACTCAACTATCTTCTGCACCTTAACCAATGGTGGGGACAAAAGGCAACTTGCTATGATAGACCAAAAAACTAGCATAAAAAGCCTAAACATCTTGAGTGGGGTGAGATCAAAAGTCCCGGGATAAAACAACTTTTCGCTACATTTCATTTAACATTTAGTGCAGTTAAAATATACTGCACCCCCCTCTGAAGACTTTCAGACAACACTAAAACCATGTTTCTGTGAAACTTCAGACAACACTAAAACCATGTTTCTGTGAAACTTATGGTCATACTGTCCTCCATGTGAACGTTAGGTGGGAGTCGGACTGCGATAGCCAGTAGCTTATGAATATGATGTCCGTGAAGCCTGATATATGCACTGAAACACTTTCTCCCAATGGTAAACATATAAGCAATATACGGTATAGATAAAAACAAAAGAGGTCAATTCAAATAAACCTCTTTAGATTGTCTTCTGCAATAACTGACCCTGAAGAGCCTTTGCACAATGTTTTATCATATTTCTTATCCAAGACGGTATATTGTGATGGGTTCTTGTTTTGTGTAATGTCTTGCCTGAAAGTAAATGAATAAGTACAAATGACTGAGCCCCACTGTGGTTGGCTAGTTTGCTGCCTCACAGGGAAGTGAATGGCAGCCTACTTAAAACTGTAGTTTCTACCATCTGCTAATATGCACTGAGATGGCTGTTGACGCAAAAGGGTGGTGGAAATGCAGGCTGTGTTGGGGAAGTTTATTTTTAACATGACAGGGCTCCGTATTACAGAAGTTAGTTCATTTCTGTAGTCATCAGTGCTTGCCTGAAGAGCCTCTCTCCCAGAATATTTCAGATTGTCATCCCAAATCTTTTTTCAGCTGCAGGATTGTGCATCTGTTTTTTTTTCTTCCAGATAAGGCTTTGATAGCAAGTAAACTATGAAATCTAACATACAACACAGTACTCAAAGCACCTCTCTTTCAACATGCACGTAAGGGTGAAAATACTGTGTATACACTTATTTGCCGAGACTGACTTTTTCCTGATGTAGATTGTCATTCGGTGCCCTGTGTCTTCAATAATATGGGATTTTGTTTGATTAAAAGCATCTGAGTCTTCCAAGGCCTTCCTTAAATAGCTCACCAAGACATCTGTCACTTTTCGTAAGCCTTACTTACACTGGTAAGGGAGCTGTCAGAGTTATTTATTTATTCTGGAAAAGCTAATCTGATTTCCAAAGAGAAAGCAGAGCCGCAGCTGAAAATGTCTAATTTCTGCCCAACACTTGCAGCACTTATCAAAGTATGACACAGGGTGTTGCTTATCTTTTTGAACAGAGAAATGAGACGATAATGGGGCCTGCAGACCCAGGGTGTTACACAGAAAAGAAAATGTAAAAAAAAATATTCCAAGCGGCCCAACAAAAACACATCAGCCACACACTTACCTTCTCAGAGCTAATAACACACCAAAGGCAAAAGCAAGCCTGAAGGAAGATTTACCGCTTTAAAAAAAAATATTATGTATTAAAAATATTATTAAATCCATCCTGCGTTCAATACAAGATCTCTAAAATTAATTTGTAGTCAATGGAACAGAAAAGAGTAAAACAAAATGGTTTACAAATGGAAAAAAAAGCTGCTTTCTCTACTAAACCAAGAAAACAATGGAAGGTCTGCCCTCGACTCGAAGAGTCATCATTAAAACTGCATGCTGATTAAACACAATATAATGTCACCGAGCGGGTTGGTTATTAGGTTCCGGTAATTTATTATTCGAGATAGCTTTGATGATTTTGCCTACAATTCATCCCACTCTGAAATCTGCATTTCCATGGATCAGAGACGGTTGTGTCACTCGGGGCATAACTCTGCAAGGTTACCTCAGTGGTTTCATCAGTCCTCTTGAGGGGATGAGGGACATGACTCCTGAAATAACACACAGTATAGTAGGGAATCACCCCACTCCCTCTCCTGGTGTCACGTATTGACCTTTAATGGGAGTATAATTCTTTGTTTAATCTGTCAGGGCATATGAGCCATGAGCCTCCATGGTGGCAGATCAATAAGTCAATTACTGCGGCTGAGGCAGGCAGAGCTGAAATCAAACTAAAGTCTTCTATGACTGGCCCCATTAGCGCTGCGAAAGTTCTTTCCTTGAAGGAGGATCGCATTCCTCAGTGCAGGTAGTTACAGGAAACGCTGTCTGTTTTAGTTCTGTTAATTTGGAAATGAGAGGAAATTTGGAATTTGAATTGACTGGGGTATTCCGAAAATGCCCCTGTCTAGCCAGGATGAACGTGCATAACACACTGTTGATGTGTGTTTCCCACCCAAACGCCGCACTTTCTCAGACAAGTCATCAGACAAAAAAGAAAAGAATAATTTGACAGAAGGGAGTAGCGGATTACAGATAGATGGGTTTGCGCAGTTCAAATAATCTCCATCAATCTTGAAGTGTTTTTTATTGTTCAAAGGAAATAAGACTGCATAGATCAAACTGCATAGATCCACACTTCTTTAGTGGCATACAATGGTGGGTTTCTATTAGAATTAATAAGTTGATTGAGATGAATTTAAAAAATGTACAAACTGAAGCTTTTCTCATTACTTAAAGGCAAAACACAATTTCACATTTTAAATTGTAAGTTTTCGAGAATTTTCCCTGAAAAGTAATTTTTTGTTTGAAATAGACGGTTATATTTTTCTTATGTATTTGAAAGACGTTTGCTTTGGATTTTAGGGTATGGAGCTACATCAAAATATATTTTCAAAAGGTTTAGCACTGGGGTTGTGCCAGTCACATTTCATTAAAGAAAACTTAAAATATACTCACTTCAATAAAAACCTTTTGGCTCAACAATTTTGATGATGAAGGAACAAGCAAATTAATGTTTGAACAAAGATCAAAACTGCAATATTAACAGAAGCATACATAGTGATTGTAACAGACATGTTCGATATATTTGTATGAAAGATTGTTGTGGTTTCACTGTGGTAGGACTTTACTATTTTATCATTCTCTCTCAACATTCGTTTGAAACAGCTTGAGAAATACTGTAGAAAGAAATTTTCTTTTTTAAGAACTGTTTTTTAGGTACTGTAACATAAAGTGCTACGAAACACGTAACATGATAAGCTTTAAGATTCTCCATTGGTTCAATTAATCAGAACAACAATCTGCGCTAGCATTTCACACTTGGTAATGTGCAGTAGTGTACTAAAATTAAAAGAGTTTAGATGCTTGCCGGATTTTGGAGAATCATCTTTTTTGGTGACTATTCCAAGCAGTGAAGTTCATAAATGAGACCAGAAAGAACATTTACTGAGTATGTGAAACTGGGAACATCCATTTTTCAGTCATGTAAAATCATTTTTTCTAAAGATTTTCCGAAGATGATTTACTACATCAGATATTTATTCTTACAATTCTGAAAACAAATTTCTTCACGTTCCTGGTTAAGAGGAAATATGTTGTTGACCTCATTCTGAGCAGTGACTCTGAGCTCTTCCCTTGGAAATGTAATGCTTCCTTTTGAAAAACCACTTAAAAGGGATTCTGTGACTTTTACAGTGGAACCCCCATTAATCATCACTGTTGATGAAAAATCTTAATTAACATAATAAATTTATGTTTGACGTGTCAGTTTATTAATTAAATGTCACTGCGTGTTCTACAGAATGATTATGATTTTCCTGATAAAAAGCATTGTTTATATGTTTGTTTTTCTTGTTTAAATTTTTTATTGATGAATATGTGATTAGTGTACATGATTAATATATACGTATTTACTTTCCTGATAGAAGAAATGACAACCATATAAAAGACCAAAGAAATCCCTCTTGCTCTGTCATATTGCAAACACAGATGAACGGCTAACGTGTTTTTTCTCTACAACTAATTGGCACGATAAAGTTGCCTAAAATTCATTTGAAAATGCTGAGCACAAAACCTTTTCAAACAACAAATTTAAAATCTGCTTATTCCACGAATAAAGAACTTTTTAGAACGGTCTCAGAATGTGCGCCAGCTGGGACTGTTCATGGTTTATTGAATCTCACTAAAATATTCTTGACAAGATCAGAATCTGCATAAAGTGGTAGAATGAGTCTTTCAGTCTGATTATGTTCACAAGTGGAAAGTTCTACTGCTGGTCCTCACACCTAAATAGAAATCCATCTCATTTTTTGTTTCTAGTTTTATTCAGTTATTTAGTAAAAACATTATTTTAGCTTTTGAAAGTAATTTGTTTTAAAGAAAAGTATTTCTTCATTCTCCTTTTATCATTCATGAGAAAGCACTGTGTGTATATATTTTTACAGTTTCTTATTTATTTACTTGCTTGCTTGTTCAGAATTCAGTAAAGCTACCTTTTCATCTTAAATGAAATGTGGCTTCAGAGAATTATTGATCCAAAAATCTGGCAAAAGTTTGAAAGGACCATATTTTAAGTGTTTGTTCCACTGAAAGACCTGGTCCACCTGAGGTTTTTAAACTAGGCTGACATAATGTGCGGTTTTGTAAAGTAAAATCATTGGTAAGGCACTACTTTGCCAGTGGCTTTCAGACAAAGCTGTCACTTGGCGTTACACATGCTATTTGTTAGAGGCAGTTTTTATTTGTTTACGCCATTCCAAGCCAATAGCTTTTGCTTTCAATCTTACTGATTTTATTTTATGCCCCATATTTGTATCAAAAAGTTTTCACCCAAGCATTAAGGAAAATCAGAAGACCCTTCTTTAGTGTAGAGCTATGCTTCTCCTAAATATATCTGATGTGTTTGTGCAAATTCACTTGTTTTACATTAGGGCTGTCAGAGCTGATTTCCCAGAGTACACTTTATTGTGCTATTTCTGTGTGCAACTGCTCCTTTCGCTGCAAAGTGTTTCAGAGTTTATTCAAACATACAAGCAAAAATGGCAAAGATAGGTGGTACCCGTGCTTAATGTACTGACTTTCTTGCCTCTGAAGAAGTGGGTAATGGCAGGTCCAAGCACTTGTTTTTTCAGCTAAGCCAGGGTACAATAATGTCACCCAGCTGAAAAGCTTCATGAAATGGGCTCCTTGAGAAAGCTTTGTGTCTCTCATAAAATGCAACAGGATCTATGAGAAAACAATGGCAAATAGAAGATCTGAAAATAGGAACCTCTTCTCTGAGCATAGTTTAGGGGTACCAGAAACCTGTCCATGATATTATATTCCACTGGATGTTTTCATGAAACAGCTGGATCAGATATTGAGACCAATTAACTGCAAGCTGAGCATGATGGGCCGAATAACTCCACCTTTATTATGTTCTTATGTACCTACTTAGAAAAAAAACTGAGATCTGAGCTGCAGATGGGTATAAAAGTGTTCAAGTGAAACAGGACAGGACAATAAGAGTGATAATAAGTAATAATGCATGTTTCCACTTTTCATTCCACAATTAACAAAACATAACAGAAAAATAAATTTCTAATTTAATATATCATATAGTAAGGTATATAGACCATTGAAGCGAAGCTTTGGTCTGAAGCACGGGCGAGTCATGAAGGGGCAGAGTCGTTTCATTCAGGAAAGCCGCATTCTTCAGAGTCTCACAGGGAAATCACGGAACTGGGTGCACCTGGTGACTTCAGCTCCCTATAAAATTGGTTCCTGAGGCAGTGAAGGTTGCCTTTTCCTCAACGAGCTCTCAAGGTTTCATGAAGTAGTGAGCATGGTGGGATTAGGTTCCGATAGCAGCCTCAGTTGTTTTCCGGATCGGGATGCCGGTAAGTAAGAAGACGGTTATTGAGCGCACCTGGCCAACTGGAATCGACTGAGAGAGGCTATTGCCACTGCTATCTGGGAAGAGACGGTTACAGGTTATGGAAAAATAAGGTTATAGTTCATGTGGAAACCCCCTGGCTATGCTACCCAATGAAATCTTGGCTCTTACCATAGTTAAGCATGAGTCTATGCTCATTCAGATCACCGTTCAACATGAAATGTGCAGTTTTGGAGTACTTGAAAAACAATGGAATTTGAGCATTTTTGATGCATTCTCTTTCGTTAGAGGTATTTGCTTTGTAATTTCAGACTAATATTTTGATTCAGTAAAGTATCTTTTCCACTCAAATGAGTGGAAGGTTACCTTTGTTCTTTGAAGGAATTCTGAACCCTAACCGTAACCTGACCCAATGCTTAGCTAGGGTTAGGGTTAGGATTTCCATAAAATGTAGACAATTTTTGATGGTATCACTGTGTTTTAGGACAGAAATGAAATTAATGAAAACTGATATTTCCATGTTATCTTCACATTTTTTTCCTTTCCTGTTTGGCTACCATATTATACTGCATATAGATTCAATATATTGTTATGTTTAAGGGGTTTGCTAATACAATGTTCAAGTAGCAGTTACAGTACGTGTTAGTCAGAAAAGATTATTTGATTTGGTTGGTGTAGTTTAGCCACACATAATGAACCTTTCCCTTTTAGTGGGAATTTCATGTAGCTAATCAGTATACACGAAGGTTAAGTCGTCATAATTCTCTTTGTTTCTTGAAGAAACAAGGGAACCTCCTTCCTATGGGCCAGAAGTCCATTGATTTGGGCCTGAATTCAATCTGAGGATTGAAACATAAGTATGTCTGAGCACTGAACAGACTGGCAGAAAATTAATGGGGGATGAAGAGTTATGTTGCTTTATATGTATTCTCTGTATTTGCCAGGCAGGGCTTGTAACTCTAGGATGCATTATCTGGTTTAATATTTTAATGCTTCCTTTAGCATCAGTTTCAGAGAGTGGACCCTGTGGTGGATCTGTTGTTGATGATGATCCATCTTTACGATGACACTCTTTGGATGGCAGAAGGCGTCAACTTTGTAAATATGCTGTAGACAATCTCGTGTTTTTTGTTTTATTTTATTGTACATAATCTTATACACTGACATTAAATTGTACTAGAAACAAAAAATAAAACATGCATGCTTCGAGTTTCTAACTATAAAGGGCTGTGTGTAAATGGACCTGTTGGTACGATAGTTCTGTTAATTTGTCACACTGGTTTTACTTTGTTTCATTTACACTCCCACCACCCAAAATATTTTACAAAATCATTTTGCAAAGTGTATGCTAAACTAAAAATATTAGTGTGGTAAAGGATATAGATGATGTATCAAAGAAAAGAATGATTGATAAGTTTAATTGTATGATTGCTATTTTAACCTGTAATAATTTCAGGCGCTATGATGCCCCTAAAAGAACAGATTATAATCGTGCATATTTTAGATTTCATATGCTTCCTTCTAGTTGTGAAAATGCTCCTCAAAAAGCTTTCGATAATGTTCAGGATTATTGCACGTTAATGCATACTCAAGTCACAGTGCTTACAGACAGAAGCCAAGGTGGATAATATGTTACCCAAGTGAAATTAGTTCAGAGTCTTGCAGGTACCAACAAAAACCAAATCTAATATTAAGTTACGGAATTTCATTAGGATGGCAGTCCTGATACAGTTTTTGAAAGTTGTTTGATGACTCTCAATTAACACATTTAGAAACAAATTATGAAAAGCACCTCAGTGGACTGTGTGGGTGCCCAGTACTAAAGGGGGAGATTAGATCCTTTGAAGAGGTGTATCTGAGATTTCCTTTTGGGTGGTGAAAGGGGTGTTCAAAGAGAAAATAACTCTCTGGCATTATTCATCGTATCTGTTACAAAACCAATGATCATTTTCATTAAGTTAATGATGGCAAAATTATCCATTTCCACCCCCCAGCCCCTAAACAAGAGACACAGGGTTAGCTGAGCTGCAGTAAATAGCACAGCACTATGCTTCTCAACATTAATCTGCAAATTTCTTTTGCATTCATTTTCAAATTGATTTATTTTTTTATATTTATTATCGATGTCACTATTATTTTTCAAGGAACTAAAAGTGCCAGATTTTTTCCCATCATAGCAAAACATATTTTTCTCCCAGCTGGTAAATATACTTCTAGTCCAAATAGTTCATCTGTCATAATTAATTTGGAAATACGAGGCATGGCTGACAATATGCAGGTAATATTCCTAATTATGCTGATGGCACAGGATTGCTGATTTGTTTTTCTAGAAATGCGGTGTTGATTTCCAACATTGAAACAGTTAATTGCTCATTGTTACATGACATGCACTGCACATTTTTAATCAGTGTCCCTGAAACGAAAACATCCTTTGCAGTTCTACAGTACCAGAAAAGGACCAAAAATTAATTCAGGAAGGACACATTATTTAAATTCTGAATCTAAATTCATAACTAAAATTAAATTGAAACCTGTCTGGCTGCCAATCACAAATTCAAAACCCATGTCTTGAAGGTGGATTTTCATTCACTGAGCACAAGAAACCTGAACACCCAGCTGCCATGAAGCTGCTCATTTTGAATTTGTGGCTGGCAGGGAGGTTAGAATTAAGATGACTCTTAGATTCTGATTTCTAGAGGCCTTAGGATTCTTGTTGAAAAACAGAAGACACATCGGAGTTGATACAATTCCTAGCTCCAGGCAAGCTAGGTGCCTGGGATTGGACAGGGAGCCTCTGAGAGCTACGGGTCTTGGTGAAGGAACATTGCATTAAAATTTGGAGGACCTGATGTTATTTAGGTCAGGCATCACTACTATGAGTCAATAACTGTTGACCTCATTTGACTACAGGAATCCTATTCTTTTAGATCATTTGCATTTTAAACCTTTCCTTACAACTCACACTCAAGTGTACAGTACTATTCCCTTGTTAGACTGAATAAATATTGTTTTTACATCTGACATTCATGAATATGGCAGGCTTATTTGCTGTTGGCAATGGCTTCATTATTTTATTGCAAAAACGCACATCAAAGAGAACACCAGGTTTTCAAATTTGCAGTGTCTATACTAACATCTTCTTAAAGGATTTGAAAACTCGATGATAAGTAATATGTTAAAGTGTTCAGTAGTCTACATGTAATTTCACAGTAAACCTTAAGAAGCATAAGAAAAAAGAAAAAAAACATTACTATTGTGAAAACAAGAATCAAAGTGAATAAGTAGCTTATTGAAAGACCTTTTAATAAAAGTATATTTCTATTATTTTAGTTTACATTGACATCTATGTTGTATACTGTCAAACATTAAAATTATAAACGATCTTTGAAGACTGGAAACACTCTGTAGTGTAAATTAGTGCTGACAATTAAATTTAGAAGGAAACATCTAAAGCACATCTGTGCATACTTTTATAGTTATATTAAATTACATTTCCTTTGTTGAAAAATAATGGAGAAGCAAGCTTTTGGTCTTAGAGAACAGCGACAAACAAAATGTATAATAAGTGAAATTTGCAGATTTTTTTTTTAACGTGAGGGTGCATAAGGACTAGGAACTCATAAAAGATCCTCTGAAGTCTGTGGATCAAAAGAATAGTACTTGGAATTTCAATAAATTAAAACTATTCACGAAGATTTGTTGGAAATTTAATAGGGCTGTCATTTCAGAATATGCAGAAAGGGATTCAACCAAAGTCGTTCTGTAATACAAAATGACTTCTCAATTTGCTTTTCATTATGCTGTCTTTATCCTTAGACTCCTTTGAATAAATAATGCTTTAGTAAAGGAGAATATTCACAGCAGGCTCTTTATCTTCATCTTAGGCTCTTTTATGCCCAAGATAAAGATATTTGTTTTTATTTTGTGTGCTGAAAGCATGTACAATAATCTTGTAATTTTTTGTTTTATATGTATCCTTGTGCTGTCTCGTAACCAGTAGTGAACATCCTGCTGTGATGCTTGATTGAATTGGAGCTTTTCTGACATTTCAGTTGCTTTTGCACTTTTTAAACACACCTGAGGCTTTGGAAGATGCGATCTTCCAATCGAAAGGAGTGTACTTGAGGGCCACCAGGTGTACAAAAACAAGCAAAAGAAGGAAAGAGGAATCTGAAAAATCTTGTATTTTTGCTTAATTGACACTTTCATCTGTATTCAGGTGAGCTGCCTGAAATTGAAACAATTAACAAGTAATACATAATATATTCAGAGTGGCAGGATTGTTGCACCTTTTTAGATCATATAAATTTTGTCTCTACACACGCATGAACTTTTGTCTAGACTTAAATTTACAGTTTTAAAGTTTAAAGTTACCTATCTTACTTTGTTTGAATTTTACTTGAATGATTTTCTTTTTTTTTGGCATATACTGCTCATGAGAACACCTGGTTCCACTACAGTTATTTTGTTTTAAATAAATTATTGACTTTACTTCTGATGTTTGTTGGTTCTTAGGATGTCAACTAAATCCATTTAAAAGACCCTGTGTTAATTAAAAATGTTTCTGAAGTCTCAGTAGGGTATGTCAATTTCAATTTCTGCTTTATCCCTTTAAAGGGAACTACAATTCTAATTTCTGAATTAACTCTGCATGAAAATCATTAACTTTGTGAAAGTACCGTAAGTCGCCTTGTTATCACAAACATTTGTGAGTTCCCACAAATTGCGCCGTGACGCAGCCCTTCCTGCTCACTAGTCACTGTAATGACTAATGTAATATGATGGACATCATATACATTACAGATGTGTAGGTTGTGCAGCAGACATTTCCCCACAGAAATGTTCCAATGTGATCTGTAAGTAGTATTCGCCGATAAACTGTTTCAAAATTGAGAGCACTATTTCTATTGGATGAAAAGAGATATATTCCCAAGCCTGCTTGTTTACAATGTCACAGGGCTGCAACTCATCACCGGAAGTTTTGTTGGTTCTGAATCGCAGCACATGACACTGTGCATATCTAGAAAGTTTGTCTATTTGGTGAAGCAAATTGGGGGTTTTAGACATTATTGTGTACATTTTACTTTTATTGTGGCTTGAAATGCACTCATCAATGTTAATTCTTTCTAACCCTGACAATAAAAATAGTGTTGCTCTTCCCCTTTAATTAAAAAAAAAGGTCTGTAAATTGATTGGACAGACTCGACTGTTTCATGTAAGCCAATAAAAATCTACATCCACTGTTTAAATGTTTATTGGTGTTTCAAATGTTATTTATCGTCTCACACCTATTTGGGTTTTGCGATGCACAAGGCTTTAATAATGCATATTTTAATATATAGCACAAATATGTCAGCCACCCATTTTCCAACAGCTTCTTCCAACTCAGGACTGCAGGGGGAGTTAAAGTCTGCTTTGGGCAGAAGGCAGGACACACCCTGGATGGAATGCTTGTCCATCGCAGGGCAGACAGACACAAACACACACTCAAATCAGGGCCAATTTTCTCAGAAGCCAATTAACCTACCAGTATGTTTTTGGACTGTGGAAGGAAACTGGAGCCCACAGAGAAACATACAAATTCTACACAGATACTGTAACGCCCCAGGTCTGGAATTGAACCCAAGGCCCCAACGCTCTGAGGCAGCAATGCACCACCCAAAATACATCATTCTGTTCTTTAATAGACTGTATTGTCTCGTTCTATTAATCTACAAACCTAGAAAATATACAAAGCACAATTTGTATACTCTAAACGTACTATTGCTTGTTGTTGCCATTTGGCAGTTATTTTATTAAGAAAGTGGAAAATTGAATCATTTGATACCATAAATATCAATCTAAAACTAAGAAAAAGTACCTTTAATCATGGAATGAATAGGAATGTTTAAAGAGATTAGAAAGTGAATGGAAGTTAAATATATTATTACATGCTTTCAACTGCTAAAAAACATTCCTTCAAGGTTAATTATACCGTGACTTTGAGTATACTATTAAAGCATAAATATAAAATTAAATATCTACTTATTTATCATCTAAATGAAAGTGAAGTTCATTCTCTTCACGCACTGTAATTTAGACTCATATATTTAATAGAACGATTTATTCATTATCTAAGTGGACATAAACATCTGTACTGTACGTAATCACAGAACCAAAATTGCACTTTAATTTCTGGAGTTAAATTTAATGAACAGTCCATGGTTACTCACATTTTCAGCTTCTGTGACGAATTGTGGACCCGCCCCTGTTTTATGGATTTCCTCCGCCACGCGCTTCATCAGCTTCGTGTTCTGTGACACCTTCCCGTTGACATGCAAGAGCTGCAGGAAAGTGCACTTCACAGACAGTCTTTTTCAACTCTAGTAGACAAATCCTCTTTTAATCGCTCACTCGATTTCCGTAACTGAGTAAAAAAAAGGCTTAAGCACTACACTGTAAATCCCTTGCGTTTAAAGAATTGATTCGGCTGCTTTCCTGAACCTTTATCTTTAGTTTAATCAAAGAAAGGAAGAAAACTCCACTGCTTTATTCAGTTCGAAAGTTCTTTTCTGTTAACGACACGGGTAAGATTATAACTCTTTTGGGACTGCTAGATTTACAGCTTCTCTATTTATAAACCGTCGCTTGAATGGAGCTACTGTATATCTTCTCCGTTTATTTCACCACGCCTGCAGAGCTAGATTGAATGATGCCGTTATACTTACTGCACTATAGGTGCTCCTGGGCATCACGTGGATAAATAATCTGCTCATCCATTTTCTAACCACTTCTTCCAGTTCAGGGCCACTGGGTGGACACAGGGCCGGTTTTCTCAGAAGCCAATTAACCTCCCATAGTCTCAAGATTTACTGGTAGAAAACCAAAGCACTGGGTGGAACACAGGGAGAACATATAATCCCCACACAGTCATCACCCCAGGTCAGAAATTGAACCCTGGACCCCAGCCCTGAAAGGCAACAATGCTAAACCACTGTGCCACCGTGCCTCTTGGTTAGAATAATAATAATAATAATTTTTTTTCCATTCCATATTTGTGTCGATATTAAAACAGGAACAGGGTTACCACCGTGTAGCCTGATCACATCAGATCTCATATGCTAATCAAAGCTGTATTTGATCAGTACTAGGATGGGAAATCTGAGAGGAATATCGGGTTGCTGCTATACAAGACGCTGTTAAACCAACGAATGGCGCAATTCCCTCCGATCTGGACAAGAATTTCCAAATCACTGCCCCAGAGTAGAGACTGGGGTGAACACCATGTTGTACTAGGTGCTGTCCTCTGGAATATACTTTAAAATTGAGGTCCAGGGTACCTGGTCTTTAAGGATCATGATTTGTAAGAAAAGGGGTATTGTTGGCTAAATTCTACTTTATCCATCTGAATTCCACTTCCTCCTATTAGTAAAGTACTTTGTGATCCCTTGGAATGGATCTAGTTATAAAGATTCAAATAATGATAATTATACTACAGTATAATCAATCAGCAAATACAGTACATAGCCATTGGAAAGCCAATTGATATCTCCCTTTATTTTCAAATTCATTACTCCATAAGCGTGTTTTATATGTTTTATGCATTTATAAATCATTTATAGTCATCCTTCATTCATTTTGCGGCCTCTCCAGTTCTGTGGACTTTTTTGCAAGCTTAAATTTCCCTTCATCTAATTTCCCATGACAAAAAGAACGAAGAGGGATTCATGGACTGATTGCTAGGTTGCTTTTAGGGATCCAAATCCAATCCACGATTGTGAGGAACAGCCTGATCACTACATTTCAGAGCTAAGAGTAGATTGTTGTGCTCAGGAGTCTCTGGTGTAGCCAAAAACTCATTAGAAAAACTGTCACTAAATGCACTTAAATGTATACATCTGGTAAGGTTCGTCTGTACTACTGTGCAGTTAAACTGTGGAGCTTTTAGCAGTGTATTTCAATAATATTTTATGTTATATGATCTGGCCTGCTGAGCTGCAGTACTGATTGGCTGGTTAACATGGCTGATTTCACAAATTGCCACCAGGCAGGGTGGACAATGTAACCACCTCTTCCAACTGTTAGACAGGGCTGGACACAGCACTATGAGATGATCGAATTGTGCGCCGAGTTCATATGTGCAATCACAAGGGGACTACAGACACCTGCATCGATTCCTGTTGAGGTGGGCACTAAGTCACCTGTTTGAGTATAGGCAGTTCATGCAGTTCACAAGAGAATCATGGGCCTTCCGCACAGGTAGGGAACATCTGAGGACCAGCAGTTGGCAGAAAGACCTTGTGATCTGGTGGTCAGGATGAGCCTGAGACCCCTTTGCTGGGAAAGGTCATTCATAAGGTAGGGGACAGTAGTGACTGCAGCTCTCTTCTGTAAATGATGCACGGCTGAAACTAATTACTTTCACTCTTTTGTGAAGTTGGGGATTAGTGGAAATGGAAATGAGGGAGAGAATAAGCTTTAAGTTTAGTGCTGTCTGAAACCTTCCATGCTCTTATCTTCAGTAGTATTCACCATCTGGCTTTTAGTTTGCCAAATACTTGCTCAGCATTAACTGAGAAAATCATACATGCCCCCTGGTGTATGTGCAGGAATAGACTGTGCTTGGAGGACTTTTGATACTGTATATGTTTATTTAAAATTTTAAGGATGTTCTGTATGAGTTCCCCCAAATTCAATATACAGTAGATAGATGGTTGTAAACATAATATCACTGTGAATATTGGCATTGAGTGGTAGTTTTGGCATTTGTCTGCTGTGCATGATGAAAATCTTTGGCACAGAAAGTTCAAAGAAAAATTACTGAAAGCTACCGTACAGTAAATAAAGGCGTGTTCACATTACGCTACAGTTGTCTTTTGAAGTTTAGATCCAGATTGAGGTTTAGTTTCCTGAGGATCATGTATTTTGTGTTATTTGTTGTATTATTTAGGGTTCTCCATTATAAAATTTCATTTTTTTTAATGCGCATTATTGAGATGAGATTCATTGAGGCTGTGTTTTATTGGGAAGGTAGGTATGGAAATGATACGTAAGGGGACAGAATTAGTCAAATAAAAGATAGGTCAGACATTACTGTTTCATTAATGTCAAACCAGATACTTCCTTGTAAATTTGTTGGACAGTATTATGCTACCTGGCCTGTTTATGCAGACTGTTAAGCAGTTTCCCAAATTCTAAATGTTCAACTTTTTTGGTACTATTTTCTTAGGGGCTCAGGGAACATTAAATCCATTTGTTACCAATTCGATGGCTCATTCCAGGTAATAATGCAAATATTGTCAAAACAAAAAGCATGAAAAAACAATTTAAAACTGTGAAAATAAAAGTAAATCCAAAAAAGTGACTAAGTAGCATAACATAAAAAAATTAAATACCCTGTGCCTAAATAGTGCAACTAAAGTGATTAAAAGAAAACACACTGATTAATTATTTTACTCTCCCTCAAATTCGTCACACCTGTGTCATAGACAATGTTATGATTACACTCTAGATTCTGCCTGATTGGCTTGTTTATGCACTGGCATTATGACTGACTGTTTAATCTTTTGCATAATGAGAAGATTTTGCATTTTCAAAGGGACAACACATAAATGGGGCTCTAATTTAGTATTGTTGTTATTATTCTTCTGCAGATTGGCTTGTTTTTTGTTTCTCACTGCGAATTTATTAAGTGCATTGGCTGAATCATAGCACTTGTGAATCAACTGCTGGGGCAATCATTTCTTATTGTTCTCACAGAGGTTTTCCACATGTGCAAGAGTGCTGTGATCATCCACATGTGAAAGCAGGTTGATCGTGACAATAGCAGTCATCACTCTTAGCTAACTCAGAGCCCCTTCACAGCTTTTCTCCCACATTTTTTATTCATTTGGCCATTTGCATTTCTAGTGGGAGTTTCTGTCTCTGGGAGGGAACAGTGTATCAACTAAAGCGCTGACAAAAGTGATGAAAGAGAACAAAATCTTCTCCTTTTTGTTTTCTAACTATATTATTTCCTCCCCTTCAGCTTTGAAGAGTCTTCTTATCAAGTTAAAGATTGATGGGCCAGTTAGTTACCATGTTCCATTTATCCATTTTCAAGACATTGCCCATCCTGTTGCAAGCTGAGGACAGATGGAGGTTCTCCCTGAGACATACAGTAGAGTGCAAGGCAGGAGTGAGAGCCTGGTCAATACCTGGATGGGAGGCCTCCTGGGGAAAAACTAAGGTTGCTACTGGAAGTAGTGTTAGTGGAGCCAATAGGGGGCACTCACCCTGCGGCCTTTGTGGGTCCTAATGCCCCAGTATATAGTGACGGGAACACTACACTGTAAAAAGGTGCTGTCCTTCGGATGAGACGTAAAACCAAGGTCCTGACTCTCTGTGGTCATTAAAAATCCCAGGTGTGGGGTGTTACCCTGGCGTCCTGGCCAAATGTCCCATTGGCCCTTACCAATCATGGCCTCCTGATAATCTCCATCTATGAACTGGCTTCATCACTCTGTTCTCCTCCGCACTGAGACCTGGTGTGTGGGGAGCGTTCTAGCGCACTATGTCTGCCGTCCCATCATCCAGGTGGGGCTGCACACTGGTGGTGGTGGAGGGGAGTCCCCATTACCTGTAAAGCGCTTTGAGTGGAGTGTCCTGAAGAGCGCTATATAAGTGTAAGCAATTATTATTATTATAAATGTAGCATGGGAGACCAGCTTGGGTCCAGCAGCTGCCCTGCATTTCTGCCTTTTGAACTTTTGAGCTTCCCGTTCTTTGATAATGGGAGGAGGCTGAAGAGGAGAGGAGCAAGCTGAGAACTCAAAGTGTGCCAGTGGAGGTTAAAGGGAAGAGGGAAACAATGAGGACAATGAGGTAGTAGAATCTGAAGAGGTCAGCAGAATGCATGAGCTATGATAGTCAAGGAGCCTCTTTTTTTCTAACCTATTATTCAGGTCTAGACAAGTCAGCTGGGAGGTTTCTTTTTATAATTTGTGATCATCTGGAAGGTCCTCCAAATGGTAGTGGAGTCATTATTTGCCAACTGCAGTTCTAATTTATTCCTACGTTGGACTTGCATGTCTAAATGCCTTGTTAATTTTAAATTTAGCTCCTCTAAAAAGCTTATCTCCATTCCTATAGGCATCTTCTTTTATCATGTGCAGGTTGCTTGCTTCTTTAGTAAACCAAGGCTTATCATTATTGTACCTGACAAAAGATTTGTTGGAATCCGAGTGTCCTCCAAGAAGCAGATACAAGACATGAACACGCCTGTATCTTCATCAATGCTGTCCCTTCCCTCGTGGGAGACCCTGAGTCAGTTGAGTCAAAACAGTCTTGGAGTTTCTCAATGGCATCAGGGTCCAACTCAAAGCTGTTTTCCTAATTGGCCTGGCTAATTTCAGTCTCTGTTTGTATGCAGGTATTGCTGTAACTGAATCACAGCATGATCAGAATCCCCCAGTGGTGCATTAGAGAAAGAGTGAGAAATTAAGCATGTGGCCTGCTGTTTATTTATTTTTTGGTAATTATTACAAGGGATTGACTCAAGGTCCTTAGCAAATACCACTGAGCTGAGTACCCGAGCTTGAGCTTGACTTGTGAAAGAGATGGCTTCTGGGAAATTCAAATATAAGGGAGACCAATTAAGAATGCGAAAGAAAAAGATTAACTTCAACATTTTGTTTCAGGAATCTGAGCTTGCCAAGTTCAAAGACACCCACGGTATTTTAGAATATGCTTATCTATGCAAAGGTGAGCAGGTACCATAATCTCATGTTTATTCATATTCTTAAGGAATTGTAAGTAATGGCAGATTTACCATGCAAATCCAGACATAAACCTGTTTAGTCAAACAGAAAGTAGACATGCATGATTTTCAAGAATGTACTGCACATATAATGAGCAAAAATAGAAAACAGTATCTCTATTTATGCATGCATTGTTTTAGAAAAACATTGTATACAGATTTTGTATTATAAACAAATGTTTTTTTTTTCTCATTTTGATTAATTAACAATTTTTCTTATTCCTGGCACACTATGAGGCCGTGCCAGAACATCCCTTAGTGGAGCCAAATCCTCTGTGATGAATTAAGGTTTGTGCAGGCCACCGTGATGAAGTGATGGACTGGGACGACACTTGTTGCAATTGAACACTTTCCCCTGTCATCAAAAAGCGAGTATGTCATATCACACGCCATGTGTCCATCCATCCATTTTTCTAACTGCATCGTGCAATTCAGAGTCACACTGTCTGTGTGGAGTCTGCGTGTTCTTCCCGTGTCTGCATAGGTTTCCCAACAGATAATCCAGTTTCTTGCCAAATTGCAAAACCATACTGGTAGGTTAATTGGCTTCAAGGGAAATTGGCCCTAGTGTGAGTGCGGTCCTACAGTATGTCTGGGCTGTCTACATTACTAGCTGTTTGCACCCCTGATCCAGAACTGAACCCAGGGCTCCAGCACTGCGAGGCTGCAGGGCTACTGTTACCACGCCACATGAAATGTTGTTCTTATTCACACGATATGATGTATAAAAAGGTCGATGCAGACACAAAATGCTAGGAAAGCGTCATTAGATTTTCAAGAACATTAATTCATTAACTTTCCCTTAGTACAGGGTTCTAAATAAACTGCAGGCATAAAATTATATTTAAATCGAAGACTGTGGAAATGCATTGCTGCCTCACCCCACAGTGACAAAATATTTAAGCAGTTCTCGTTACCATGGCCTTGCCATTATTTTCTTATTCTTGACAAGGCTGTAGAGGGGTCTATGTGGTTTAAATCACTTTTATGTTTCTGTCTTTCAGAGCTAGCTCAATGCAGACTTTTTTTTACCATATTCATTTTTATGTACTGTATGGAGTTTTACTTCAGGAGCCTACTGGCCTTATAACCCACTTGGCCTTGGCTTCATAATGTCACGATAGTCAGATTTTTACAGTTCCATAGTAAAGAGAGGTACTGTACAGTAAATGCATGCGTAGAGTTTGGAAAGCATGGCAATTTGATAGCATTGCCTGCTGATCACTGAGGGACATTGTTATACAGTGTGATTTAGGTTTCCAGCTGCCTGCATAAATTCAGAACACGCTGAGATCAGTCTTTTTGAGCTGATATCATAACTGCACCTAAAACAAAAGTTCTAAAATTAGGTCAAGTCTGACACTACCTTGATAGGTTTGTTTGTTGTGATCTTTCTTTGATTTTAAAAAACTACAAAGATTGTGTGAGCAACTGATCCTTATGACATACCTGTCGGTGTGGTGTGTGTGTGGTATAGTATGCCTGTTTTCTGGGTGTCCAAGTGGGTGGGGTGTGATCTTTGCAAATTAGGCAATATACAGTATTAATTAAGGGCAAAGGAAGCTGCACAGTACATGTTAGTAGGCTATATAGCCAAGCTTAAAATAACACATGGAAAAATGTAACCCACAGGCTAGACACCACAGAGCATGTATAACTGAATCTTAAAGAGTGGCAATGCTATGCTACTGCTGACGCCTGAGCAAATGGGATTTGAGATATGTCAGCTCTGCAGAGATGCCACTGGTTTGCTGCTTGAGTAGTGAAAAGGATTAGCAACCTGCTTAGTGCTTAGTATCTAATCTGATGCAACAGCATAAAGTTAAAATTCTGATTTTACATTTGTTTGTTGGGAGTTTACATTTGAAAATGTAACCATTCTTTTAGTCATAAAAAGCCTCTTCCCAGTTACTGATTTTTCCAAAAGAACATCAGTGCTCTTTCAGATCTAATAAGACTGGATATTTCTGTTAAAGATCTGTATTGAAGAAAGACCTGAATCCTTATCCAGGTTGAATGTCTCTAAACCGAATATGTCGCTGGAAAATATTTTCCTTTCGAAATCCATGTAGCCCCTTGCCTCAGCAGGATAGTGCTCCCGATTCTAACTGCAATCCTTTCAATATGCCTTTTTCTCTGCTTTTTTTGCTTTGATACTTTAGCCTCCCAGGTAATAAAGCTGATGTGCCAAGAGATGTTTGGACAGAAACGCACAAACAAACAAATAAGACAAATGTTTCCCATAAGCAAATCGGATTCCGGCACACTTGGGCAAAAAGTAGTAGCCTCCTGGGACGAGCTTAGCTGTTTAGTTTTGAGTATGTTTCAAAGACAGATTAACTTGCTGACAACAAATTTCCGTGCCCATTTACTCGTGTCCTTTTGTATGCTCTATTGCCAAATCCATTTGGCAGCATTATTTTAAAGGTATGCCAATGCACAATGTGATTATTTGTGAGTCTATTTGCATGTACTGATATTAGAGCAACTGACATCCATAAACTATTTAATTTATTGCTAAAAGAAACACCAGGCAGACTGCCAAACAGAAGACCTTGCAAAAAGCTTCTAGAAAGTTGCATTTTGTAAATTGTAGCATTATCCCTATATAAATTGCTGCATTTAACCCCAACATTAGGTGATTAATAAGACACTTTTGTGAAAAGCAACTTGATTTATGGGTTTTGTTCGAGGTGCTTATTATGTGATGAAATCTACACATTCATTAGATTTGATAAATATGTCCAATTTAGGAGGAAGGCCAGAATGAAACTCAAATCTTGGTTTTGCCTTGAGTGTAGCAAACCGTGAAAAAAGTTTTCACCGTTATTTATACAACACCGACGTTAATAGGATGTCACAAACTTCAGAATAAAAAAAGTCTCGTCAATCTCGTCATTGCTAAGCATTTGGTTCTTTAGGCTGGTAATTAAAAACCCCCAAAACAAGCCATTAATACATAAACTGACATCTGTTTTCCCTGTGTACTGAGAGAAAATAAAAATTCATCTAGTCACTCTCCATGCTTCTCTCTACACAAATAATTAATCACATTTATATGTATTGGATAACAAAAAAGTGCCAGAGCAGAATTATTCATTTGTACCCCTGAAGTCTATCTTGTGTTGTGTGTGCTAAGTACTGTGAGTAGTAAGTACTGTGTGTCTTTCCACGACTTGTAAACAGGAGAGTTCAAATTAATTCTTACAGACAGTATGTATACAGGTGGAATATTTTTCCTCATTTGTAAAGCCAAAAATGGTTTCACCACTAAGAAGTTCCGATGTTTAACACGCATTGTATGTGTCCAGCAATAGAAAAGCAACCATAATATTGTCCCATCTCACCACAGACAGCTAGTTTACCACCAAATACATCTAGCGAACACCAGACATTACACAACAATCTTCGGATATGCAAGAAGGTTTAATTTAATTGGTTCACATGATTTTGGAAATTTTGTAAAGCCACTCTGTCTTTACACCTCATGAGCAACATCCTGGCATCTGAATTCAGCCCATTTGTTAACAATTGAAAAGAAATGTCTACAGTGAACCATCTGTTTCTATAAAAACACAACAGCTCTGGCAGACTTGTGGATGGTATTTGATGCCAGCAGTTATGACATTCCAATGCAAGATGCTAAAATGCAACAAAATCACTACACTGTCAAGATATTTGTCCATAGAAATAGAAATCATCAACATTTTTACTGTCAGCTTTTTCTAAGCAATACACTGAACCCTCCTGTCCAGCAAGGAAAATCCCTCAAATACGTACACAGTGATGGATATAATCTCTCATCACGTAAACCTGTAAGCATTTTGACACACTCGGTTCTGCCTCATATGCTGGGTGAATACTGTATCTCATTGTAAAAAAGTAACTTTTTATTAATGCACATAGTAAAAAGCAGTGTACAGTACAGTATATGCAAGGATGAGGAATTAGACATATATTTGATCCAGACCTATGATCAGTTATAATTATCTTGACATTTTCTTTCATTACAGCAGATGATTTGATGTTACAATTACAGTGATAGCCACAATGTATTTACAATACATAACTACAGCAAATAAACCAATCCCCTCCATACTTTAATACTTATTTTTCTTTAGGGCTGAGGAGGATCTGGTGCCTATTCCAGCAATGGATGCAAGGTGGATTACACCCTGGACAGGATGTCAGGTGAATGAAAAATCAGGATACCATATGTACAGTTTATAGGTCTTAGTATAAACTGGGAAAAAGCAGTGTTACCAAAACTGTGATCAATCAACACTGCAAGCCTCACTAAGCAGTGGCAAACTTCAGCAGATTCTAACTAATTTATTATCATGTAATGTTTACTATGGATTTTGGAGTGGCACATGAATATGTCTGTTTACATTATCAAGTGAAGTAAGTGTTTGTTAGTAAATGGGAGTCATTTCCACAAGCTTTTCCCTGAATCGCACAATCACTTATTTAGGGTGTTTTCATATATGTTCTACCTACATGCATTGTGGACTCCAAGTGAAGAAACACCTGAGTTACCTGGGTCTTTTGGTCCTTTTGGTTTAACTGAGATTATTTCTCTGATTATTTCACAGCCGTTGCTCTGTGTGAGATGGGAGAACCCAAAGTTGCGAAATACTTCATCTCGTTTTATGAAAATTGAAGTGAAGTGGAAACTAATGCAAATGCCTTCTCCCATTGTTACCATAACACAATTATGCTTGAAAATCTTTCTCACCTTTCACATCCCAACATGGAAAAGTTAAAGGAAATCTGAGTTAGGTCCATCACATCCACCTGACCCTAATCAACTTATTTTAATTTAGATTCTTCATGCCATTATTCTAATTTTGTACATGCAAATCACCCATCTAGTACCTAGAATTAGTGTCAGAATATCCACTTCACTGTACCTCAACTCTGTCTGCTCCTAGACAATTATCCTGCTTGATGTTGCAACCATAAGTTACAGTAGTAATTAGTTGAAATGCTCTTAATTATAGTCTAGTGTTGATGCCATTGTGTCACAAGCCTGCACTTCCATAATCTGACTATTTTAGTTAGGGAAAATGGTGATATGTTGGCAGAGAACAACTTTAATGAAGCAGTAGCAAGAAGAAAACTAAATAATGAACAAAATGTTTTCTTAATTGAACTCTCAGCACTTAATTGAACCTTAATCGGAGTCATATTTTTAAAATACGGATTCTACAACCGTTCTTATTACTGGAGCGTGGAAAGAGGTATCTGTGTAATTCAAAAGAAGTACAGCTGTTTCTAGCTATGCAAGTTTCTTTTTCCCTGTTCATCTCCGTTCATCTTTTTAATTGAGTAATTATCAAGATAACCAAACTGTGCAAAGTATCCAAGCAAACAACAACAAATAATAAATTAAATATGCTCATTTATTAACCAAAGAACTGGTTGGATTTTCACCAATAGGTCTTGAAAAAAATGCTCATATAGCTAAACATTTAGGTGCATAGCCATGTGAAAGTCAAATAAAAGATATTACAAGAAATCGTGGAGTTTGGTTTTGAATAGCTCACATTTCAAAAAGAAAATATTAAGTGTTGATGTTTCTTTGACTCTTGGAGGTCTGTTGCTTGCATCACCCTTGTACACATGGTTTGGTAATAATTTCTCAACAAGGACAGAAAACAACTATCAGACATCTTGCCACCAGCTGTCTGGTTCACTTTGATTTTTTGATATTATATGAATGTTACTTTGCCAGTCTCTTCTCTTTAATTCCTGCATCATCACTTCCTTTAATTTCCTGCTTGTCTAATTTCTCAGTGTCCAACTATGATACTGATGGAGTAAAAAAAAAGTCCTATAACACTACCTTCTGGTAGCAGTCGTAAAACAGTCATTGCTGGTCTGTGTGTGTGGTGTTGATTCTGGAAGATACTGTAAGTATAACCTATGACAAGGTTTCTTGCACCCTTCTGTAATTGCTAATTCCAGGCACCCTCTATAATTACTAAGTGGAGTTGTGCACAAAGCAAGAATAATTCTTGTTTGAGGGGTCACCTTACAGTGACAGAAATTCAATAATTTCAATTAGCCTTTAATTATTTAAATGAACAACAGGAGCAAGGTCAGTTCAGCAACGAAGTATCGCCTAGGCAGTTAAGTGTTACATGAGGAAGAAGTTCTCAGATCAATGACCTTCAGTCATATAGTATCAAAAGTAACAAGGTTAGGCATTTCCATCCCTATGGTACCTCAGTGTTGTGCTCAATGAATTAGATGTGCTGTTTGTCCAAGTTATTTATCTAGAACATCAGGAAGAAGCTTATACATGCTCTTTTTTGTTCTAAACTCAAGAAACCATATTTTATACACATTGTCTAGTAGTACATACAGTAGGTCCTCATCCTGCTCCTCAAGAATCCATTCCAGCAGAGCTCTGAGTTACTTAATGACACATTTAATTGAAGTAATAATTTGATTAATTAAAACTTTTTCAAAATTCTTAATTGGCTTGAAATCACTTGAAAGTTTAAGAGCTGAAAACAATTAGAGAGCTCAGATTAATCAAAGTATTACTTTAATTAAGGTATTAATTAGGCGTTTGGGAGCCCAGCTGGAATGAGAGCTGTCAGAGTCGGTAAAGATCAGGATTGAGAAGACCTGGAAAAAACAGCCGAGTTGGCTCGATCAAACAGATGATAAACTGAACCATGTCATGACGAGCTAGAGCGGAATGTGACCCGGGAGACACCATTGCTTGTGAAGGCAAGAGCAGTAAAACTCTGACATAAACCGTTCCCATGGATCTTTCTACAAGCTAATATTAGACAGAAACAAAGAACATGCTTCATAGCTGTAAAGCCTGCTGTGGAAATGAGAGAGAGAAAAAATCATATTGTGGCAGTGACTAATCTCAGTCATTTCTCCACGCCATCTATTAAACCTAATATAGAGCTGAGATAAGAGTAATCGTAGGTCTTAGTTTTCTGAATGGTAATGAATTTGGGCACTTCCAGAAAGTAGATTGTGAGATTGTGTAATCAAAGCTTTTTTCCTTTTTTTCCATTTTTTTATAATTTAATCATCCAGCCACGGGCAATAAAGTCACCTGAATCTACTCTTCTTGAGTGTAATTTTTCACTGTAAATTTTCATCATAATGCAAAATAAATAATGATGCCATAAATTCATGGAACTGACAGAAGTTGGCAAAATATTAAAGTTCATTTTCTTTGCACCAGTGAGACTCTGAGCTCAGTGGCTGCCTAATTACTTAAGTGTCACATCTTTCTTTCACTCTACAAATTGCAATAGTGCTGAGACATGTTTCTGGCTTTGTAGCGAGGACTGTAATGGGGCTGAAAAGCTGTAGCAGCTTTAGCTTTATGAAGGATACATATCATCTCTGGTTCATTAACCAACAGTTATCTGGAGACAGAAGGGAAGTGATTTCAGCAAAGCACAAAGATGAAGTAGTGAAAATAGTTTAAAAAACACAGTATTGAATCTTCTAAATGTCTCCAAAAACTCTTTTGGTACCATTGTTTTTTTTTTTTGCCAAATCAACAAATGAATAATAGTTTACCACATCTTTGTCTTACAGGGTGTTTCCCATCACATGGCCCAACAAGAGTCTCAGAAGAACATTAGAGTCTTTTTAAAAGGAGAGGAAGCCATTTTGCCCATCTACTAGCTCGATAGAACATTGCACAGTTCTAATTGATTTAAATGAGTTCTGTCCAGGGTGTGTCCTGCCTGGCACTCTTCATTTGCCACATGACCCTATATTTAAAGAAGCAGTTAGAAAATGGCTGGCTTGATTTTAATATATTATATATCTTAACCTTCTATTTGCCTTTTAAAGTTTTCCCACATTGTCTAGGAGATGAAAAAGATATCAACACAAACACCTACATAAACAAGTTGGTCAAACCTCGTGTTGCCTACTTCACAATAATACAGTTGTCTGTTTCTGTGTTTAGCTCAGCACTCATCTACTGCATTTTCTGTAAAATGCGATCTACCAGATGTCTGCGCAGTCTTGAATTTTATCTACAGTGAATCTTTTTGACTTTCCTTTGGAGATTCCATGGTATTTACTCACCTTCCTGTTTTGACATAATTTGCAGGCTATTTTCTTAAATATACTGGAGCTTATACCACTCAGAATCTAAATCATTAAGTTTATATAGTGCCCTTGAAAGCCGCCTTCTCAAACAGCTTCACGATTCATAAAAGCATGTTTCATAAAATCATGTTAAAGAATATTATAAAGCCTAGAAAAAGCAGGACACAGAATGTACATCAGTAGCAAACAGTGAGTTTTTAGGTTATATTTATAGGCACAGTGAGAATAAACCAGAATTAGCTAAATGAAGGGTACAATGGAGGCGCAGTGGTTAGTATTGCTGCCTCACGGCTCTGGGGTCCTGGGCTCAATTCTGGACCTGGGGTCAGAGCTCAATTCTGGACCTGGTGTGCTATCTGTGTGGAGTCTGTAAGTTTTCCCTGGGTTTGTTTGGGTTTCCTCTGGGTGCTCTGGTTTCCTGCCATACTGGTAGGCAATCGACTTCTAGGTCAATTGGCTATGGTGTAAGTGTGTACTGTATGTGCTCTGCAATGGACCCGTTGCTTGCTGGGATAGGCTCTGGCTCTGCCTGAGACCCTGTATTGGTTAAATCTGTAAAAAAATGAGTGGATAACGAAATGAAAGTTGCAGGGACATATTGGCTAGATACTGAAGAGTTACACCATTTAGAGCCTTGAATGTATGCAAAAGAATTTTAAAGTCAACTCAAAGCCTGACGGGAATCCTGTGCAATGACTCGGAAAATGCGAGCTGTGATTGCTTGTACATGAAATCGTCAGGATTTTAGCTGATGAATTGTTAAAATATTGGAATGTGTTTAGTTTCGTTTCAGAGACCCAGGCAAGTAGGTCATTACAATAATTAATCCTTGAAAGGTCTTTACTCTATTCTGCATGTGAAATTTAAAAGTGATTGAGAAAGAATGTGATTAAAATGCCAAAGATTCTGTCATCCAAGGTTTCACACCAGAAATACAATCAGAGACTACTGAAACAGTGACTTCAGGGGCAGTCTGAGTATGGACATAGCATTGAAAGACTTCTGCATAGAAATGATCATTCAGACTGTGCCATTTTAGTATTTCACCAAGAGGAATCATAAATACTTAATAGCAAGAAACCCTGAATTGAGCCCTATTGATGAGCAGATGTAACCAACCGAATTTCAGAACTCAAACCACCGAGAGAAACAAAGTGTTGATGCTCAACAAGGTAGAATTTAAACCATTTAAGGGCAGTACCTGATGCCAAATAACTATCCAATCAAGCGGAATATGGGGATTTACGTATATTGTAGTTTGTATACATTGCTGAGATCTGAGAGTTAAGATAGATAAATACCTATACGATAGATACAACATGTAAATCAGATTCTATAAAGAGATAGTTGATGGCTTTAACATGATTTTTTTACAGCGCAGTGTAATTGTCTAAATTCACCCATTTCACTCTGCATCGATCCATTTTTTCTATTAACCAGTCCTTAATCCAAAAACATACATTTCATTGAACACCTACCTCCTGCAAACTGAGAAATATTTTTTACGAGAAGTGTTATACCTTTTTGAAAATCTAAGTTCT
Organism: Atractosteus spatula; assembly: GCF_055471065.1. NCBI lineage: Eukaryota > Metazoa > Chordata > Actinopteri > Semionotiformes > Lepisosteidae > Atractosteus > Atractosteus spatula. The sequence continues at coordinate 31,996,377 of NC_142719.1, forward strand.
ATAAAAATATATATTTTTGGGTCTATTACTATTGCTGGTTGTGCAAAGACCTAACCGTTTACCCAGATACAGTACGTAAGCAAATTATATCTTTCCTGTTTTACTTCTATTACTTCAGTACTTATTACCATATCATACTTAGCATCTGATAAAGCCCTGTTACAATAGAGGCGGTCCTCCTGTACACTTTGATCTGATTTCATCACCCTTTTTACAGATAGGCGCTGCATTAGCAATTTTTCAGTGGGTATTACATCCTGTGTAACTGTGTCAGTGACTGGACATGCTTTTCTGATAGCTAATGAATGACATCTCCTGTTTCTTTTAGCATCAAGGATATAATACAATCAGGCCTAAGAATGTGTTATCTGAAGTGCATCTAGTGCATGCAACACTTCTGCCTCTGCAGTGCTAATATTATTTGATATAAAACTTTGTCTTTTCTCACCCTGAGGCATTTTGTTGATTTCTTCTTTGGTGTACACCTGAGTTAAATATTATTTTAATACTGTACATCAATCATTTCTCTTTCATTGCCTTAAGGCTTCCAATGTTTATCTCTAAAACACAATGTCATCCTTTACTGTTCTTTGCTGAAAAAAAATGTTTAGCTCCTTGCTATATCTTTGTACCCTTGCCTGTAATTCATTATCCAGATCTTTTTTAAAAATAATTTTAAAAAGAGCCTCCTTCTTCCTTTTATTCGTCTTAATTGTTTCATTCATACATATAGGACACTGCTTGTATAGTTCTGGGTTTGCTTACCTTTGTGGTAGAAGCATTCTGCGCTTCTAGCAGAAAATCTTTAAACTGTCGCCACCCATTCTACTCTGGATCCTTCCGCTCCCTTTCACTGTCACTCTTCTCTTCTGCCTCATTCCTTTGTAGTCCCCTTTCCTTTATTGTGGAAGGAACGTGTGCTTCAAAGCACGCGAAAATGTGATCACACTCCCCCTATGATGTTCTCACCTCTGTTTTACTCACTTTTTATTGCATGTTTGAAAATACTAGATCAATACATGGTTCCCCTCTGATGTATCAGATGTTCTGTTGAACAATTAATAGTTGTGCTTTTTCAACCAATCAAGTTTGCGCTGCTGCTATTCCTGATAATTTTACTCAATCTATGTGAGGAAAATTAAAATCTCCCATGATAACCACTTCTTCATTGACCTATTATTCCCTAATTTTATTAAAATACTGTGTTTTGATTTGAATGCATTTTGATTTTGATTTCTGACTCGCATTGATTGTGAGATCCCCTTCATCCAGGTTAACTTTCTTTACCCGAATGTTCTTTTCGATGTACTATATAAAATTTGAAAGCTTCTTAAAATATACTGTAATTGTGTAGTCATGATCAATAGTCAAATGCTTTAAAGAACATTGCTTTTTAAAAGATGTATGCCAAATGTCTGTTCAAAACAATGAACTATAAAAAAGATCTTATACCAGAATATGCATACAGTACACATCATGTGGGATGTTGCGGATTGATCCCATTTGCATTTCAGAAGAGAGAATATTACAAGCTTAGTCTGTCTTGATTTTTGTATTTCTTTCAGCTATTATAGGTATGCACAGAAGGGACTACCCAGATTAGGCATTCTATAATAAACCTATAGGATGCATTTATGAACAATTGAGCGATGTGGACATTTCAATTGTATTCTACGCTAATGATCACCTCATATTCTTTGACTCAAAAAATCTAATAATGAAACAAAATAACAGTACTTTTTCTGTCCTTGAATACATATGCAGATGTTTTTTTTTCTATTAACAGTGTCATTATTCTCTCATTATCCAAAACATCAATTGGTCAGATAAACATTTCTCTGCTGAAAACGAATAGAAATTATTTTACAAAAAGCAGCAGGCAAATCAGTGTCTTTTGTGCCTCCTAGTCTCAGTTATTTACTGAATTTTAATTTTCTCAGTTTAATACAGTAGTTTTGTCCCATAATCTCTTCACACAATAATGATAATAAAATCTTCCAGTGCTTCTGACTTATGTTGTTCCAATTATAAGCCTTATATTTCCCTGTAGTGTTGCTTAATGAGCTTTCATCTATGATCAGTGCTATTTTTAATTCCTTCCTTGCAGAATTTATTACAGTTTCATGCTATTAAGTTCTCTAAAAAGTGGACTGCATGGAACAGGACGGTAATTTCAGCGTGTTCATCAAAACAATGAATTTAAATAAACTACCCTTTTTTTTTTACTTTGGTTTACACCACTACATTCTCAGTCCATCACTAAGGGAGTGTGTAGTTTTTCGGATACTTGGAAAAAAAACTAATAAAAAGGTGACACTCCAGGATTACTGTATCTATTTAGGAGGCGGGAGGTGGAGTGGTCCTTCTGGCCTCATCTGACTGTGATCTCTGGGATGGCTGTACATTCATTGTTCCAATCCATCCCATCCATCCATTTTCTAACTGCTTTACCAAATACAGAGCTGTGGGGAATTCAGAGGCTATCCCAGCAAGCACCAGACACAGCTCATCACCTTCACATTTGAGGTTGTAACTTCTCTCTAGGAAAATAACATGTTGATTGCTTGAAGTGGGGAGGGGGAGTGGGAGTGGGGGTGGGCAGCTGTGTTTGATGAGGATGTCATGTATTTTGGGGTAACTGGTGGTAACTGGGGTAAATGGTAACTGGGTTTGTGAAGTCCGCCACTGAATTGGTGAGCTCATGACAGTGTTGTGGTTGTTTGGACACTGTGGTGGTGAAAGGGGGACTGGGTTCCTGGGCAAAGCTCTCAGTTCCATAGGTTGCTCAACAGTACATCCCCATACTCACCTATGTCATGAACATCAAGTAGTGACTGGAAACCCAAGAATGTGGCTACAAGCTGCAGAAACAATGAATGTTTGCGATGCAAGGTGATTGGGTTTACCAGTCATGATGGGGTGAGGAGCTTAGAAATATGGGGAAGACATGGAGTACAGTCACTAATCCTTTGGATTAAGAGGATCCAGTTGTGGTGTTCTGGGTACCTGATGATGCTCATCCAGAACTTTACCATTGCTTATTCCATTTGGATGAGACTCATTTTAATCTGAAGTGTAACAGAGGCCTGAAAATTAATCAGTTCTTACAGTAGTTCTTGAAATACAGAGTAAAAACCGCAGCTTGGGCTATAGAAGCCGACCTTTCATTTTTCATCTGAGCCAGTGTCCTCAAATTACATTTTACCTCCCAGTGGAAAGAGGGGCTGAGAGTCCTAACAATGCAATAAACTGCTGTAGGAAGCAAAACAGGTTGCCTCACAAATTGCGTTGAGAGCAGTGTATGAAAATTAGTCCTTAGTCTTATTCCATTAATAATTAAATTTGTCCATGAATTATAGAAGAATGTATTCAGCTTTCAAATATTTATAAATGTGGCTCAAGAGCTGCGTTTTCAAAAATGTGTCGCTTCGATTAAAAGTACTGTTTTGTTAAGTTTGTAATGCAAAATTGGAGAGTCAGGTGGGATTGGGTTGTCTTTTTTCTTTTTGTTAAAGGCCAAACCTGCAAAAGCGATGATTTTATGTTTTCAAAAAAAGTATCACTATCATCAAAAAATTGTTCATACTAGCACAATGGTGCTTTAGTCTGTTTTCCTCCTTTGAATTTTAAAATTCAAAGAGATGTTGCTAGGTGGCAGTACATTTTCTTATGAAGAAGCAGCAGCAAAGTCACCATAGTTTTATAGCATTCTGCAGAGAGAATAATGTTTAACTGTAGCTTATATATTGAGTATGTGTAACAACTGATGTGTTATTGTCATGACACATTTTTTATAGGTACTGTACAATTTATGCTACTTTATTTAGCTAACCTGCTCAATTTCTTTTCTGGCTGTTCATATACAGATTTTGTTAAACCTTACTTTAGATTTTTCTGTTCCACCAATGTATTGCAGCTCAAAATATTAGTGTGCTGTTACTATTTTAACACCTTTCTGAATTCTATGTGTCATAATACCAGAAAAGGATGTTAGACACTTGTCTTTCCTTTCCATCACTTCATGTGTCAGTGAAGGACATGGCTATATCAAGTCTGATGGTTTAAATCACATGTAAACTGCACAATATTGCAACATGTAAACTGTCAAATTCTCTTACAAAGCCTATCTGCGCAGTTCAATGACACATATACAGTAGGTCCAGCACACAAATGAAACACAGCTCATAAAAAGCAAGGCAGTGAATGCAGTGATTGTGATTGTTTGCTGTGAATGATGTGAGTGTGACTGTTGTGGAGTTCGGGAACAAAACCTGCAAATTTTCTTTTGCACCATCTGTTGAAATGAAAAAAAAAACTTTTTCTACACGTAGTGTCTAGCCAACATACAATGCAAGTGGTTAAAGTTTAGAATATCTAAAACTAGAAATCCACTTTTCTACTTCTTCTGCCATTGTCTTGATTGTAACATTCAAGGACAAGCTCAAACCCAGAGTCCCTTCATGTGAGCCCTTTCTGTGAGTGAAAGAATACTTCCAGCCACAGAAAGTGATTTGATTCCAATATTTTTATATTATGTCTGGGTATAGAAAAGCTGCGGTTAGAAGCACGGGTGAGTCATCCAGGGGCGGAGTCATTTTTTAATCAGGAGAGCCACATTCTTCGGATTCTCACAAGTAAATCACGGAATAGGCTGCACCTGGTGACTTCAGCTCCCTATATGTAAGCGGTTCCTGAGACACGCAAGGCTTTATGAAGTAGCGAGCGTAGCGGGATAATATGGATAGCAGCCTCGGTCGTTTTCCGGGTCGGGGCGCCGGTAAGTAAGAAGACGGTTATTGAGCGCACCTGGCCAACCGGAATCGACCGAGAGAGGTTATTGCCACTGCTGTCTGGGAAGAGACGTTACCGTTTATATGAAGATAAGGTTACTGTTCATGTGGAGACCCCTGGCCACGCTACCCAATAAAAGGGTGCTCTTCCACACTGGGACACCTCAATTTTTTTCCCCCTGCAAAAAAAAAAGTTTTTGTCGAATGTGTGGATAGTGTAGTAGACGGATACATCCGTCCATTTGTAACCTATTGTAGATGGATACAGTTAATAATCAACTAATTATGCTTGAGCAATGCAGTATATGACACGTATTCCTTAGTTATGTTTCTTATTTAGCCTAAAGAGCTCAAAATACTCGAGTTTTTTTCTGTGTAGAAGTTTAACAAAGATCGTCATTTTCTGTACAGTATCTATGTTCACAGACCTTGTCAGAGGTTACAATGAAGCTTTCTGGCGATTTCAGAGTCGAATGAGTTCCAGAAATGTGTAAAAAGAAGAAAAATAAACAAATGAAGAAAATAATGAGGTTATCTGCCAATTTCTGCTTGAAGAGTTTTGCACAGGGCTTTTATTTCTGTCACTAGTTAAACTTCATACTTTCAAACATTTTACAGCCTTAATATACTGCTTTTCTGAAGCATGCTCCAAAGGTATAGATTTCACAAAAAGATACCTAATTATAAAATGGAATTGCAACTAAAATGTCTACTTTAGTCCAACATAGTCTGATTTTATGCAATTTGAGACATTTGCTTTAAAGTCACTTATGCTACAATATGTGTTCCATATATGTATGCTGAGCATTTTTTATTACTTTCTTGTCAGACTGATGTTTTTGGAGGATTAACTTTTTTTTTTGTCCCAGAGGGATTGCAAGATTGGGTGAGCCCTCAATTTGACTGTGAATAATGAGTGAATATTGCTGTTCAGCAGGCAAAAGCCTCTTTAAAGAGGCACAAATTCACCATTTAAAGTGATAATGATATAGTTATCTACAGTTTTGGTAGTAATTACTACAGAGCTGCCCACGTAGCATCTCACTCATTGTTTAACCTACCCTTTCTTACCTCAAGAATAAAATATATTAAAAAAAAACTGACAATATAAACACCTCTAAAGGCATTAGTTACTAATTAGTAACTAAGATCGATATTTGTGTATCAGGATTAATTTGTATCTGGCTACAAATGGGGGATACCTAATGTTTTTTAGGATATTTTCAGTGAAATTGCTCAAACGTACTGTAACCCTAAACAAAGTTGTGCATAAAAGTGATTTCATTTTATTTCATTGATGTCCATTTCACAGTAGAGTAAGTGATTACAAGCCTCCTGGTCATTAGCAAAACATTTCCAAATTGTTTTGCCTGAAATATCTGTTGTGACTGAAATGCTCGAGCTGAGTCATTACTCTCATTTCTTAATCCAGTCTTTAAACCTTGCTTTGCTAAAACATGGAGATTTAATTCCTAGTAACTTCATAAGGGAACATGCTGTACAAAGAGTCATTTGATGGAATTCTAGTTCCAAGCATTGTCACAGGGGAACATGTGCTCTTACTAACCCCACTAGGGTACAAGCAAAATTCAGAAGGTTTTTAAATTAAATTCTGACAAGAAATGTGTTTCAGCAGGATTCAGGAAGTGCCTGAAAGTCTCTACAGTATGTGGAAGATAGGATCAGCCTTTGACTCTGGAAACCATTAATAGAAGTTTGTATGTAATTTAATTTTAAAAAATGGACATTTGTAGAGATTAAAGAGCCTGTGAAAGGCTATAAAATCTTCCCTGTACAGTAGTTACAGAGTATTATCTAATAGATAATGCACCCATGTTAAAATTCAAGTTACATTCTTAAATGCATGATGAGCCAAGAAATCTTACTAGCAGGAACATGACGTGTGCATGGTGTCCTACAGAAATAATGAGAACACTTTCTGGGCTTTCTTATGGGGGAAAATGAAGACAAAGAGCAAGCATGTACAGGTATAATACAATGGAATCTCCAGGGTAGACTATAATACTGGTTGTATCATTTCCAAAGGAAAAAAAATCCCAAATACCTATAAAATGGTTTTATTTATTCAATATTTTTTACGATGCCATCCATTGAAGGTCCAGAGCTTCTTGCACCATTTTTGTGTTGTGGGTTTCTAGGAGTCGCATGAGGAAATAAAGGTTATGCTTTATGAAGATAGCCTCCAGTCTCCAACTTATACCTTAAATAAATCCTTTAATTAATTTTAAAAGATTGGCTGGATAAAAATCAAATGTTAACAATTTCTAGCATTGCATCCAATCAAGAATAACGTTCGGTATGTTCAGCACTTGTATCATTTAATTGTTACATCACTGTGACAGCTGTCCTGTTCTGTTTTTTTTTTTGGCTCTATCCTTCAGCCTTAGCAAGTGCTAAAACAGCACAGCAGTGTTTTCAGGGAAATTCAACGAGAGTCAATAGCTAATTGTGTTATATTGCTGTTAAATGGATGATTACAGAAGGGTATTAGGTGGACTTATCTCTGTGTGTTTCCTTGTTTGAAGAGAATAAGCTGTACAAATTCTCCTTGACCTCTGCCTCAGAGCAGAACAGCAACGTGCCAAATGAGGTGCATCCTAAGAAGCAGGAAACAATTCAAGCTTGCCTCAGCTGGGAGCGATTCCAGCGCACAGCAGATTGAGCCCCTCCTGGTTGCATAGTGAAATGAAAAATTCAAGGTGCCCCTTAGTAAGGACTGCTAAAACATTACATTTAGAATCTGTGGTGCTCAGTGGTCACTCCACAATAAAGAGTTCTCCTGTCCTAAACTGCTGGTCAGAATTTTTCTGCAATAAATTCCTCTAGAAAATTGTGGGGTTTATAAGCTTGCAACACCATTATTGATCATAAGAACTATTTTTAAATACAGTAACTGCAATTTTCGTTCACTGTCATTTTGTGATGATTATTATTAATGCATTATTGATTTTGTATATAACACCTGGAAAAAATATTTTTCAGCACCTTTTGTGATTTCATATATGTATTTTTTTCCAATTTCAGTTCAACATTATTATTTTTGCCATTATATGCTCCTCTATCCCACACTAGTAAATCCCTGGGGAATATGCAGGGACATGCAATATTTATATTCTATATGGTATATTTTGGTGAAACATAAAAAGGCAGTTTCAGGTAAAGGTTTCTCCTCATTTCCACACACATTAAGAAAATTCAATAAATACAACCATCAAAATGTGACGTGTTACAGTACAGTATCTTCAGAAAGGAATGGACAAAAAGTGAAGTGCTCATAACTCCTAATAGCTCACACCGGAATCTGCTCTCAAGTATGTGAAACCAAAGACAAATTACTTCTTCACTCAGTTGGGCAATTTGATTAGGGTCTGCCCTGATGTGGAGCAAAAACTCCTTTGCTTGTCATTTCAAATAAACCTGTCATCATCAATCACATTCATAGTGTATCAATGCAGAAATAAGCCCCACTCCCTGTCTCCATTTTTTTTGTCACTTTGTCCCATTCATGAGATTGAATGGGCCACTTTAGACAGTATCCTTTCTTTTACTAGAGCCTTGTTTCAAATACACGATGTAGCTTTCTTGTCTTCCTCGTCATTCCCCTGCTTTAAATTATACTATATAACCCGAAAATCCAACGGAGATGAAGGCCTTGTCGGTGCGTGTCTTTCATAGATCAATTAAAAACAGGGAAACTCGCATTAGGTATCGCCAAGCTCAGCTGTTATTGAAAGCCACCCCCCCTTCTGCAGGAGTCTTTCACTAGTTAAATACCACTGCTGTTCTTCATAACCACACTTTCCAATTCTCATCAAATAGCTTTCCCCTCTTAGGATTTGTACAAAGAGTTCAACAGTTTGGGCATCTTTGTGATCGTTTCATCTATATCTTTGCTACTGCTGCCTCGCCTTCAGTACTGTAAGTAGTCATGATACTACTTTGCATTCCATCTAACCAGGCTTAGATTCACTTCACAGCAATCTTGGAAATATCCCAGTTTTTCATTTCAAGCTCTCTAGTCCTGGACCCAACATACTGACAGTGGTGTGACTTTACAGATGTACTCGTTTCCCCTTGTTCCCTGTTCTCAGTCAGAGGTTTGGATTGTAATTAATTACTGCAATTGTAGTCATACATCTGTAAAACAGTAAACTCTCATGTATCTCAGAAAAAACAAAACATTATATTTACTATTGCGGACAAGAATAGCAGCTGTATTTTGTTTTGCTTTATTATTATTATTAATAAAATACTGTCATGGAAGGCTTTTGTAAGCTTTCCATTTTGGGGCCACCTTACACCTCCTTTGGATACGTTTTGCTATCTACAGTTTTGCTTGTAGCCACATATTAATTGAATGTTAATTGGCTTGGGGGGTGCCAGTGTTACTGCTAGGCATTCTTGCCCCTGGTAAGACATGAATTTGTTGTTAGCTGTCTTGGGGCTAGTGTTTAAAAAATGAAAAAGACATGCTCTTGAATCTTAGCAATTACCAGCTCTGATCTCTTTCGGCTCAGATCTGCAGGCAAGTAAAATATGAATTGAGCTCCCGACAGCTAATGTCCCATATTCAGATGAAGAAAAATGTTTTGAATGTATACTCTGTTAACAAGGAGGGTCGGTATACATTTTTTAAGTTTAGTCCTTCATATGGATTTGTGTTGGTTATCAAGTTAGATTAAAATCCACAATATACATTATCTTAGAAGCACTGGGTTTACGTTTTGAGTTGGTAACGTGAATATAAATGTTCGTAAACAACATTTTTGTTGTTCATATTTTTATTTACATACAAGCATTGCACCCAGTGACAGACATGTGTCAAAGACTCATGTGAATATCAAATTATGAGTAAAGGACATACAGTGGAAGTGACTCTCTGTGATGTGGGTGTTGTTCCGTTTCGAAACGGTGTTCAATTCCGTTCAGTAGGTTGGCCGAGTTTTACACGGAGGAGAGGCAGGAGTCCAGTGTGAGGGGCTGTGTTGGGATGGCGCGCCTGGCTGAGGAGGGGGCCAGCCCTGCCATGAGGAGCAGGCTCTGACCCGCTGGATGAAGGAGAAGCCAGGGAGCTCCAGCCGGGGGGGGGGGGAAGACGGAGTGGAGGGAGGCATGCGAAAACGAAACATGAAAGCTAGCAGGAGAGCAAGCTAGAAATGTGATGTTTAAATTTGAAGTAGGTGGAAATGGGCGAGATGTGGGTTTGGCATCACACAGCCTTTTGTTTTAAAATCCATTAACTGTATGGAGCGTTTTAGGCAAGCTGTCCAAGTGGTCATACTCTGAGTTATACCTTGACTTCTTTCACAAGATGGCTTTACGAGATCACTTAGGATCACATACTGTAGCAGTTTTATAGGCCAAATACCTTCCTCATGTGTGTAGTTTTTATTATTACAAGATGAGATTAATATTTACAATGTTAGGTTCTTATTTTGTAAAATTTCAGGACCATTTAAAGCACTTATAATAGAAACATTTTTTTTAATAACCTTAGCTCTGATTTATTTTAGGTGCTACACAAAGTTTTCTCTTGATATATCTTTTTCTTTAAATTTTATGTTTTCAGGATTGTTTTTTTAATCACAGAAATGTATCACCCTTTTCAAAATTTTGCAGATATTTCAATTCTGTGTTCATCCAATATAAATTCCTGCAACGGTCCAGCATGTTTTCATAACTGGAAAACTGGATTTTATTTTGCCTGGAATTACAATCTATCTGTCATGTACAATAATAAGGTTCGAAGGCAATTTCTGGGTTGGGGGTTTAATAACATAATCTCTCATGATTTTATGCACTTAGGACTCACTTCAAGCTGCAGGCCTAACTTAAGAATGCTTGTTACTATGGTAACAGTGGTTCTTGCACTGCCTCAGCATAGCACCAATAAAAACCCTCTACACTAAACACAATGCGTTTGTATTTACTCTTAAATGCCTTTTACTCTTAATTTCATAGCAGTAGGACTTGAATGCCCAGCATTTCTAATTTTGAAAATGCTGGTAAATCAGTAGTAAAATTCAAAACATTTCAAGTACGGTGCGGTACTGTATGAAACTCCTTTCCTCCTTTTCGCTTGCCTGAGTGATCTGAAATCACTATCCACTGCTACCTCCCCCACTTGCTCTTTCCAAGAAGAACGTTTACTGTTAAGACAGGTGCTAAGGTGCAATGTTTATGTATTCAAGAATTTCAAATCACCCCAGATATGGCAATAATTAACATCTTAGGTGGGTACAAAACTCCAATCTCTGTGCAAGTGTAACCTTGCTTTATTGACTTGCAAGAGCCCACTTCATGTGCCCTAAAGGAGCAACAAGAGCTTATAGCATGCAGAGATCTTAGCCAAGTATGGCAGAATCAAGCTATTAATAGACTTAACCATACTGTATGTCAGCAACAAGAATGTTGCAAGAAAAGGCATGTGCTTAAAACTGGGTTATATGTATGTACTTAGGATTTTGTAGTAATGCTTTCATTTTCTTTGATATAAACCTAATTATTTAGGTGATAAAACCCAGATTTTATGTGTTTGCAGAAAACTAAAACCTGCAGTATTACAAATATTCCAACACAGACATAAATCTCATCGGGAGTATTATGAAAACATCACTTTCATAACCAGCTTCTGATGATGTGAGGTGAGCTACAGCTGGCTTTATGAGCCTGAATGTCAACTTTGATATTCTATGTGAAACACATATCCTGAAGGATTCAGAGCTCTTATATATTAAAAGAAAATGACATTTAAACCATGCACATGCTCTTCTGATAAGGAATTATATTTAAGTCTGAATCTTCTGGTAAAAGAAATGTTTTGAAAAACACTTTACATTTTTTTCAGATGGTGCTTTTGTGATTTTCTTCATAGAAAAGTTTGAAGCATGGGTGTTATTCCATCTATCCATTTCCTAACTGTTTCTTCCAATTCAGGGTAGTGGGGGGGTGGAGACTATCTCAGCAAGCAACGGGTGCAAGGCAGGATACACCTGGACTGGACACCAGTCCAGCACGGGGCAGATAGACACAGACACACACACACCAGGTCTGACTTTCCCAAAAGCCAATTAACCTACAAGCATGTCTTTGGACTGTGGAAGGAAACCGGATGGACATTATTGATTCTTCTACTTCCATTTTGTGATGAGGTTCAACGTTGGATGCACATAAACAGAATCAGATGCCTGTCGAAGAGGGTTCTTAACCCTGAAATGTACTTCTCCCAAGATGTCTCCTATACCTAAAAAACAAAAGACAGTTTTCTGTTTTATACAAGGCTTAAATGATTAACAAAGCATGCCCTGCATTTGAAGATGTTTCAGACGAAGGTCCTTCAAATCCATAAAAAGAAATGTAAGCACTGTGCAGCAGAAAAAGAAAATAAATGAACACAAACATAAAATCACAGGATATGTGGACATCATGTATTCAGAATAATAGGTAAACTAATATGTATTAGTATACAGACCTTATCATTCTGTGGATTACTGCAGGGGAATATTCTGCTGCTCTTCATGTGCTGCTACAGCTAGTTGGTAAAAGTTGGCAGGTGGTTGTTGTCTTCTGTTGATGATAATAGAATGCTGGTCAAACAGATGTTCTATTTGAGTAAACACTACTTCCTAGAATTACTCATGTTGTAGCCACTGCAGAGTACAAAATGATTACAGATTGATCAGACGGGCTTGACTCAGAGTCCTGACTTTCTGACTTCCAGGATGTCTCATGTCCTTTGCAGAAACTGTTTCCTGTTGATTGCGGAGGCAAAATATTTCACTCCATGGACAGCCTCCCTCACCAGCTAGTTGCCTTTTGTTCATGCCGATGGCAACTAGGCGATCTTCATTAGTGATGTTTATTACACCTTTTAAAATGTAAATAACACCATGAGCTGCTGATGTCGAACAGACTGTTGCGTTTTCAATTGCGCATCAGCACAGTTAGTAAGGTCAGAGCAAGAATTAAAATGATGAGGCGCTCTTCAATTCTCATCTGTTATTATTCACTTTGCTTACTCTTAAAATTGAACTGGAGTTAGACGGATAAGGAAGAAGGAGATCTGAAAACATCCTAATGTAAAATGATATGTAGATAGGAAAACTGTAGCCTTTCAATACATCTTTCAATATAGTCAATGCATTCAGAGTGCCCAGGTGTCGGTTTTAAATCTCAGTACTGGGTAATAAAGCTTGCCTATCTAAATCCCTTGTATACCAGCTGTTTCTTAAAATTGAATGCTCGCTTCTCTGCCACTCAAGGTCAGTACTGAAAATGTGCAATAGCTCTCTGCTGGCCAGACTAGTTAAATAAAGGAACGAGACTGAGAGAACACAGGAACTCTGGCCTGCCAGGGTCCTTTTCGACATTGAATTCGATCTCAGATGTGTGGGCTAACTTCAGGACTTCCTAATGCAGAAGCAGCTGTGGAGAACAACATGTGCAGGTTTCCATTAAAATGTCTTCGATGCTCTGTACCTAAAAGAAATCAAATCAAAAGCTGAATATGAGGGATTTCTTTGCACCATAATTCTGTTATGTCAGCAGCTAGTTTACTGTTCTTTTGCTTTCTTTAATCAGTCCTATGTTTGTGCATTCAGGTCTAAGGACAAAAAAGCTTCTTCCCTGTTAGCTAACATTTCTGGAGCTGTGGTACATTTGTTTAGTTTTTATGATAGCTGATTTTAAGCATTTTAAGTAATAATTTTTCAATGCAAATGTCAGCTAACTACTTTAATAGCAGTTTTGGAAATTAGTTAGATATCCTATGATTATTCATTGTAAACATCTTTTTAATGTGAAAACACCACTTTACCTAGTTCAAGTAGGTGAGAGGAAAGGGGCCTCCACAACCGACACGTTGTTTCTATTCTTCTCTTTTCAGCATGGAATAAACCTTTACTTGTTCCCTATCATCACTTTGAATATTGCCCACGTGATTACCCAGCAGAAAAAGCATTATAAGCCGAAGTGGTATACTGCATCAACACTCTTAACCTTGTATGAGAGTGAAGAGGAAGGCTATTAAGGCTATTGCCTTCTTATAGTTAATCAAGATTCAGTCTTGACTATAAAAACTCCCACATACTGTAACTCACAGAACTTCAGCAATTAAAACACTGATGGCTGGCAAAACAGTGAATAGCATATGAAAAGTTCAGAGGAATTAATTGCATTTGATCCCCATCCAGGACCAAAGTTTGTTTCGGTTAGTGCCAGTGTATTTAATTATTGTCTAGCTTTGTATGGCTGAAAGAAACTCAATCCTGACCGGCTGTAGTCTGGTTCCAGAGTGGATCCTCTGGATTAGCGTAGCTAAAAGACTCTCATTGAGCCAAACAACTTGCACTTGACCTTTGTCTCAACAGTCAAAAACTCAGAAATGAGCTCCAGAGCTGCTGTCTTGAGTTTCACCTTTCAGCCTCACATGGGCACAGTATGGTTACACACACATGACATGCCTTCATTTTAACACGAGTTAAGTATTTTGAGCAGAAGCTAAAATTGTTGCCTTTAGTAAGAAGATGAAGACATTACCTGAACTGGATGTTCCAAAGTGGGGGAAAAAAAGATAAGAAACAACATTGTGCCTTACAACCGGCCTGGGACAACATGCTCTTCAGTGGATCAACTAAAAGCCCTTTGGGTGTTCCCCCTATCGTTTGGACAGAATACTGGGCTGGATTTCCTGCCCATGAGAGAGCCAAATGGGCTTGAGAAGCACCTCCACCAGGCAGTACTTTAGAGTAAATACAGTATGGAAGAAAATTCAAGGACTTGTTTGCTATGAGTTAGTCACCCCACTTCCCACTTTGGATGTCTCCCATCCCACTGACACTAACTCCCCTGTCCCAGCGTAGGGCGCTGAGACTCCTCCCACTCTGCGGGGACTTGGTCCAGCCTTGGGATCTCCCCACTGCCCTGGAGGTCCTGCCAGAACCTCACGCTGCTTTACACAACCTTGGCCAGCAGATCTTTGATTTCTGTCACTAACCACGGCCTTCCTCCTGGCCAATACAGCAAGCCTGACGAGCTGGAGAATTCCAGGCGCAGACAGTCTGTGCCCCTGCAGTGCTTCTACGTAATTCGGCCTTGTACTATATATTAAACAGGATGTGACACTGGAAGTATCCAGGCCACCTTATTTAAGGAACAAGTAAAGGCTTATTCCATGCTGAAAGGAGAAGAAAAGAAACACAATATTTCGGCAGTGGAGCCTTCTTTGGCTACTAAAAATAATAACAGCTGCTGACTTTCCTCTCTTTCTCACACCCGAAGAAGGCTCCAAAGCTGAAACATTGTGTTTTTCTTCTTTTTTTTAGCCTGGAATAAACCTTTACTTGTTCCTTTGCAGCCTACACAACTGATGCAGCTACCTACTGTACTTGAGCACCTTATTTCAGATCGATGGTCAATAGATATTTCTACAGCTATGTCCAGTTAGGACCTTATACATTACAGTACAGTATATTCGTTTGACAGTATCATCAGGACATGTTAACAGCTTTTAATATCCTTCTTGGCTTTTTGGTTACATGTAGTCTTTTGGTGCGTGTATAGTGTAAGTTTCTGTCGAATGAGTGAATAAAATGATTTAGTTATCTCCGCATTAATTCGCAGAGATTCAGTTCTAACACCGCAGTGGACACACACCATTTAGAATCACATTTAATGGAAATAAATGGTGAAGGCCTTCTTTGTGATAAGTGCATGATCTCCTAAAATCAATGCATAAATTGCAAATTAATAAAAAGCAGAGAAAAACCTAACCTTGTAATTAACATATGTTCAGCAGGCTCTTCCTCTCCTTTTGAAATTAGAAGTTTTTCAAATTAGAAGGGTTATGACATGTTTAAAGGAGAGACCGTTTAAAATTCTCTGGCAGACCTACACACTACACCATTATATAAACATTATTTTTACATTTACATTATTTAGAATTTTTACAGAACACAACTAATTTCAAAACTAAAAAATGTCATTACAATGTTATAAAAATAGGTATTTTCTAACTACTTACAAGTCACCTTTTGGCTTCTTCACAGTTTTTGTACTATGAGATAAATTTTCCTCACAAATCTACTCTTATTTATCTGAAAATAATACACATAATGTATAACTAAAGATTTTTTCATTATTTGAGCTTTAAACACATAGCTGTCAGGATACAGGAAAACAAGTGCATGCTTTACAATAAATATGAACTAATGTTATTAATTAAGAAGTACTTCATGCACTCCCATATTTAGATAATGAGGGCAATAGTTATTTAAAGTCACTGGCTCCGAGTTAGCTGGGAAGGAGCTGCCACAGTTATTCCAAACCCAAGGCTCTTTGTTATTTTGAGCAGTCAGATAAAATATTAAAATATCACTGTCTATGCATGCTTTGATTCACTCTTTGCATGCATTCTAGTTGAAATTTCCAGCTTCAGCATGTTCTACTGTACATAAGGAATTTAAAAGCGTATCGTGTCAATATATACATTGTATTATTACTGTTTATTCTACATTAGATATTTTTTTAAATTGTATTAATAGTTTTATTTCCAAGTCCCATACCAACCCACACACCAGATTTAAACCTCTCTAGTGGTATCACTGTTTATATTTATCCAGGCCTCGAGGAGATATGACACTTTCTGAGGGGTTGTCTGGACATTCACAAGCAGTCATGTCTCTTCTGCAAAGCTCCGTCAGCACTTGCTTTATGTTCAGTTTGATGTCACCATTATGACAAACGGAATAAAACAAGACTCAAACCCCAGACCTCAATTTTATGGCCAAGATCTTGCTCTCCAGGGACAAAACTCCAGTAGCATAAACAATAAACTATTTTTTCAGATCATATTTGCCAATTGAAATGCCCCATTTGACGTATCTAATTAATAACCAGAAAGTGATGGACAAAAAAAATGAAGAACTTCACAGACGTGCTTAACCTCATACTGTACCTGCACTGAGACAGTTTAACCACTTGAGCGGATTTAATCATCAAGTATTTTACCAAATAAAAAAGGAAAGATCCCCATTATTAAGTCACTCTGTAGAGTAGCAAATTAATTTGAATATGATAATGAATGATTCATATGCTGATAATATTATGCACTTTTAATTAAACCATAGCAACTAGCAGCATGATTTTAGTCTTTTGGGAAAGGCACTTAAATTAAAGATATGTCATATCCACAGTTTTATTAACCCCTCGTGTTTAGTGCCATGCAATATGGTGAATTATGTCTATAATGTGCTAAATGCATCTCAGCAATGGGGTGTCAGGAAATCACCTGATTACAAAACCAATTTCTTTCTCACTTATTAATTTTACACAAGGTAAACTATCCATTCATTATACTTCCTTAAACCACAGGAAACCATTTGCTCTCCGTTTTACTGCTTTTATTTCAAGCCTAGCAATTCCATATGAGAACAGCAAACCTTCTTGTATCTTCATGTAATTACATAGCACTTTAACCGCTAATATATTGTTTTTAAAATATATCATGATTCCACTCATTTAAAATGCTGATAACAATTGCTTATTACAAATTCCCTTCCACATTATCTATGTCATTTAGTTATTTCGAGAAATAATTCAATAAAACACTTGGATCAATAAGGTCCAGTTCAGTTCAGTGAGGTTCAGTTCCTGTTCTGTTGCCGGACACCAAAACTTCGTCAACCTCAACCTTAGTTCTGCTGGAAAAAAATAATAGCTAGTGTTTTCTGGGGCCATATGAGTATAATGGATTCACATCACGGGATCAATGTTATTGGCACACACTCGATGTGGTACAGAGTCACCCAATGTGATGAAAAGACCGGGTGAGAACAAACTACTGTATATGTTATGACTAGGTAGCTTGTCAAACAATGGCGTTTTTTCTCCAACTTTGCTTCCTTCTACGCCATTCAGTCACTCTCCCACTAAACTCTGAAACAACTCTCCGATAACTCCTGTTTCCTTGGCCAGCTCCTCTTTCTCTCCCAGCACTTCACACAGGACATACTGTAGACACAAGACTCCAAGATGAACTGCAGATCAGACAGCTGCAAAATTTTTCTTGAAACTTCTAGAAATTCAACACAAACGAATGAAAAGGCCAGGATTGCTGCCTATGGATGTGCTTCAGTTACAAACCTAACTGGTAGATTCTTTCTATTTTATTGTGCCCTGTCTCCATTTCAAGTGCTATTCGTGCTTTTTCCCACCATTCAAAGGCAGTCAGTGCTTTGCCCCATAGGAATTAAAGTTACAATGTGTGTCCTAAAATGGTTCAGGAAGCAAAATATTTCATAATATGCTGTAAAATGCAGGTACACAGAGAGAAACTTTGTGCTGATTTGGTCAATTCAATTCATCATTGATCTGCCTTTGGGTCACGTAGGAGACATTTGATCATGTTTGAAAGAGCCCTTAATTCTTTGTCCATTATAATGTATTTTATGAGATATTGGTAAATGTAGAGTAAATATATTTTCCTAGTATTTTTTATATTTAGACTGAGACGTTTGAAAATGGATAATGTTATAAAATAGTCTGTTTAGTAAAACATAAAGTAATTATAGCTGAACGTGAAAAAGTAGCTGACATAGAAAAGCATTCATGTTTAAATGTCAAGAAAAGCAAAAGCAAAAGGAAAACCAATTTGATTTCACCTATCCATTATTTTGGTCAATGAAGTGAGACATTCTATTTGTTTCTTGCTTTGGGTATAATGTTTCATTTTCTTTGATGACATAAAAATTCAATAGCTCACAACTGAAATATTAATAATGATAATCATAACAAAAATAGATATCTAAGATTACTGTGTAGCAAATGGCCCATATCAGAGATCAGGCATTTTCAGTTCAACTTCCAAATCAAATAATCCCATTTACTTTACAAGTTATTCCAAAAACAAAAAACACAAAAGCAAAAAAGAAATGTGCAGTATGACATGAATAATAAATAATGCCCTTTGAAATGGTCTTTTTTAAGGTAGAACATTCCCTCTGGCTCAAATATAGTGAAATTCAGGAAATATAAGGTAGAGGATTTTTTTTAATATGAGGAACATTCAAAAGATCTAATAGCCCAGACTTCTTATCTAGACACTATAGACCAGAGACATAACCTAGGAATTTTTCTGAATATTATGTTAGCATTTGTTTAGCGCTATACTGTATATCTGAAATGTGAAATGTAACAGTGTCAGTAAGGAGGATACTTATACAGGATTGCCTGTATGTTACTATACTGTACATGACTGAAGCTGTTTCAATCTGACTTTAGTTAAAGATGCTAATGATCTCATCAGCTGATTTGGGGGTACATCTCAATTCTCTTAGATCTCGGCGTTGCACACAGTACTTAAATCATGACATCCTAGCCACTTGGCGTTTCTCTAAAAGAGTAGAGGTGTCACCCTGGCCAAATTTCCCCCTGGCCTTTACCAATCATGACCTCCCTCATCACTCTATTCTCCTCCCCAATGATAGCTGGTGTGTGGTTAGCATAATGGCCCATTTTAGCTGTCATCTCATCATCAGGTGGGGGGTACACATTGGTGATTGTGGAGAGGAGTTCCCTTTATCTGTAAAGCTCTTTCAGTGGAGTGTCCAGAAAAGTGATATACAAAATGTAAGGAATTATTATTATCGGTTAGAATTTGCTTGGCATCATTAGTACTGCCCTTAAATCTTACCTTCTCTCAGTTTTACTTGTGAGATCTCACTGAGGGTGATTCCATAAGGGGACTGACTGGGCTCATTACAGAGCTTTCTGCTATTTAGACTTTAAATGTCTGTTCCTTGTTAAAAAAGCATTTTATGAACTGCTATTTCTATACAGATAAGCATATCTATGCTCATACTAAACATAGTATGGAATTTACAATTTCACTCCTCTCACTGAATCTCTGGTGTAAAAGCTTGGATGAATCGAAATATTTTGCATCTTAATTGTAATAAGGCTAAGGTCATATTGTTGGTTTCCTCCCACCAGTTAAATAAAGCCAAATCTGTACACTTGTCAGTTGATACAGTAGCACTTTACTTGAGCTTTGAACCAAAATAAAGAAACGTTTGTTGATTATGTTGTCTGTTCGTGTGGAAAAACTGGCTCATGTGTTTGTCTTGCTACTGCTCTCCTCGCAAGAATCTCTGTAACTACTGTGCACTTAAGATAAAATATGTTCAGAATCAGGCGGCTAGAATCCGGACTAGGTCAGAATCACATCACTCCTCTCTTTCTGTCTGGTTTTAAGGCCATTTTAAGGATCTAAGATATGGTATGGTTCCCCAGTATCTAACTGACATATTATCTTTTTACTCACCTCTGATCTTCCCTCAGCTGATTCTGGTTCATTATGTGTTCCCACTGCTCGTCTACAATCTGTAAGTGACAGGGTCTTACTGTTCTTGCCATTCCTCAGAGCTTTGGAGCTGTATCCCACAAGAAACCAGGGAGAGAACCAGGGAGTGATTTTGAGTCTAGCCTAAAACTTGCTTTTTCAGAAGGGCTTTATATATGGGGTGTTTTATCTTCTGTATCTGCTTAGTTGTTTTATTGGATTTGTATTTTTCTTTCTTTCACGTTATTATATTGTGAAATGTGATTTTGGCGTGTGATTCGTTTTAGAACTGGAAAACGTAGAACCCGGCGAATTTGTTTTTCTTGTGTATACTCTGTGATTCAGCAGTGATACCTGGTTTAAATCAGTAATAAAAACGTGGAACTGATTCTTGGAGTCAAGTACCCACCATCACTGCCCAGCTACACCAGTGGGGACAGTGATAAAGATGTTTATTAATCACATCAATCATTTTCAATAGTTTACTCTCTACAGAGAATAGGAAGTGTTTTCTTTAGGCATTAAATTTCTTTGTGGAGCTTTCATAATCCCTTGATGATGACTTGTCAGCCCACAAACAATTAAAATCAGTTTGTTCTTTACCTTCCCTTCTGTCCTTAATCCCTTCATTTAGTTTAAAGGGATTTTTATGTCTGGAGAGACAATCTTTTAATACATTTATGTTTCAGTAACATTATTTCAGCACAGCTCTGGAAAATGAAGTCCACTAACTGAAAAGTCTGGTTTGACGCAATCTCTGTTAGCTTGATTTATTTTCTTTGCGCTCAGGCATAAAAAGAAAACAATGAATCACATTTGCTGAGTTTCAGAGGTGACTAGTATGAAATGACAATCAGCTTGGCAGTATTCATAGAAAATCTTT